>NC_090921.1:1297449723-1297752754 GCF_040938575.1 Ambystoma mexicanum | reverse complement strand
CCGCAGTGAAAGGCTGCACACATTTTGCTGAAGTGTTAGATTCGGAGTGCTGAGACAAACATGCTTTTTTCAAACTTGGTATGCAGTCAAGACCATTTATGCTGGGAAACTGTTCTCCGTGGAGCATATTTGTAGAGCAGGGAGGCCCTGCATTCCTTGGTGGGGAGTTCTCGATTGACCCAGCTGGCAACCGACGGCTGTTCCTCAACTGCGCAGGTGCAATTCCAGAAGGTTCGAGAATTAACTCCTTTTTTTGGAGTGCCTATATAGGCGGAAACCTGGAGGGGTCAGGTGAGACTTCAGCCAGAGAAGGACACTCCGTCTGCCCCTTCTTGTGAGCTGTGGCACTCTCGTCCTGGCTGTCCTCGGGGTCTTCCAGCCGTAAATGGGCGAGATGAAGAATGATAATACGCTCACGGTGATGTATTCTTTCTTTGACTTCTTTACTTTTTCTGTGATCTATGTCCATGTTAGTTTTATGAGTTATTTCGATGTACTTGTAATCTTTGAATAAATAGCCGTAAAGAGCTGATTATCTTCTAAAGGGTGCGTGGCTGTGAATTATTGTGTCTGTTTTTGGGTTGAAGTATTTGCTCTATAATTGCATTGGTGATTTATGGTAGTTCCGTGCACTTTTCTGAGGAGAGCAATACAATGGCTTAAAGAATTAACTTATGTTAACGAAAGGGAGGAAGGTTATACTTCAATGATTATGCCTAGATGCAGATCAGAGGGCATTTGGGGCCAGTTTCAGGATTATTTGTTAAGAATTAATGAAGTACAGTAAAATATGGGACATTGTAAACCAACCTATATAATGTAATTTAACTCCTGATACTGCTGAAGAAAAGTGATATTTACTCGATGTAATATTGTAATTTACTTGTCTATGAAAAATGTGTTGAAGGTAATGTCTACTACTATATTAAATAAAGTTTTTTTTAAAAACAAAGTTCAATTTAAGAACCTGTGTGTCCAACACCTATACTTGCCCTCACAACGAATATTATACAATATGTAGGGATGTGTGCAACCAATAAAACAGTGTTCAACACAAAGTTCAGAACTCTGTCCAGCTCGCAGCTTTCTTTCAGCTCCCTTCCCCAAGAATAAAGCAATCCAAAAAAAGTCTTAGGATTGCCTCAAATTCAAAATAATATGGAGTTAACCAACACTCAGGGTTGCCCTCCCGTACTATCACAACATAGTTTCAAACAACAATTATCTTGAGATTGTGTCCTCAAGTCAATGAGCAGGTTAAACCTTAGGGTTCCCTTCCCCAAGATTCACTTTCAATGTATAAGGATATTTTCCAGGTTTCTTTTTTTTGTATTCACATATTTAATAAACAGTACAATAAAAAAAATTCAACACTTTTTCAAAACACAGACCCTCCCACCCACCCTCCACCCTCCCTCACAGTAAATGAACAACAAACAATAGCAACATCACTTTACCCATTTCAACATATTTGACTCTTGAATAAAATGGTATAGAAGAAACATAGATTATAACTCCAGGAATCTTCCCCAGATTTTTTCATACAGGTTGAATCTCTTATTCTTAAGCAAGATCACCCTCTCCGATGCAGCTATTTGCAGTACATCTTTCATCCAAATAGAGACAGAAGGCACCTGCTCACTCTTCCAAACCTGCAGTATATTTTTCTTTGCAGATAAAGCTCTGAAGAACCAGCATCGCTGTGGGAATGGCAGATGCGCTATCAAATCCGCCTCCCCCAAGACAATGCTAGCAAAATCAAAATCCACATCAAGCATCAGTACTTTGTTCATCGTCTTTGTGACTTTTTTTCAGAAATCCCTTAAACTACTACATTCCCACACCATATGCTCAAACGATCCCACTCTGTGTTTGCACCTCCAACATGCCTCTGACTCTAGCAAGCCACTTTCACATAATTTCTTTGGTGTCCAATGTACTCTGTTCAAGATGTTTATCCATCTCACCCTTTTGCCCAGGTTTAATGAAGTCAAGGTCACATTTCTACACAAGTTATTCCATCTGCTCAGATTAATTTCTGAACCCAATACCTCGTACTATTTATCTAGTAATATCTCATTAGTCTCTTTGTATTTTCCAAAATGTTTATAGATCTTGGAGGCGAAGTGTCCTTCTAACTTGAATTATTGCAACGACTCAGCCCAGTCTGTCTGCACTTCAGGGATTC
This sequence comes from Ambystoma mexicanum, assembly GCF_040938575.1. Taxonomy (NCBI): domain Eukaryota; kingdom Metazoa; phylum Chordata; class Amphibia; order Caudata; family Ambystomatidae; genus Ambystoma; species Ambystoma mexicanum. The sequence continues at coordinate 1,297,750,566 of NC_090921.1, read as the reverse complement.
TATCACCAACAGCCTTCTTCATTCTTCGATATTCCCCATAGGTGCATCCTTCTAGACCTCTTTTAGAAGTTAGTCTTTTAAAAGTGATCCATGTTCTTCTTCGAAAAGATCACCCAGCCATTAGATACTGCTCAGAAACCAATTTGGCCAGAATAGTGTTTTCCCTTCCAACTTAATCACTGGGTTTAACCACAGTGATGAGTTATATATGCAAGAGTCATTTTCTGTTGTGGGCTTCAAGAGGCTACACCAGCATCCTCTCAAGAATGTTGTTGGAGCGTATGATTTGCACCCAATGGCATCCTCTGATGATAGCAACACCCTGGGAGACAGTGGAGTACATCTGCTTGTTTCTGCCTGCGTCCAAACATCTGGCGAATTATGAATAAAGGGGAGTAAATGTCTTGCTCCAAATGCCAAGTAATAGTTTGTAAAATCTGGTACCCTTAAGCCACCCTTCTCCATGCTCAATTGTAGCTTCCACAGCTTCAGGCGTGGTTGTTTACCATCCCACAAGAAAGATTGTATCATACTCTTCATTTTCTTCATTGCCTTTTCCTTCACAATCATAGGAACCATGCTCAGGATGTAATTTATGCATGGAGCCGGTGTCATTTTGATTGCATTTACGCTCCCCCACAGGCTCAGGCCCAGTTAGTTCCATTTTCGTAAGTCATCCTTCAAGTTCTCGGTTACACACTGCAAATTAACTTCCATCATGCGGTCCACGTCCTTTGTCAACCATATTCCCAGATATCGCATTCCCTCCAGGCATCAACTGAAACCATAATTACTCAGCTGTTGACTCGAAGACGCCTCTGATGCTGCCAAAACGTCTGATTTTGACCAGTTTATCTTATAGCCTGAGTGCATGTGGAAGGTATCAATTTGATTAATTGCCACCGGCACAGATGTGTCCACACCTTGCAGCACCAGTAGCATGTCATCCACATAAAGCCAATGTTTTTGAGAAGCTTCTCCGAATTGAACCCCCTGTATCAAGCGATATTCTCTTATCTTTGTGGCTAACGGTTCCATTGTGAGGACAAATACTAGGGGGGAAAGAGGACAGCCTTGTCTTGTTCCTCTTCCTATTTCAAATCCTTCTAAAGACAATCCATTGGTACACATAATTGCTGTAGAATTTGAGTACAGAAGCCGTATGCATTGAATCATGTTTTCTCCTAGACCAATACCTTCCCACACAGCTATAATGAACTCCCATTCTATGCGATGATCAAAAGCATTTCCTGCATCCAGCGACAATACTGCCACCTCTGATTGTACTTTCCTGCTTTCATATAGGGTCAGGACCAATCTTTGCATGTTTTCGGATGCATGTCTCACAAAATCCACCTGTTCAGGGTCAATGATTTCGGGTGGATGTTTCTGAAGTCTCGAAGCCAAGGCCTTTGTGAAAATATTATTGCCAGCATTGATTAGACCTATTGGTCTGTAACTACTCAGATTCACCAGGGGTTTGCCTTTCTTCAGAAACAGGAAAATCAAGGCATGCCTAGTGAAGGGAGGTAGCAAACCATTAATCTTGGCTAACATCAACTTATATACCACATCAGGCATAACCTTTTAGACTTCTGCTGGTAGACCATCTGGTCCAGTGCATTTTCCTTTGTTCAGGTGGCACGCTGCTCTCTTAAACTCACCCAAGCTCACGTCTTCTTCCAGATTGAGTCTCCTTTCTGGATTTAATCCCTTTAAATTACACCCTTCAATGTACGACCTTAAAGGTCTGCGACACACTTGCATCCTTTGAATGTGTTAGGTCTTTGTACAAGAATGTATTTGCAATGTATTCATCTCCAAAGTTCCATTCACTCTGGAGTCTCATATAGATTTGTCTCACTTGTATTGCTGAAGTTCTGTTCACTTTAGGGTTCAATATGTATTGCTTTCTTTGGTTCAAAGCTTTGCTTACTTGAATATTCATCATATATCATTTGACTTGTAATTAAAGTTGCATTCACTGTTGAGCTCAACATATGACGAATGTACAAGCTTCTTTTATTTATGATCTTCATAGGTAACAGTTGTCTTTCAGTTCGGTATTTAATAAGTATAAAGATATTTTTAATATGCATTTCTTTTGGTTCGGAATCCAATAGGTGTTATAGATCTTCACTCAATTCCCCTCAATGTTATATATCGTTGTATAATCACTCTCTAGGAACAACCACAACATAACAGTAGAAAAATGACTTCCCCATTATTAACTATCCTAACACAAACACTGACCCATCTACGCTAGTTGACATTTATAATGACACTCTCCTCAACGCCATTAACACAATAGCACCTCTGAAGATGCGAAAAGCTAAAGCATGCTCTCACATAAATACATGGTTCAACCCACACCTAAGAACGTTGCGTAAAAGTAAAAGAAACGCTGAAACACTCTGGAAAAGTCTCCCGTCAGCACCCAACAAAGACAACTTCACAAAATCCTCCCTTAGCTATAAAGCTTCTATCCACCAAGCCAAAAGTGAGTCGTATAATGATAGAATTACCAAGGCAAAATCTAGTACTAAAGAACTATTCAGTATCCCAGAGAGTTGGAATCTCCCATACCACCACCCGAGACTGCCATTAAAGACAAAAGCCTGGTGCACCAAGATTCAGAAAGCCCTCAGACTAAATTGAACTCAACCAAGCCACAATAGAGTCCAAAAAAACGTAACCTTACTGCCAATCTCGCTGAACCTCTGCCCCCATTATCCTTACCTGACCCACTTAATATGTTCAAATTCTCTCCTCTCTCTGCTAAGGATGTTGAGAACATAACCCTGAACCTGAAACCTTCAAGATGTCAGGGGGATATCTGCCCAGTAAATATCATTAAAGAGGCAGCAAGGGAGCTCACACCCTTTATCACCGCAATTATAAATGCCTCGATCGAAACGTGTGCAGTTCCCACCAGTCTAAAAGACGCCTGGGTCCTTCCCTTATTAAAAAACCAACCCTCGACCCTAACATCCTTACCAATTTCAGACCAATCACTACAGTTCCGTTCCTTCTGAAAATTCTTGACAGGGCAGCCTACCTTCAGATTCAGGAACACTCAGAAAATAATAATCTCCTGGGCCTTCGTCAGTCAGGCTTCAGGCCTAGGCACAGCACTGAAATCGCCCTATTACACTTAAAAACACAAATGGATAACATAAAAGACAATAGCAACTTAGCCTTCTTATTGCTATTAAACCTAGCGGCTGCAATCGATTTAGTAAATCGCAAAGTCTTATGCAACCACCTCTTATCTGCAGCTCATTTCTCTGACAAAGCGACCACCTGGATCCAGTCATTCCTGGACGATAGAACTACAGGAGTATTTGCACCCACAGCGTCAGCTGATCCTGCTCCATTCACATGTGGTGTTCCCCAGGGCTCATGCGTCTCCCCGACGCTATATCATATTTTCATGAAGCCCCTCTTCGATGACCTAGACCATTTGGGTGTCTCCTACACTAACTATGCGGATGACACCCAAATACTTATCCCCATCACGGGTGACTACCTCATCGACTCAAAACTCCTTAACGATATATATACGCACTGATACAAGCCTGGATGGTTAAACATGGACTCTGTCTTTACGACGAGAAGTCAGAGTTACTCCTCATAGGATCACAAACCAGACTCAATAGATTAGATAAACAGTTCATCTCGTTTAACATTGATGGTAACAAGATTAATATATCCAAGGGAGTTAAAACATTAGGCATATATCTCGACTCTGCACTAACATTGACTAGACAAGTCACAGCAATAGCCTCAGCATACACCTGCAAATTAATCACTGCTTGCAGACCTTTCTTGTCTACAGCCAAATGCATCACGATAGCCAGAGCTCTCATCCTATCGACGCTAGACTATTGTAACACCTTATATCTAGGAACCTCACAACGCAATACGCAATAAAGCTCCAAATTCTTCAAAACAAAACTCTCAGAGCTGCATTGGATATCAGTCAATCAGAGAATTACATTCAAATCCTTATTGCTTACCCATAAATGCCTTGCTAACCTAGCGCCCAAATACCTGGGTGACACATTCTCTGTACATCTCTCAGACCAACCAACTAGATCATCTCAACTTCAATGCCTCAAGATTCCGAGGTTTAAATTACAGAGAGCAGGGTGTAGCAGCTTCCCTGTCTTTGCAGTCAAAACTTGGAACACACAACCTGCAGCCCTCAGAACAGAACTATCTTATAGCAACTTCAGAAAAAATGCAAAAAATTGGCTCATCTCACAAGAAACACAATAATTTGTTCTATTGTCGACAATCTCAGTTCTGTACCTATTGTGATGCACTTTTTCCTTATCTCCTGTATTGTATCAACCTTATGCAATTATGATTTTAACTTTATGTATATCTGTATGTAAATCTGCATGTAAATATGTAACTTATGTATCTCTAATATTTCCGAAGGGTTTGGCGTGCAATATTAATAAAATAAATACAAATACAAATACAAATAACACCTTCAATAACTGTCAGAACACCAGATTCTCCTGCAAGTTCCCGCTTACCAGGCAGACTTTCGAGAGTAAAAATAGCTAGGAACAGCAGCAATCGCTTCCATTCCTTTAAAGGTTTGTTTCTAAGGCATTGGGGGTTGCCATGGCGACGTTGGCCGCGAGTACGTCTGCAGTCACGTGTTGCTCCGGTTTCCCGGTCACGTGACTCTCGCGTTGTAGCCACGCATATTTAAGTCCGCCCCGTTTGCCGTTTCGGTGCTTCTGATTGTTTTCCTCGGACTTCTACAGTGGCGTTTGTTATTTGGATCTTGACCTTTCTCGACCTCTTGCCTGTTTATTGGAATTGCTTCTGTCTTGCCCACGGTACTTCTGATCTGGCTACTCCTCGACCTCTTGCCTGTCCATTGGATTCCTCTTGTCTTGCCCACGGTACTGTTACGACCCGGACTTCTTTTGACTTCGATTCTAGTCTCTTGTTTCATTATTTCTGCTTACCTGGTTTGAACCGGAACACTTGGATTGTTTTACTACATCACTCCGAAGAAGGATCTCTCCCCTAAGACGTACGCGTGCCGGCGGGAATAGGAATTAAGTGCTGGACTAGAGACTGCCTGTAGCACTTTTGGGACCTCGCTGAACCTCTTAGGCGTACTCGTGCCGGCGGGAATAGGGTTGCTCCGGACTCAAGAAACCTTCAGCATCTGTGAGACTGTGTTCTTCTCGGACATTTCCTTTTGGAGCCGATTGGAGCTTCAACACATCTTCCTCGTTACAGTCCTTCATACGGATATACACGTAAGAATTTTCATTTTAGTGTTCATTGTTCAGTTATTGGCTCTTACGTTTTTCTTTTCCTTATGTACGTTCTTGTATCGTTACAGAAACTGTTGAGCTCCATTCTATTGTGGTTTTCCTGTCGGATATGTACTGTATCATATCCTACTGAAGACCAGAGAGCTATTAGTGTGTCCTGTACAACTTGCCACATATCTGGAAGAAACTTGCAGTCACCCGGAGTTCCAGAGTGTCCTGTTCCTTCTTCAAAACATCTTTCAACCAATTGAGCGCTCAGACTGTTTTTATGCACAACTGAGTGTTACATTGGTGGGAAGAACATATTACTGCACTACGGGTTCAACAGCTCCTCTTCGATCACCAGGCGCTCTAACCTGTGAAGGTTCACGGATCTGACAGAATCAGAAGCCTTAAAATTGACACAGTCACTGATCCTTTGGCTACCTTGGTTCAATTAGTGGCTGATTTACGTGCTGATATGCAAACTGCCCATGATGCTACCCATCGCCGTATTGATGATATTCAAGCGGGATTAAGGGTTGGCACCATTGAACCTCCATCAATCGCAGTGGCTTCCGGGTCTGGTACGGCCGGTGCTCAAGCCAGGGCAGACCCGGTTCCGGTAGTTATGGCTGCACAGTTTCCGTTGGCTCCTCCTGAACGTTTTTTGGGTGATCCAAAAACCTTTAGAACGTTTATCAATCAATGCAGACTGCATTTTCTCTGTAGACCAACATCGTTTCCCGATTCAACCACTAAGGCCGCTTTTATATTATCTAATCTAGGGGGTACTGCCGCAGTCTGAGCTAATCCTCTCTTAGAGCAAGGTAGTCGTTTGTTATTTGATTGTGACGCTCTCATAGAGGCGCTTACGAGAGTTTTTGACACCCGATACAAATCTCAGGCCACTGATTTGGAGTTGTTAAACTTACAGCAAGGCGATTCTTCTCTATTGACGTATCTGGCTAAGTTTAACCAATTGGTTGCTGAAACCAACTGGCCAGACGAAAAGAAGGCAGCCTTGTTTTACAAGGGTTTGTCAGACTCCCTCAAGGATGTCATTGCTACAGTACCTGTGGTCCCCGTCTCCTTTCCTGACCTTTTGGATCTAGTTCTTCAGATCGATGCCCGCAAAGCAGAAAGGAAGGGGGAGAAAAGGATTATACCCCCGGTCCCTGTCAGCCTGACGAGTTCAATTTCAGGTAATGGGGAACCCATGCAAATAGGGGTGATAAGAGGACCACTGTCTAGCGAAGAAAGAGAGAAGCGTAAAAGGAACAAATTATGCTTTTATTGTGGTTCTTCTGGTCATTTCTTGAGTTTATGTCCCAAGAAACCCGCGAAGTCGGGAAACTCCAAAGCACGACAATAGAGGGAGCCCCCATGTCGATCAATTAATCTTCCGGGCTCCAAAGTTTCAGTTCCTTTCACCATTCGGGTCATACTTTCATCTCCGGACGGAGAAACATGGTCCTCTGAAGCGGTTTTGGATTCTGGGGCTACTGGAAACTATGTTGATCTCCAGTATGTGAAAGACTGGAACATTCCGCTGATACCAAAGGAACAACCTGAAGTGGTCAATGCAGTTGATGGTACCACACTGCTCTCAGGGTTGGTAACGGAGTCTACAGTGCCCCTGAACTTACTAATAGACGACTGTCATAGCGAAGTCATTTCATTTGATGTCATCACTGCACCCCAATTTCGACTAATTCTGGGTCTACCATGGCTTAGGGTCCATAATCCCTTGGTGGATTGGGTTACTGGATCTGTCTCGTTTACCTCGACTTATTTTTGCATTGTGGCCCATTGACCCAAGTAAAAAACAACCCATGTCAAGCCTTATTGGAATCTGTTTCGATGGTGGGTGGTATTGTCAATACTATTTTACCCCCGGAATACAAGGCTTTCGCAGATGTTTTTGACAAGGGTGAGGCAGAAAAGCTACCGCCTCATCGCATATATGACTGTCCCATAGATCTAAAGGAGGGAGCTAGAATCCCCTCTGGGAGGATATACTCTCTTACTGTGAAGGAGGATGCAGTGTTAAAGGTATATTTGGACAAGGCTTTGGCTTCTGGGTTCATTCGCACCTCTCGTTCTCCTGCTGCATCTCCCCTGTTCTTTGTTCCGAAGAAAGAGGGGGACCTGAGACCATGTATAGATTACCGGGACCTGAACGCAGTCACGATACGGAATCAGTACCCCATACCACTGATTTCTGTACTTTTGGACCAGCTAGGCTCTTCAGTAATATACACCAAACTGGACCTCAGAGGTGCGTATAATCTGGTGAGGATAAGAGAAGGAGATGAATGGAAAACGGCATTCAAAACCAGATACGGCCTCTTTGAATACTTGGTCATGCCGTTTGGGCTATGTAATGCCCCTGCCACGTTTCAACATTTTATCAATGACGTTTTTCAGGATATGATTGATCGGTTCGTGATCGTCTATTTAGACGATATCTTGATCTATTCACCTTCTCTTGAACTACACATTCAACATGTTACTGAAGTACTACAACGTTTGCGTAAAAATAAACTATACGCAAAACTAGAGAAGTGCATTTTCCATACTACTTCAGTTGAATTCCTGGGTTATGACATTACTAACCAGGGTGTTCAAATGAGCCAAACCAAGGTCAAGGCAGTACTGGAATGGACGGTCCCAGGCACCCTAAAAGCTTTGCAGTCCTTTTTGGGGTTTGCGAACTTTTATCGGCGATTTATCAGGCACTTCTCTAGCATTGTGGCTCTGCTTACTGCTTTAACGAGTAATAAGCATCCGTTTCAATGGAATCCCGAGGCACAAAAATCATTTGAGACACTCAAAGAGGCCTTTACTTCAGCTCCGGTACTTCAGCATCCTGATGTCAAACAACCGTTTGTTGTAGAGGCTGATGCGTCAGATGTGGCAGTAGGGGCAGTTCTCTCCCAGTAATGTCCCGACACAGGGGTCCTCCATCCTGTTGCTTATCATTCACGTAAGCTTACTCCATATGAGGTAAACTACACCATCACTGAACGTGAATTGTTGTCTGTCCGGGAGGCTTTTACTGTTTGGAGGCATCATCTCTTGGGAGCAGAGACCCCAATTCAAGTATTCACGGATCACAGAAACCTACTGGCCCTTCAGTCATTAAAATGCACTACAGCACGCCATGCACGTTGGCATGAGTTCTTCTCTATGTACAACTTCGTACTGACCTACCGTCCAGGGATGTTACACTCCAAGGCAGACGCCTTATCGAGACTCTATGAAGACCCGGTACTTCGGCCACAGGAAGGTCGACTACTTTTACCCAACCAGGTTGTTTGTGGCTGCACATTGCAACCATCTTTAGTTTAGTTTGTTTAGTTTAGTTTATTTATTTGTACCGCGCACCGAACCCTGGGGTAGCTGGGCGCCGGAGACTTAAAAACAGTTACAGCATGGCAAAAATATACAGTACAGATTGTGAAAAAACAACAACGGCTTAGTAGACCGGGTTACAGGTGGTCAACAGAGGCAAGCAGAGAGAAAGTGCATTAAACGGCATTTTTGTTGGAAAGCCATGTTTTTGTTTTGGCTCTAAAAGTCCAAAATGAGGGTTCTGCTCTAAGGTATGGTGGCAAAGCATTCCATAGTTTGGCAGCTAGGACCGGGAAGCTGGCGCCGCCTGCTTTTTTTAGGGAGAATTTGGGAACAGAGAGGCAGTGTGCGTATGGAGTTCTAGTTGGTCTAGTTGAGGTGTGATTGTGGAACTTGTCTGCCAGGTATTTGGGTGCGTCGTTAGAGCGGCATTTATGGACGATGACGAGGGATCTGAGGGAGATTCTGTCTCGTACTGGGAGCCAGTGAGCATCTTGTCTGAAGCTGGAGATGTGGGCGTTTCGTGGGATACTGAGGGCTGCTCTGATGGCATTATTTTGAAGTACCTGTAGTTTGTTCAGGTTGTGTTCTGATGAGCCAAGAAAGAGGGTGTTGCAGTAGTCAATTTTTGAGAGCACTAACGCTCTGGCTAGTGTAATGCAGCTAGAAGGTGATAGGAAAGGTTTGCAGGCGTTGATGAGCTTATTGGTGTAAGCGGTTGAAGAGGCAGTTGCGTTCACCTGTCTTTTGAGCGAGAGAGTAGAGTCTAGATAAACCCCAGGGGTTTTAATTTCTTTGGCTACTGTGATTAGGTTACCGTCTATGTTGATGGACGCGTAACGGGGGTCTAGTTTGTTTAGCCGGGGTTGGGAGCCGACAATGAGGAGCTCAGTTTTCTCATCGTTGAGGCATAGGCCGTGCTCTGCCATCCAGGCTTGGATCTCTAAATAAAGGTTGTTGATTTTGGTGGAGTCCTCGTCGTAGCACCCTGATAGGGTGATGAGAACCTGGGTGTCGTCAGCATAGTTTGTGTAAGTGACACCTAGATTATCTAGGCGGTCAAACAATAGCTTTGTGAAGATATTGTATAGGGTCGGCGAGACGCACGAGCCTTGAGGAACGCCGCAGGTGATGGGGACAGGGAGTGCTGATGCCCCTGGGGAGAAGACTCGGGTGGTTCGGTTGGTTAGGAAGGACTGGATCCAGGCAGTCGCCTGGTTAGAGAAGGCCGCTGAGGTCATCAGATGTTCTGTGAGGATCTGATGGTCGACGAGGTCGAAGGCAGCTGATAGATCTAGCAGTAGGAGAATGGCTAGATTACCCTTGTCCTTTGCCTCGTCCATCTGGATTTTTAGGTCCAGTAGGGCTGACTCTGTTCCATGCCTTGGCCTGAAGCCGGATTGTCTGAGACCCAGGAGGTTGTTGTCTTCCAGGTGCTTCTGTATTTGCAGGTAGGCCACTCTGTCTAGGATCTTTAGGATGTAGGGAACGGTGGTGATTGGCCTGTAATTAGTTAGGTTATTGGGGTCTAGATTAGGTTTTTTTAGAAGTGGCATGACCCAGGCCTCCTTGAGGCTACTGGGCACTGAGCTTGATTTGAAGGATGCATTGATGAGGGCTGTTATGAAGGGGGCCAGAGTGTTGGCGCCTTCTTGGATGATGGGAGCTGGGCATGAGTCCCCTTGGCATCTAGAGGGCTTGAGGCCCTTAATGATGCTTTCTACTTCTTTAGTGGAAACTGGTGAGAAGGAGAAGGGGGGGCAAGTAGGTGTTTTGGGGGTGGTGGGCGGCGGGTGGTTTGTTTTTTTGGATAGGCTGAGCTTTTTCTGTTCGATTTTGGATTGTAACAAGGTGATTTTGTCTGCAAGGGCTTTTTGAATCCTCTCACACCAGTCTGCATCTTTCACGCAGGTTTCAGCCAGAGTGGGGGGGGATTCGAGTTCCCTAAGGATATTGAAGAGCTCTTTTGTTTTGGATTTGGCGTTCTCAATTCTGTTATCATATGTCTCTTTTTTGGCCTTAAGGATAGCAGTTTTGTAGGTGGTGGCTGCTATCGAGAGTTGAGTTTTGTTGGAGAGGTTGGGCATTTTTCTCCAGGTGGCTTCTGCGGCTCGTTTGGAGTTTCGGAGGATTTTTAGCTCTGGTGTGAACCATTTGTTCATATGAGCTGCCGGTTTGGCTTTGGTGAGTTTGAGTGGGGCGATGGTGTCTATTGCTGATTCTAACGTTTTGTTGTAGAGGTCAGCGAGTTTCTCTGCATCTAGGTTGGCGTAGTTTGTAGGGGTACAGATATTGTCTATAAGTGGGCAGAGGTTTTGTAAAGTAATGTTGCGGTTGTTTCTGGTGAGGGTTTGGGGGATGGTAGGGGTTGGAGAATTTGGTTGTGAATTCCTTTGTATGGAGAAGGAGATGGCGTGGTGGTCAGACCAAGCAGTTTGCTCGTTTTTTGTAATGGTCGTAGAGCAGTTGAGATCCGCTAGCCAGTCCAGGGTCCTGCCTTTGTTGTGGGTAGGGTCTGTGATTCTGAGCTTGAACCCTAGTTGGGAGATGGTGCTTTCCAGGGAGAGTGCATTGGTATCGTTTGGGTCGCCGAGACCGAGGTTGAGGTCGCCAAGAAGGATAATTTGAGATCCTGTTTTGGTGTTGGTGGTCAAGAGGTCAGATATCTCTTCCTCAAATGTGGTGATGGGGCCTGGAGGTCTGTAAAGGAGGTGTAATAGTATGGTTTGTGTGGCAGAGAGTTGGAGCTTAGCTGACAGAAGTTCTGCAGATCGGAAGCTAGGCGGCGGGATTAATCTAAGTCCAAGGGATGTTTTAGCGATGAAGGCTACTCCTCCTCCTTTGCCTGTGTCCCGGTCTTTCCTTAGTATTGAGTAACCTTCTGGGATGGCGAGGGATAAGGCTGGGCCTGCTGCTTGGTGCAGCCAAGTTTCCGTGATAGCCAGGAAGTGTAGATTGTTGACAGAGATGAAGTCTGCGATATCTAGCGCATGGGCGACCAGGGAGCGGGCATTGACAAGGGCGCCCTTGATTAGTGGTTGTTCAGATGTACTCAGGGGGGCTGATTGGGTGATGTTCAAAGTTTGAGCGGAGTTTGCTTGAATGTGTGCGGGATGAAAGGAGTGTTTTTTGGCGAGTGTTTTGGGGGTTATGAACCGAGAGCCGAGTCTCAGGTTTCTGTCTTTTAATGTGCATGGGTTCCAAGGAGTGGGTGGAGCAGCAAATCGGCGGATCCATTCTATAGGACTGAGGGCGTCGGGCTTGTCAGTATGTTGGGCCTCCAAAAAGCCCATAGTAAGTTGGGTTGGGAGTGATTGCGGAAGGGGTTTGTGGTGGGTAGTGTTGTTGTGGTGGAGCAGGGCGAGTGTAGCTGTTAGGGTGAGCGAGGCTAAGTAGAAGTTTGCCATGGGTGGTCAGAGTAAGACCCGGGTGTAGTTGGCCGAGGTTGATTAGGTGGTATTAATAGAGACTAGGTGGTAGTAATAGAGTAGTTTGAGGTGAGGTGGGAGCCGACTGGGTCGGGATAGGCAGGAAGGCAGGTAGTCAAGGTCAGAGTAGGTACAGAGGGCACGGTGGTCAATGGACTAGGCACAGAGGCTAGCAGATAGGCACATTTTAAACTGAGGCGTATAGGAAAAGTACATGTTAAATGCATGCACCAGGGCACAATATAGCAGACTAGATGGTCTGTAGGCGACCAAAAGGCACAATATAGCAGACTAGATGGTCTGTAGGCGACCAAAAGGCACAATATAGCAGACTAGATGGTCTGTAGGCGACCAAAAGGCACAATATAGCAGACTAGATGGTCTGTAGGCGACCAAAAGGCACAATATAGCAGACTAGATGGTCTGTAGGCGACCAAAAGGCACAATATAGGAACAATATAGCAGATTTCAATAGAGTCGGTTAGGGTTTAAACATACAGTGGTGTCTCCGGTGCTGGCATGTACTTACAGTACGTTCTTCATTGTCCGGGTGGAAGTGTATCGGTTGGAGTGTAGAAAATTTGTGCAGGGGGGGTGGCCACGCCGCGCTCCCATGCGCGTAACAGGCGCAGGAACAGGCCTTTGTGTGGCCTTAGTGCTGGCCGCCGGCGAATCCGCCTGCCGGCGGAACCAGCTGATGTGATCGAGGCTCAGCCTCGGTTTCGCGCCGCTTCGCGCCCGGCATGGGCAAGTCAGGCGCTGTAGGGGGACAGGGTCAGGCAGGCCCTGTCCGTGTTGCGCTGGAGCCTGGATCCTCTGCTGGGCTGGGGGGGCTCCTGCCCTCACCCCTCGACGAGGAAGATGGAATGGGGATCTGGGGCGCAGGAACAGGCCTTTGTGTGGCCTTAGTGCTGGCCGCCGGCGAATCCGCCTGCCGGCGGAACCAGCTGATGTGATCGAGGCTCAGCCTCGGTTTCGCGCCGCTTCGCGCCCGGCATGGGCAAGTCAGGCGCTGTAGGGGGACAGGGTCAGGCAGGCCCTGTCCGTGTTGCGCTGGAGCCTGGATCCTCTGCTGGGCTGGGGGGGCTCCTGCCCTCACCCCTCGACGAGGAAGATGGAATGGGGATCTGGGGCGCAGGAACAGGCCTTTGTGTGGCCTTAGTGCTGGCCGCCGGCGAATCCGCCTGCCGGCGGAACCAGCTGATGTGATCGAGGCTCAGCCTCGGTTTCGCGCCGCTTCGCGCCCGGCATGGGCAAGTCAGGCGCTGTAGGGGGACAGGGTCAGGCAGGCCCTGTCCGTGTTGCGCTGGAGCCTGGATCCTCTGCTGGGCTGGGGGGGCTCCTGCCCTCACCCCTCGACGAGGAAGATGACTTTGAAAACTGCCATTCAGCAGTGGGTCTCAGAAAGACATCCTGAGCTGGAAGATCTTAACCTGGACGTCGTTCAATCCTTACCCTACGTTCAAGGTAAAATCTATATACCAGACTCTCATACCCGCAGAATTGCCATGTCTTGGTGTCATGACTCCATGTTGGCTGCACACCCCGGCCCTCGTAAGACTTTGGAGTTCCTCAAACGTTGGTGCTGGTGGCCTTGTATGTCAAAAGACATTGCGTTATACATTGCAAACTGCGCAGTTTGCGCTCAGTGTAAGACTGCCCCGGCTAAACCAATGGGTCTTCTACAACCCCTGCCAGTACCTGCTAAACCCTGGGTTATGCTTTCTATGGACTTCGTAGTGGAACTACCTTCGATTGGTGGATTTGACACGATCTGGGTAGTAGTTGATAGTTTTACTAAGTTGGCCCTTTTTGTGCCTTGTCCGGGTCTTCCATCCGCTACTATCCTGGCAGACCTGTTTTTACGTAACGTCTTCCGGTTCTTTGGTCTTCCGGAGATCATCATATCTGACAGGGGTGCTCAATTCACCTCTCGTTTTTGGAAACATCTTACACAGTCTATGGGCATTGACGACAGATATTCTACGGCCTACCATCCACAAACCGATGGCCAAACCGAGCGACTCAATGCTACCATGGAACAGTACTTGAGATGCCTTATTCTACAACATCAAGAAACCTGGCTCTCCGTACTGCCCATGGCAGAGTTCGCTTACAATAATTCTGCGCATTCTTCTACGGGGGCTTCTCCATTCTATGCCATGTATGGACAACACCCTCGCTCTCTGCCCTTGGATTTGTTCACATCCTCAGATTGTCCGGCGGTCCAATCTTGTCTTAGGGACCTGACGTCATTACGTAAGAGCGTCATGGAACACTTGACACACGCTCAAGAACAGGCAAAAAAATATGCCGATCGCCATCGCCAACCAGCACCGCAGTACACTGCGGGGATGCGTGTTTGGCTCTCTACCAAAAATCTTAGTATTCCAGGTCGCAAGACCCTGTTACCTCGCTTTGTGGGTCCTTATGTTGTCAAGGAGGTAATAAGTCCCCTTGTGGTCAAATTGGAACTGCCCTCAGCCTGGAAAACACATCCCGTGTTACACGTGTCTTTGGTCAAGCCGTGTCCTGAGCAGATGAGGCTACCTGCACGTCCCCCCCCCTGTTGGTGCAAGGGGTGGAGGAATACGAGGTTAAAGCTATATTGGATACCAAGCTGTCTCGTGGTGTGCGTTTGTTTTTGGTGGATTGGAAGGGGTACGGTCCGGAGGATCGCACCTGGGAACCTGAATCCAATATCCATGCCCCCATGCTGATATCCCGGTTTCTAGCATCTCGGGGTCTGGGGGGACCTTTGGGGGAGGATACTGTCAGAACACCAGATTCTCCTGCAAGTTCCCGCTTACCAGGCGGACTTTCGAGAGTCAAAATAGCTAGGAACAGCAGCAATCGCTTCCATTCCTTTAAAGGTTTGTTTCTAAGGCATTGGGGGTTGCCATGGCGACGTTGGCCGCGAGTACGTCTGCAGTCACGTGTTGCTCCGGTTTCCCGGTCACGTGACTCTCGCGTTGTAGCCACGCATATTTAAGTCCGCCCCGTTTGCCGTTTCGGTGCTTCTGATTGTTTTCCTCGGAATTCTACAGTGGCGTTTGTTATTTGGATCTTGTCCTTTCTCGACCTCTTGCCTGTTTATTGGAATTGCTTCTGTCTTGCCCACGGTACTTCTGATCTGGCTACTCCTCGACCTCTTGCCTGTCCATTGGATTCCTCTTGTCTTGCCCACGGTACTGTTACGACCCGGACTTCTTTTGACTTCGATTCTAGTCTCTTGTTTCATTATTTCTGCTTACCTGGTTTGAACCGGAACACTTGGATTGTTTTACTACATCACTCCGAAGAAGGATCTCTCCCCTAAGGCGTACGCGTGCCGGCGGGAATAGGAATTAAGTGCTGGACTAGAGACTGCCTGTAGCACTTTTGGGACCTCGCTGAACCTCTTAGGCGTACTCATGCCGGCGGGAATAGGGTTGCTCCGGACTCAAGAAACCTTCAGCATCTGTGAGACTGTGTTCTTCTCGGACATTTCCTTTTGGAGCCGATTGGAGCTTCAACACATCTTCCTCGTTACAGTCCTTCATACGGATATACACGTAAGAATTTTCATTTTAGTGTTCATTGTTCAGTTATTGGCTCTTACGTTTTTCTTTTCCTTATGTACGTTCTTGTATCGTTACAGAAACTGTTCAGTTCCATTCTATTGTGGTTTTCCTGTCGGATATGTACTGTATCGTATCCTACTGAAGACCAGAGAGCTATCAGTGTGTCCTGTACAACTTGCCACATATCTGGAAGAAACTTGCAGTCACCCGGAGTTCCAGAGTGTCCTGTTCCTTCTTCAAAACATCTTTCAACCAATTGAGCGCTCAGACTGTTTTTATGCACAACTGAGTGTTACATTGGTGGGAAGAACATATTACTGCACTACGGGTTCAACAGCTCCTCTTCGATCACCAGGCGCTCTAACCTGTGAAGGTTCACGGATCTGACAATAACATGCCCAGCACTCAGTGACAAATCCCTTTGTGTCCATCGTTTGCCTGACAGTGGAAACTCACCTTCTTTGATGCACGATTCTGTGGCCCCTGTATTGGCCATATATGAAAATGTCTGCTCACCTACCTTTACTCCTATCCAAGGTTCTTCTTCTGGATCAGTAGTAACCGATAGAACTGGACACATCAGAGATCTGTGTGGGCAGTCCTATTCCTGCTACATATGAGCACCAGGAGGCGAAAAAGGATTTCCTCTGAACACACTTGCTCCGGAGTACTGGGTTACTGCCCCGTTTCGTAGAGGGTTTTTCGCCCAAGCCTGTACCCGGTGCCTGGGCTGACATGGTCGGTGGGGGTGCCATTCCAGCTCCTGGGTTCTGATCTACATGAACTTGCTGTGATGGCACAGAACTTGGGGCATATGGCAATGTTGGGGGATTCATTTGTAGGGGACCTGCTTTTAAATATTGTGGCCAGCTTCGACCTTCCTGTGCCACGTGTCCCATTCTCCCACATGCTCAACACTACACTCCATACATTCCTCCATAACTTCCTCCCATCGACCCATTAAACCAGGGCCCCCTCCCTCCAAATGACTGACCAACCCATGAAAATCCTACCCTAGCCCGTGGAAATCCTCATTGGTCCAGGTGCGTACTGGTTTCCATTTGTCCCTGCTGTCCCAATGGTCTCTGCTGTCCCTCTCTGCAGCCAGTTATCACCGCTCCTTCTAAATAGATCTTTGCCAGCTTTTTCGGAACCAGCTTGGCCTCAGCCTTTTGTACTTGCTCTATGCTTTCCTTCTCCTTCTCCTGCCGACTTTAACAAAAATGTACAATGTGTGCTTGAATCTCTTGCCAACTCTTGGCCTCCATTCCTACCACTTTATCTTTGGGGCGTGGTCCCATTTTTTAACATGTGGGGCGTATCGGGATACATCATCCTCAATGCCCCCAAACGTGTGCCCTACAATTATTAAAGGCCGCTCCATCATGGGATATCCCGCTTTTGTCCAGAGCTCATCTGCCTATTCCCCCACCAAGGCAGTGAAAAGGCTTTTCATCTCCCCAATCGCTAACATGATTCTGGAAATTTATTTTTCCAAGGCCTAAATCCAATTCCCTGCCCCTGCAGTTAGCAAAGGAAGCGTCTTCATTAGATTATTCCAGTCCATGTGTGACCACAGGACATAATACGCCTTCTCGAGACCCTTCTGGAATAGTGAGAATTGAATTGCCCCTACCTTTATTGGGGCTTTCCCCATCTGTCCTTGGCCTCTCCCTACAGTCATGTGAGCACCACAGCACGTCTGAAGGCCCCATGGTGGGCTTTCCCTGAATACTACTGGAGTTGGAGGTGCAACTACTACCTCTTGTCCTCCCTGCTTGTCATCCATTTCTCATTCATCTTCTTCCTCTTCTGTCCCCATTACCACATCCCCTAACCTTTCTGTGGTGATGGAAGCATATTAAGCACTGCCGTAGCATGCCAACTCTTTCTCCTCATGCTGATTCCGTACCTGTGACGGCACGCACTTCCTCCAGATCCACATTTATTCCCTTTATAACTGATATTCACCTTGGTACAACAAAATAATGACTTCATCCCTAGACTCTATAGCACCACTAAAACTCTGAAAAAGCAAACCTAAAAAGCACGTGAACTCATGGTTCTCTCCGCACCTGAAATCACTCAGTCTTGAAAAACAGAAAAGTGAACAAATATGGAGACAAGTACCCACTGAAATTAACAAAAATAACCTCAGTAAACTAACCTCCATCTAGAAGAAAGAAATTGTACTTGCCAAACAAACCTCCTTCGATCAAAAATTCTCCTAAGCAAATTCCAGTATAAAAGAATTGTTCACCATTCTCAAAGAGCTGGAAACCCCAATCCAGGCCCCTGATACCTGTGTGAAGGACAAAACATGGTGCACCAGCATCCAAAATGCCTTATCTAACAAAGTAGCATCCCTCCAAGCTAAGATCACCAACAAAAAAGAAACCCTCTGCCTTTCCTCCCCCAATGCTACCAAACCCACTCCGTCACCATCTAAACAACCTCCTCCTCGTTTCAGCTTCTCTAAAGTAACCATCTTAGAGGTCGAAAAAGTCATACTCGCCCTCAAACTGCCAAGGCGACCCTTGCCCAGGCCAAATCATAAAGGGTGCAGCCAGAAACCTCTCACCATTTATCTCTAAACTCATCAACGCCTCCTTTTCCTCTGGTATCATCCCCAGTAACCTCAAAGAGTCATGGGTTCTCCCACTACTCAAAAAGCAAACTTTGGACCGCTCTATACCCACCAACTACAGACCCATCACCACACCCCTTCCTTCTCAAACCCTAGACAAGGTAGCATACCTTCAAATACAACAATACTTAGAATTAAACCATCTTCTAGGAGTCCATCAGTCCGGTTTCAGACCCCAACATGGGACTGAAACAGTGCTGATTGACCTAAAGGCACAAATTGACTTGCTCAGAGAAAGTGGAAAAGCAGCTCTACTGCTTTTACTCGACCTCTCAGCAGCTTTTTGACTTAGTGGACCACAAAATCCTCTAACCACCTGGATTCTGCTGCCCACTTCTCACAAGAAGCAATAGGTTGGATTCAGTCATTCCTTGACAACACGAAAATGCACGTTTTCTCATCCTCAGTGTCAGCTGACCCCCATACCCATTACCTGCGGAGTGCCCGAGGGATCCTGTGTGTCCCTGACCTTGTACAACATATTCACAAAGCCCCTTTTTGATGATATTGATGGTCTCGGGATCACCTACACGATCTATGCTGATGATACCCAGATCCTCATCCTGTTGATGGGAGATTACAACAAGGATTTGGCCTTGGTGAATAGGGTGCATCTCATCATCCAGGCATGGATGGCCTCTCATGGTGAGACAGAACTCCTAATCCTCGGCACCCCCGCCAACATCAGCAAACTTGGCCACAACTATACCAACTTTATAATTGATGGCAACAATATTAAAGTGGCCAAGGAAGTCAAAACCCTTGGCTTCTATTTAAACACCACCCTCACCTTCAACAAACAGGTCAATTCCATGGCCTCCTCCACTGCCTACACCTGTAAATTAATCACAGCAGCTAAGCCCTTGCTCTCCACCAACAGTTGCATTACTCTAGCAAGAGCCCTCATTTTGTCTAAACTGGACTATTGCAATGCCCTATATTTAGGGAGCAACAAATATATCACCAATTAAATCCAGATTTACAAAATAATGCTCTCAGAGCAGCTTTGAGTATCCCTAAAAAAAGCCCACATCTTTGACATCAGAAGAGATAATAACTGGCTTACCACAAAAGACAAAATCTCACTAAAAGCAGCCTCTGACACACAAATGCCTCCATAACACTGCCCCACAATACCTCACAGCCAGATTCACGAGACAGTCCTCCAATCGCCCCACCAGAACTGTAAACGCCAATCTCCTAACAGTGCCCAGATTCAAACGCATCAAAACAGGAGGTAGTAGCTTTCCGGTCAAAGCTGCACAATATTTGAATTCTCTCCCCCCAGCCCAGAGGGAAGATCAATCATGCCTACGGTGCAGGTCCAACCTCATCCACTGGATCAAGGAAAATGACCACTAACCTGCTACCATACACTTCTGCTCCTCACCTCCCCACCCTACCCATCTCATTTTCTTTACTTCCTCAATATTCTGTATATTTTTTATATTTGACTTCTCTGCATCTTTCTTCTATATGGCCTAATGCTTGTACATATCCTGTATATACTGTATGCATTTGTGACTACACAGCAATGTAACCGAAGCTGAAAACCTACTTGATGCCTATTGCGCCGATACCTTTGGGTCTGGTGCCCATTATAAATATTAAAACAAACGAACAAACATTTATTAAGCCTAACAGGGATCTGACCATGGCTTCATCTCCCTTCCTCAAACTCGTTCACTTGCCTGTTGCCTTCTTCCTGTTCACTCCTGCTCTGTCGTAACCGTGCTACTTCATTCTCCGCTAATCTTGCTGCTTCTTCCCATTTCCATTGCTCTTGCCTCTCTACTGCCAACAAACTTCCTTTTGATCTATTGTTGCTGGTTTCATTGCCCAAAAGTATTGGTGCCCAAGTTTTATTCAAAGCTATGCAACTTACCATTCCAGCCCATATGGTCCCAACCCACACCCTGACAACTCAATTGAAAATCCATTATCTATTTGCGCACCTTCCCCACAAGCAACACTTGCATGAGGTTAATTGCCCAGCCCTTAAACCCAGCCCTACCAGGTGGCCAAAATTCCTCAGTCATTCAATAACAGGCTTCCACGTACTTACAGAGATTACATCTCTCTTTCACAATAGCAGCAAGCCATAAAACAGGCTTGGTCGAAAACTGACCGCAGCGGCTGCTCCCTCTCAGCCTTCAATCTTGGAAAAAACAGTTTCCTTGCCACTCAAAGTATCACCTCGCAGATCCAAACTTCGGCGATTGACGCAAACTCCTCACAATGAGGGGACACACGGCACACAGAATCATCTATTCATAATATCCACCATATCTCCCAACTATCCCAAAAAGCTTCCTGTGTATGTTCATGCATGTGTGTGTTATAGACTACTGTGTCCCCTCATCACAATCTACATTCACAGCCTTCTATTTCACATGTGCATGTTTAACTTTTTGCTTCTCATTAAGGCTGAGTAACACTCCATGCATTTATATTGTATATATACCATATAAGCAAAGTTGCCATTCTATTTCTGCGTGAGTGCACATCTAAAAATGTATCATTTTACACAAATAACCCTAAAAGTAACATTATCCCGTTCACTACCTATATTTGTGCCAATTTGCAACATTTCCGTCACCCCAGTCCCCAATATTGCGCGTGCAATTCAAACTTCTATTTACCTGTGGGACCTTTATTAACTACCCCAGCAGGCCCAATAGGTTTTTCATTTTTTCCCCTTTCTTTACTTCTTTGAAAACAAGTCTTTGCCAAGAAACATACCACCACTGTGTCAGGCTCATACTTCTGCACCCTTAGACAATGCACACATCCGCTGTGAGGCCCAAAAAAACCTGCAGGTTACCCAGTCACTTGCCATGCTTTTTCACTGAGGTAATCCATCAATTGCACTCAACACAAGACCACACTGGGTGTCAAAACGCAAGACCCCAAAGTGGCATCACAACTGCTTAGCCAACATGGTGTGAAAATATAGGTGTCTAACACCTCTTAACTCACTGGTGTCCAACACCCTTCTAAACATCTAGGTGTTCAACACCCCCATAAATGACATAATGCATGGGTGTCCAACACCACCCAAAAATGCATGGGTGTCCAACACCACCCAAAAATGCTAGGTGTCCAACACCACCCAAAAAAGCTAGGTGTCCAACACCACCCAAAAATGCTAGGTGTCCAACACCGTTCAAAAATCCTAGGTATGCAACTTCTCTCAAACTCCTATGTGTCCAACACCTCATATAAGTTCCCTGGGTGCCCAAGACCCCCTTAAATCAATAACTCTGGGGTCCAAGACCCCAACCCAACATGAGTGTCAAACACTTTGAAGACTGCACAAAGGTGGGGCACAGCCCAAACTCACAGTACCAACACTGTGCCGAGGAAGAGGGTGACTGAGATTAACCAGACTAACTGTCTCACATTGTACTGGGCATGTCCCATTAATCGGGTCAGGCAAAGTCCGGCACTTTACCGTAAGTGCATACACCTGATACCAATTAGCTCTCCTCACACAAATAAAATGCAACACCTAAAGACACACTTTGAACAAGGCGAAACATAAGAACGAGCAGAACTTCCGGGATGAAGGCCCACCTACTGGAGCTGAGCAACAGACTAAGGGACAAGAGTAGCGGGCCGAAAACCCCAAGGCTTCCCTATTGGAGATTGTTGCTCTGACAGGCCGCTAAAGATGGGTGGTGAAGGCCAGATCCCACAAGTGAAGATTGCATTGTGTTTCAAGGCTGCCAGCGACCCTCCCGAGATAACGGCAGAGGTGAGAGGTGAGGTCAAGCCTGTGGTCCTAACCTGGACTTGAAAATCAGAATGTGCCAAACAAGAAAGAAGCGCAGGTGAGTTGGCAAGCCACCTGACAGACCAGTGTGTGTTAAAGTGAATGAAGTAGCAACATCATATCACAAGAGAAGGCTGCACGCATGTGGATGAAACGCAATGAAAGGCAGACCTGCAAATGAACTTTAAAGTGAAATACAGCTACAAGATAAGTGATACTTAGTAATGGAGTGGTCCAGTGATAGGAAGTAGCCCATACGAAAGTCTCTGTGAAAGGTGCATTGTTTGAAGCTAAAGGGCGAAAAAGCAGCAAGACTGAAAGTAAATAGTGAACGTTGAATCAAAGTGGTCCTGCTGTGGTCTATAAAGAAGCCAGGCACATTTGAAAGACTTTGACATCCGAGAGTGGTCCAAGCCCGATTGAGAGAGACCTGGTATATATTAAGCTTGGGGAAGGGAGGCCCCTTGCAACTAATGTGGGTAGGACAGCTGGTTCAGCCACATTATCATTTGAACACTGACTTTTCCTTTTGTATACATTTTCTCCTTTTGACAATTTTTGTACAAGACATAGGGCAGGCATTATGTTTTTGTTAGTGTAGGCCATTTTGATTTGACAGACTCCACTAGGACTTTTTTGTTTATCGTTTCAATGTCAAGACTACTCTCATCTTAGATGTAGGGCAGAATAGGAGTTTCTCCAACCCCAATATTATCAATAAAGGTTTACAAATTGTATCCATTGTCTCAGTGTCAATACTTGTGATACCATGCCTTCCCTACATCATCTAGACAGAGGCCACTACATACATCCAAAGCATGCTCACCCATTAATCACTAGATATCACAGGCCACACATCACATACAGCCTCTACCGTGTAACATTCTGTGCTTGCCTCTACTGTGTAACATTCTGTGCTTTGTGAACAACAGGGCAAAAATGCATCTGGAATAACTTCAAAACCATTACATCCTCCACTTACAATCGCTTAACACCCACAGAAATTCCGATTTACCAAGCCATTTACTATACAAGGTTAAATAACAGCAGTTCTAGCGTGCACACAAAGCTGTAGAACTTTCCTCCAGCACTCTTGTAATTATGCGGTCTCCCCACCCCACTATGCCACCGGGCAGTACCTCGCTGCCGGCAGTTCAACCGACAGCAGTCCCCAAGGAGCGATGCTGCAACCTATACCTCCGACACCTCAGTCGAATCAGACCGGCACACTGGTTCTTGCTCTACAGGCTTACAGACAAGCTTCAGCTCCTTGGCATACCTGTGCCGAAGTCCATAAAAAGTTGAATCTCCGTCCCGTAGGGGCCCAAAGGTAATTCTTACATGTCCAAACTTCCATACTTTGATTGTTGGCGAACTCCATATTAAAGGAAAGGACCTTCTGTCACAGGAACGCACAGTTCCCGTTTCAACAGACTACTTGGAGCGCACCGAGCCACAATGCTCTATGACATCATCACAACGGAAGCAGGACTGACGGATACGGTGCTCTCCTGGCATCCGACTTCGCTGATCAGATCTCAAAGTCTGTACCTACTTGCACTGGCTCCCTCCATGCTGCCAGCCTTCCCCTACAAGCAGAGTACTAAGGACCATGACAGGGCTCTTCGCCACCCCTCTCCATGTCACTCACGCTGTACAGCTCCTGTGAGACTCTGTGCTCGCAATTGTGAGAAACCAAAGGGTGTCTCACCTACTAGTCCCTGGGGATCTCTCTCTCAGGTGGCCAGGACACGGCCATCGCTGTTGGATCCAGACCCTGGGTGTGGACCTTTGTGGGAGGATCACCTGGGTGAGGCGTCTTCGGGGAGTGGGGGTGAGGTGACCGATGGTGAAAAGCGGTATTCCTCCATTCCCATACACATGACATCTTATTTTATAGGATTCTCCAATGTACCAACCCCCCCCCTTTCTACACTGGACCGAGGAAGAGAGTGACTAAGAGTAAAGAGGCTAATACGTGCATATCTCAATAAACATGTCCTGCTAATCGGGACAGGCAAAGTGAGGCACTTGACTTTAAGCGCATACATCTGATACCAATTAGCTCTCCTCACACGGATAAAATTCGGAACACAGGATATACTGTGAGCAAAGTGGAACGCGAGCAAGAGCAGAACTTGCAGGGCGAAGGCAAACCTATTGGAACAGAGCGACAGACTGAGGGACGAAAGGGTAGAAAACCCAAGGAATTCCTTGCAGGAGGTTGTTGCCGCCAAAAGGCACGCAAAGACACGTGGAGAAGGCCAAATCCTAGACAAGAAGTCTACACTGTGTTTCAAGGACTCCAGCGACCCTCCCGGGTGAATGGCAGTTGGGGAGGCAAGGCCAAGCCTGTGGTATTAACCTTGACTCGTGAATTAATAACTGCAAAGGCAAGAAAGAAATGCATGCAGCCGGTGAGTTGGCGTGGGTGGGTGTTAAGTGATTGTAAGTGGAGGATGTAATGGTTTTGAAGATTATTTGTCCGTTATAGAGTGTAATTATGCCTATACTGCTCACCAAATCAAAATCTTGCTTAGAGCCTAGGAATGTAACTTTTGGATGTGATGTCAGACCCGTTTAAAACCTCACTACACACCTGTAATGAGCTGAGAAGGCATTTGGAGCTGTAGAATCTGTGTGCGTATCCCTGCTTGGATTAATAAAGCAGCAATTTGTCACATTTCTGGACTCCTCCTTTTTTGGGCATGAGGGGGATTGCCCTCGAGCCAAACTCTGTTTTTTTAAATTACATTTCGCTTTACTCCTAGTATTCAGCTGAGCGTATTTTTTGTGTGTCTCCCTCCCACATTACTTTCATTATCATGCCTTTATTTCCAGTTGGTCGGCAGCCTCAGTGAATTCATACAATCCCCTCTCACTGTTTTTATTTTCAATCAGTGCCCTCTTTTTTTTCCTGGCTCTTAATTGTAGATCACAATTTTTGAAACTACTCCCCTTCTGTCAATAACTAATTGACCCCCATTCTTTAGTTTAGGCTAAGGTCTACAATGTTCCAGCAGTCTTCATAGGGGAAGTGAATATTATCCATATCATGAGTTGAGAGGAGATAAAGTTCAAGGATCTCTTTAGTTATTTGTAGTTTTGCACTTCTATTAATTATTTCTTAGCTACAAAGACTTGTTCTATCCATACTCTCAGAAAGCTGGGCACTTTTGTCTATTGATTTCTCATCTTTTGAACACTTGTCTGTCTTTCTCATCAAGCATTTTGGTAATGTATTCGGCATCTGAGAGTTCCCTGCAGGTAATGGTAGATGACTAAATCTATTCTCTGCATTGTATCCCGAATATGTG
This sequence comes from Ambystoma mexicanum, assembly GCF_040938575.1. NCBI lineage: Eukaryota > Metazoa > Chordata > Amphibia > Caudata > Ambystomatidae > Ambystoma > Ambystoma mexicanum. The sequence goes on along the minus strand of NC_090921.1, from coordinate 1,297,725,191 downwards.
TTTCTTTCTGGGTTTAAACCCTCTGCTTGTGAGTAGACATCCATTTTTTGCAGGAGTCGCTTTTGGGCCCCTTTTTCCACAATAAAATATTGATTCCCACCTTACTGGGGCTGGCATCTTCTCTCTATGCCCATCAACCGGACACCCTTTGGACTTGTTCTCCTTTGGGTGACTGAGTGCAGCATTCCATCTTTGGGGTGCTTTAGTATCATCAGAATTCACATCGGTAGTACTAGTCCTCCCGCGACTCTCTGTTTGCTATTCAGTATCTTTCATTGCATCCTTTTCCCTATTTTAGTGCATGCAAAAACAGGGAAGTGTTCATCCATGAAAGATTAACACTGTAGTGTGGTGTCAGCTGGAGTCAGCTGACAGATGCATGCAATGTGTGGGGATTATGAGGTCATGAATGAGGATTAGAATGTTAGGGTTTAAGTAGGACGGTTACAGGAGAGCAGTTGTTCTTGCTGCTGGTTGGAGACTGACCGAGTGGTGTCTGTGGGGTTTTACTTTCTACTATACGTACCTGCAAAACGTACAAATAAACATTTGAAGAATCTTTATGTGTTGGCGACTGCTTGCTTCATATGGCGACGACGATGGCGGCTTCCTAACCCTTCAAGTACCCCACGGCACTCACAGCTCCCAGCCGCATTTCAGTTGAGAACAGTGCCTCACACTCTGAAAGGGTGCTCTCTGAGCATTGGTGCCCAGGGACAAGCAACAGCGTTGTTGCCCAGGGATGAGCAATACAGGGCAACAGAGAGCACGGAAGTGAGGGACAAGCAGCAGTGAACCGTGGTGACAAACTGTATCCTCACACTAAAGTGGGAGACAAGCAAGCCCTGGCGTAAGGAGATTATACTCCTCAAGTAAGGCGCTGGGGAGGAAGTCTAGCCACAATTTTGGAAAGCATTGGCAAGAGTGCGTACTGGGCATGCTCCAGCAGACGCGTTCACCAATGCGCGTGCGTTACTAGGACATGACTTACCGGGTACTTGTAGTGATGGGCTTCCTCCTTTCTTCTTGGAGGCACCGGTTCCTGAGTCGTCCAAGATGAACCAGGGTCAGTGCAGGCAGGAGACTCAGCCCCCTTCCATCCCAAGTGGATTTGAGTAACTAGGGCTAGGTTGGGGACCGATTCCTCCACACCACGGGCCTGCTATTTATAGCTCAAAACGTGAGTTCCGGCATCAGCGGTTTCCATGGAAACTGGACGCTGCTGCTGGTCAGCTGGCCCTAGGGCATAATGCCATGTTATGACATCAGCGCGTCGGGCTTCCGAACCCGGAAGCATCCCGGGCGACCGCAGCGTCACCAATGAATCCTCTGTCGGTGCCCCCGTCCTCTAAGAATCCCCACAAACCGCAGATGAAGGCGTGCCCGCCCGCACCACCGCGGATACAGCCACCAGGCTCCAACTGGTAATTTTTTTTTTTATAGCGCACTATAGCCCACAGGCATCAAGGCGTATTACAGGAGAATGTAGGTAGGCTTGATTCAGGGTTAAAATGAATGTGGCCCAACAGTAAAGTTACTTAGCTCATGTTACTTGGTTACCATTACAGGTGGTTGATAAGATTCATACAGAGAAAGGTGGTTGAGTATTTGGCTTATAAAAGTTACATACAGAAAAGGTATTTTGATTATTAAGCAAATAGCAGTTATAGGTGGCTGAATAGAATTCAGACAATTCATGAGGGTTTTCATATTCCATTTTTATAACATCAGCCCACTGAGCAAAAACAAAGGATGCAAAGGGGTGTGTAAAGGGTGCAGCATCATACAAATAGCCTAGTCTTAATAGCTTTGTGGAAGGCTAACTGAGAATTAATCAACCTGATATGAGAGGGGCGGAGATCCAGTACGTGGCGGCCATGGTCGGAAAACTGGTAAGTAGTATGGGCGGCACGAGCGGCCAGGGCAGCGCGTGACACACTTCAGCAAAATACAAGGAGCATAAAAGTAATTATTACAATAAAGGAAGCAAACCAGAACAAGTTATAAATGGAGAAAAAACAAGGTTGACCAATGGAGGATGTTATCATTATGGCAGAAAAGGACATTATGCTAGCTCTCAACTTTGTCCAGCCCTGAACAAAAGATGTTCCAATTCTGGAATTAAAGGTCAGTTTGGAGCAGTGTCCAAGAATAAAAAGCAAGAAGGTCAAGTAAAATAGATTTAGTAAAAAGAAGACAATGACATTGAGGAACATGGACAGGAAGTGGTTACCATAGTACGTGGCAACAGGAAAAGCACACCAAAAAGCACATTTAAGATTGACGGCATAAATACGGAATTAATGGTAGACTCAGGTTCCCCATATACCATTATCACAAAGGAGAAATGGGAAGAACTGTGTAAAAAAAGGATACTGAACTGGTAAAACCTGATATAAGGATTCCGGGGTGCAATTGAAGTATGCACTATTAAATTGATGGGTTACCGAATGACTTTTATTGAATTTAAAGGAAGGCAAGCAGAAGTAAAGGTGTATGTTGCAAGAAAAGGAGTGAATGTTTTGGGATAGGAAGATCAAACAAAGTTGGAAATTAAGCTTAGTTCTGAGAGTGTGTAAGCAGTTTCTATTGTGTGACCAAGTGAAATAAATATATGTTTGGTATGTTCTAGGTAAAGAAAAGGCAATGTTTCCTGGCGTATTCACAGATAGTATTGAAAAACTTAAGGGATACTCACATAGAATTGAGCTCAAGAAAGATGCTAAACCCATGGTGCATAATGTGAGGCACATACCCATTGCTTTGAGAGGAGAAGTAAAGAAGAATTGGGTATGCTTGAAAAGGAAGGAGTGATGGAAGAAGTGGATGTGTCAGAGTGGATTTTTCCAGTAGTGATTGCGAGAAAAGCAAATGGTAAAGTGAGGATTTGTATGGATCTTAGAGAACTTAATAAGGTAATTGTTGTGGAAAAATATCCTTTGTCGGTTATATCGGAGATGTTGAATCTTGAAGGTAATGCTGACATGTTATACACGATCGATCTGTTTGCAGCATGTCACCAGATACAATTACATGCTGAATCTAGAAAATATGCTGCATTCATAACACCTTTTAGATTATATCGCTACCTTTGCATGCCATTCAGTTTAGCATATGCAGCAGCTGTATTTCAAAGGGTAGTGATGCATCTGTTAAAAAGTATACAAGGTGTACAGGTTTTGCAAGATGATATCTTAGTGTATGGGATGGGTACGCAAGAATACAATGAAAGGTTATGCATGGTGTTGGGAAACCTTGAGGAAAGGGGTTTGATGGTGGAACACAGCAAATGTAAACTTGGTAGGAATTAAGTGGATTATTTAGGACACACTTTATCTAAAGGAGGTTATAAACCGAAAGTTAAGGTCATGGAAGCAATTGAGAAAGCACCATACCCATGCAACAAGGAAGAATTTCACTCATTTTAAGGTTTAGCTAAATATAACAATAAGTTCATTGAGAAGTTTGCGGTTATTACTCAACCATTGAGATAACTGATGAAAAAAGATGCTACGTTTGAATGGGTGGACAAATATAAAGATGGTGTTGATTGTGTGCAAAGATGTATATGTGAAGCTCCTTTATTAGGTGGTTTTGTCCCTGGCAGGAAATCAATAACAGTAGATGCGAGCTGCAAGGTTTTAGGTGCAGTTTTAGCACAGAAAGATGGTGATGAAGAAAATGTGCTGATGTTCACATCCAGAACTGTGAAAAACACAGACGAGATACTCTGTAATTGAAAGAGAAATTTTATCTTGTTGTTGGGGTGCAGAACATCACTGGCAGTATGTATGGGGTGACAAAACATACAAGTAAACATTTGAAGAATCTTTGTGTCTGCGACTGCTTACTTCATACACATTCTTTTAGAGCACCATATGCTGATAAAGGGCCAATGTGGCAGTCTAGCATCAAAGCCACAACTATAGCATGTGCCCGATTTACTGCTTGATAACAGCGATAGCAACCATAAGAAATGCAGGGCTGGCACTGCGAGGGGATTCTGTTCTCAAAAGCATAGCTTTTGCACATCAATAAGCAGAGTTAAAATACACCAGCGAGGTGATGCTAAACACTACTTCACACTTTTTCCTTTATAAAAATAGCATTTCCTAGACTGCAGCACCCCTTTTCTAGTTTAGTGAAAGCTTAAGAAAACTTTCTTAAAATAGAAAACAGATTTTAGAAAACTGTTTCTATGTGAACTATAGATTTAAGCAGCTTTTGCAGCTGAAAAGCACATTCCCATCCAATATTTTCACCCATCTCAGAAAGTTGATGCTTTGGTTGTCATGGGGGCTGTCTCAGACACATACTGTAGTATAATTATTCCAATGAAGACAGGAGCCTCTGATCTGGTGTCGATGTATTTATTTACTCAACCAGATTTATGCAGTATACACCCAACGTGAGTGCATTAATGATAAAGGCCAACGGGCCTAAAGTGGCAGAGAGAAAGTTCCTGTTGGCCCAAGTGAAAGCCGTGTAAGGAGCGGGCCCCCGTGGCAGGAGGGCTATGTGGGACGCACCTTCTCGCGTCGCCCACTCGTCCCATAATGCGCGCGAAGCGCGCGGGGGCGGAGCTTGATGCAGTGGCGAGATCTCGCGAGAGCGCGGGCTCTCGCGATGTCTCTACACATCTCCCCTTTTCAAACGCAAGTCAAACTCATTGTAAAACATAGTCATTATATCTCACCGGTCTTCTGTATTCCCTTCTGGGACGATCAACAGTCCGGGTGACATTCTCTTGTTGGTCCTGATCGGGATCTTCACTCAATGGTTCGAGTTCAACTTCTATTTCACCCCTCTCTCTGTCGTCTCCTTCTGGTTCTCCTTCCTCGCCTGCTCCAAAGTCCCTTTCGGTTTCCGCCGGTGGTCTCTCTGGTGTCTTCGCTCTTCCTCGATTCTTTTGGTATAATGCTACCCTTTCTAAATTCCACGCTCGCCCGTCTTCCGTGCGAATGTGGTTTGCATCTTTGTGAGTCACTCTGATGGGTCGGCTAAACCGAGACCCTGTGCTTTGATCCTTCTTCGGTAACTGGATTTTAACCAAGTCTCCCTCTCCAATGTCTGCCGTCTGCTTGGTCCTTCTTCTTCGATCGCTCCATGATTTCATGCGTGCCTTATCGCTTTCGATTCTCCAGACTACTTCTGCCATGTCCACCGCTTCATCCTCTCGTATTTTTGACAACCATGGTGGGATCAGCGTGGATGCTGCACTCCTCCCTCTCAACATTTTGAACGGGGATATTTGGGTGATCCCATTGGGTGTGAGTCTGTGGGCTGCTATGGCCTCCTTGGTAATTTTGAGCGGGTCCATGCCCGAAGCTGTCGCCAATTGGATGGCGCCCTTTATGAACCTGTTGGCCCTTTCGACAAGCCCATTTGCTTGTGGGTGATACAGGGCTGCTTTTTTTTTGTTTTATGTGGTTTCTTTTTAAGAACTCCTCCATGTCTTTCGAGACTAGTTGCACCCCATTGTCGGTGACTACTTCCTTTGGAAGACCTTCCCTCTGAAAAATTTCTGTAAGTACTTCTATAACCGTTGCCGTGGTTATGTTCGGGACGAACGCGGCCTCCACCCACTTGGATAGGTAGTCAACCAGTACTACACCGTACCAGTGTTCAGGTGCCATTGCTTCCAAAGGTCCTATGAAGTCAATGCCGACCTTTGACCACACCGCTTCTGGAATTTCTGTGGGTATAAGGGGTGCTTGGCGAACCTTGAGTCTCTTGTCGCTGTTGAGGCATTCATGGCAATGTTCTATCATGGATCGAATTTCCTGGTCCATGGATGGCCACCAGTAGGCCTCTCTCACTCTGCGACGGGTCATGGTGTTTCCCAGGTGGCCCGCGTGGGCTCTACCTAGGATGATTCTTCTCATTCCTGTGGAAGGAATAATCTGGTCTGACTTCATGATTATTCCCTCCGTTTCCGACAGTTCATTCGACACCTTCCAGTAGGGTCTCATGCCCTCGGGTAACGCCTTTTCACTTGGCCAACCTTCCTTTGTCCATTTGCGGATCATGGCCATGGTGGGGTCTTTTCCATCTTCCTCTTCCCAGTGTCTCTCACTGAGTTCCAGGTACTCTGGCGCTCTCACGTCCATAATCGATGCTACTATGCATTTTCCATGGAGGAAAGTGGTGGCTTTATCCTTACCCTCCGGCAGTCTCAACATGCAGTCGGCTTGTGAATTTTTCCAGCCTGAAATATGCTGGATCTCGAACGTGTACTCTTGCAGCTTGGCTGCAATGCGTGCCAATCTGGGCGTGGACACTTTTGTGCCTCCTGGGCTAAGCATATGGATCAAGGGCTTATGATCCGTCACCAACTTGAATTTGGTGCCCCATACATATGTCCTGAAATGTTCCACCGCCCATGCGCAGGCCAACATTTCTTTTTCGATGGTGGAATAGTTCTGTTCCGCCTCTGATAATGCTTTCGATGCAAAGGCCACCACATGTTCGGTGTCGCCTTTCTTTTGTATTAGCACTGCTCCCAGTCCATAGGCACTGGCGTCGGTGGTGACAACTGTTTCCCACGCGGGATTAAACGGTTGGAGGCATGGTGCTTCTACGATGTGCTGCTTTATCTTCACCATTGCTGTCTTTTGGGGTTCTTGCCACACAAATTCCGAGCCCTTTTTGAGAACTTCTCTAAGGGGTGCCGTGGTTTCGGAAAACTTTGGTATGAACTTCGCATAGTACTCAGCCAGCCCCAGAAATGACCTTACTTCCTCTTTGCTGACTGGTTCCGGTGCTTTAATGATTGCTTGCATGAGATTCTGTTTGGGACTGATCCCTTTTTCTGAAATCTTATATCCTAAGTATTCCACTTCTTTGACTCTGAGCAGACATTTCTCATAGCGCAACCGCACCCCTGCCTCTTGTAGTTTGTTTAAGACAATTCTCAACGTGGCATCGTGCGTCTGTTCATCCTCCGCATAGACGAGGATGTCGTCCTGGAAGTACACTACGTTTTTGACTTTCTTCAGCAAGACGTCCATCATGCGTTGGAACGCTGACGCTGTCGATGACAACCCGAATGGCATTTTGGCGAATTGGTATGTGCCAAATGGAGTGATGAATGCCGTGCGGGGTTTCGATTCGTCATGTAGCTGTATTTGATGATATGCATTCCTCATGTCCAGTTTCGAAAATATCTTGGCTTCTTTCATTAGCAGAGTGAGTTCATTTATGCTTGGAAGGGGGTAGTTATCAGTGACGACTTCCAGGTTTAAGCTGCGTAAGTCTATGCATACCCTGAGTTCTTGTGATTGGGGTTTCTTTATGAGCACGACAGGGCTCAGCCATTCAGATGCTTCGATTTCTTCTATGACGCCCTCCATTTTCATCTTTTCCAGCTGACTTCTAAGGGTATCCCTTGCCGTGGCTGGTACTGGCCTCACTCGGTGCTTTACAGGGACAGCATTCCTTTTGAGTATTATCTTGTGGAGAAATCCCTTGATGTGCCCCGGCTCCTCTGAGAACAGAGTTGGGTAGTTGCTTTTGACCACGGGTCCTCTTGTCGCCCTGACTAACAGGACTTGTTCTTCAGTGCTGGGATCCAGTCTGATTTTCAGCTTGTCCTGGTCGTCCCACCCTAGCACTGCTGGGCCTTCATGACTGAAATAGACCCTGGTCGTGGTTTCCCTTCCTTTACATTCGACTTTGGCGTTGATGTATCCTAATAGATCGACTGACGCCCCTCCAAACACTGTGGGTTTGTGCTTTGTTGTGAGCACTTGCACCTTTTCCTTTCCCACCATGTCCTTATACGTGCGAAGGGGGAGGATCGTTAGATCGGACCCCGAATCCGCCATGACCCTAGTTTCTATTCCATCTATTTTGATCACGCAGTGGGGCTTCTCTCTCCTCGCTCTTATGCTGTTAACCATGATGACAGTGGGTCTCCCTTCATCGTCGGAGGATGACTCTTTCTCCGGATTGCGATCTGCATTGAGGCTGGAGACTTTCTTGTTCAGACAAAGAAACACAACAGACTGACTACCCCTCTCTCTTTGGTCTTTCGGCAACACAGGTGTAGGTACTAAGATACTGTTACATCAATCTACAGCAATAGTTTTTATAGCATAACAACATTTATGCAGGGAAATTTTTTTCTCATAGACCGTTAATTTATGAGGATATAAATCTTTTAATAATCAGTTAAAAACTATATGTTTTTATATGTATAAAACTTGTACATGTGTGGGCTTTTTCATACGTCACTCATACCTTTCATAACTATACATTCATGCTGTGACATAAGGATTTAACAATTTGAATTTTCTTGTGGCATATTAGTCGTTAATAATATGCATGACAACAGGAAAAACGTTTAGTTTTTCTATAAGTCGACATATGTTTCGGCCCCTTCTATTAGTACCACCGTTGTCTACGGTAGTCTTAGGACTTGTTAATCGGCCATCTTCAGGACAGTACTGGGTTTTATTGAAGCTTTACGTCTTCACCTCTTTTTCTTTTTTGTACGAAAAGCCAAATCTAAAAACATAAATGATGTTCCTCCACCGACACACGATGGAGAAATGGCCAATGCGTTTGCAAATGGAGCACTCCTTGTCTCTGGCTGGGCACTCCCTGTCGAACGCCAGGTGTTTCGTGCTGGTGCACCTGTGACACTTTAGGGGTTCTTTTCTGTTCCCTCTCCCTTCTTTCGTGTCAGCAGCCAGCCTCTCTCTTCTTGCATGGTAACCCACTGCTTGTATTTCTGCCGAACTCTGGGCCCCAGTAAGCTCCTTACGTCTTCCTGCCGTTTCTTCGACTGTCCTGGCGATCTCAATCGCTTTCTCCAACTGCAGTTCTTTTTCAACTATAAACTTATCTTGGACCTTCCGGCTGTTAGTGTGGACGACCAACATGTCACAAATGAGACTCTCCGCGTTGTTGCCAAAGTTACACAGCGCCGCTAATTCCCTCAGCTTGGTGACGTAATCGTCGACTGGTTCAGATATTTCTTGCTTTCGTGTGTAAAACCGTATTCGGTGGAGCACTGTGTTCTCTTTACTGGCAAACCTTTTTATGATTCTCCTGACCGCCTCCTTGAAAACATCGTCATTGTCGCCAGCCACTGGTATCGGGGTGAGACTCTCGAATATTCTCTGTCCTTCCACCCCCAGGGCATTTAATAGCATGGCCCTGCGCCTCGCCGCTGAAAACCCCGCCCCTCCTAGGGCCTCCACATATGTCGTGAATAGGGGCTGCCATTGTGGCCATGGAGTCTGGAGAAATGGTGGCGGTGGCGTTGCTCCTTGCATGTTCTTCCGTGGGGTCTGGTGGTGGTCCTCGTCGCCAATTTATGTAGCATAATTATTGCAATGAAGACAGGAGCCTCTGATCTGGTGTCGATGTATTTATTTACTCAACCAGATTTATGCAGTATACACCCAACGTGAGTGCATTAATGATAAAGGCCAACGGGCCTAAAGTGGCAGAGAGAAAGTTCCTGTTGGCCCAAGTGAAAGCCGTGTAAGGAGCGGGCACCCGTGGCAGGAGGGCTATGTGGGACGCACCTTCTCGCGTCGCCCACTCGTCCCATAATGCGCGCGAAGCGCGCGGGGGCGGGGCTTGATGCAGTGGCGAGATCTCGCGAGAGCGCGGGCTCTCGCGATGTCTCTACACATACTCCACCTAAATGCCAACCCTCCCGATTTAGGCGGGAGGCTCCCAACGTTGTTAGAAAAAATGTCGCTATTTTGTACTGCCTCCCTCCTAAAATAATTGTAGCCCCATTGCATTTGAACAGAGAAAGTCAACTCTCCCATTGCTTGGAGAGAACCTCCCTCTAAGCTGCCTTCTTCTTCTTAATTATCGGAAGCGTGGGCGGACCCACGCAGGCGCTTCCCCCATCCTATAGGATGATGTGCGCCGACCCTCTAAGCTGCCTCTTTCAACGTGCATCTATGTCGTGGGGACTTTTTTTCTCATTGCGTAAACGTAGAACGTCGCCAGTCGTTTGCGGAAGGACACTGCGTGTGTTGCGTGCTATAGTAATTGGTTCTTCCGGTGGCGGAAGGATTGTTGTGTGGCTGTCTGGAGCGCGCGGCCTGTGTGGCCTGTCCTTTCTTACTGCGGAGGAACCCAGGCGGGAGCAGTAGTGCTGGAGCGGAGGTGGAAGCTCGCGAGCTGAGCCCCGGAGCGGCCGCCCATCGGCCAGGTGAGACGCGGGTTTGTGGGTGCGGAGTTCTGGAGTATTTCGCTCCGACTTTAGTTATGAAAATGCGGCCTCTGGCGCATCGGACTCGTGTGTTGGCACACCCTCGGCTGCCATTTTTGGAAGTTGCACCCCCACTAGAGCGACCTTGTGTGTGTGACTGTGCGCGTTAAATCCCTGCGATCGCGTTTCTAGTTATTCGGGAATATCCCTCGTGACTAGCAACACGGTGCTTAACCGGAAACCATTTTTAGTCTGGTGGGGGTAGATCAGATGTGTATAACCGAACAAACCGAGGTGGTGTGTGTCTGGGCCTACTACGTTTTGGGGGTTTCACAGCACCCTGTTCGCTTCCAAATTAAGACGTGTCTTTTGAATGACGGCGTTTTGTATGCGACTCGTTGCGTAGTATTACCGCTGTGCGGAGTGCGCTCCAAATAGCCCGATTCATGGAATTATTTGCGTGAAAAACGCAGATTTGCGCGCCTTTCTGCCCGAAAATCCCCGTTTGCAGTATGGGGATTTTCGGGCAGAAAGGCGCGCAAATCTGCGTTTTTCACGCAAATAATTCCATGAATCGGGCTACTGTCGAGACGAAACCTACTCGAGATATTGGCACCGCCTACATCTCGTAGTGCAGATGTGCTTGCCTACTACTGACGGTGACCGGATCCGATTGGTGTCGATTATCATGGACGTGAAGCTGGGTGGTGTGGCGCCGTAAACTACATTTAATTTGGGTCGTGTATATATCTTGGGTGTTGTCGGCTTTATTCGTTCTGTTATTTCACCATTCCGAGGCGCACTTGCTTCAATTCGTTCTGGTGCTCGATTGAACGTGTACTTTAGTAATCCCGATGTGTAGTAAGTAGCAATAAATGTTCTTTATATGGGTGACGCCTTTCCCCAAAATTGCAGCGCTTTAAGACGTCGATAATTTCTGTGAAGAACCTTCCTTCAAACTAACGCCCTGAACACTTCTCTTTCAGGTAGTCAAGATGACACAGTTTTTGCCTCCCAATTTGTTGGCCCTTTTTGCTCCCAGGGACCCTGTCCCATACCTACCCCCACTGGAGAAACTACCACACGAGAAGCATCACAACCAGCCGTACTGTGGTATTGCGCCATACATTCGAGAATTTGAGGTAAGGACGTTACTTAACAACACAAATGTCTCACCCAATGTGTTTAGTTATTTTGTGTATGCTAGAATATTAAAAACGTATGTTTAGGTGCATGGTGTCTTGTGTGCATATATGTGTAATATATTGCGTTGCATCTATTGTTCCAGTATTACGTGTAACGGCACACGCAATATACTAAATTAGCTGTATGCTTCTTTTAACAGGATCCCCGAGAGGCACCTCCGCCGACCCGCGCAGAAACGAGAGAAGAACGCACGGAGAGGAAGGCAAGTACTGCCGCTCCCCAATTTATTTTCATCATTCCCATATCCTGTATTTTGCAGACTTTTCAATTCCTATGAAATGTTTGTTCACCTAACGTCTAATTCGATATGGCCCAGTTTATCATGCTTCTCTAATCTCGGGTCGGGCCAGTATATATCCCCGTTGTCCCCAGAAATCCCAAACTTTAGGTGGGCTTACCTTATATTATTCCCTGCCTTGCACCTGAAAAACCCACTAAACGGTTCACTCACTGTTGGTCAAATGCCATTCCAATTTTCCTGGTATGGCTAGAGCTAGGAATCATGTGTTATGTAGGAACATTCGTTTTCGTTTGTTGCAGAAGTTGGAATTGGCCTGCACCACTGTTTTGCATATTCTCCAGTGGTGGAAATTGGAGAACTCTCCTTGTCTGTTTCATACGTAAAGCTCTTCTCTGCACGTGGGTCTCTTTCAATGTGTTCTATGCCAAGAACGTGGACTTTGTTGCTGGGTGAGTCTAGGATGCCCGTGGTGCTAGTGTGCATTGGCTGGGTCTGAGATATTCAAGTCCCCGAACGCCACACCCTCACAACGACATGACACGCATGCTCCGGTGAGCTAATACACCAACAAGCCCATACCTTTCAGATTTGGCGGCACGCTCAACAACTCTACTCAACATACGACCCATCGAAAAACAATGTCCTGACAAGCTGCGATCTGCACTGGGTATTGGTGGGCAAAACAGACTTAATTGCACAGCGCAACTATCGAGCCACATCGAAGAATCTGGATTGTGCATGTGTGTCCAACCGCCTTTTTGGGCACTTTGAGAGATGGGGCAGGCAATCCCCGGTTCCTACCTGCCACCGTCCCATAAACTAATGATGCTGAAACTATGCAGGGATTCATGTTTACGGGGGCTTGCTCTCGGAGGTACTACGTCACTGTATTCAAATGGCAGAGTGAGCGCAACACCTTGCTTATTCTGTTCCTCCATCTGGTTCAAATGCAGAACTCTCCTGCCAGAACAGACCTCCTTTTTACTGCAATAGTTCTACAAACCCCCTCCCCCCCCGCATGCCTTCTGACTGCATACACATTGCTTTATTCCCAGAAGCCCAAAAATTGACTGCCTGGGTCAACTCTTGCTGCCACACTGACAACCAGTGTGATATATATGAATGAATGTGACCCGATTTAATACACACATCTGGACTAGTTTAGAACTTTATCCGCCCATTTCTATCCTCTAAATTTGTTCTGGTAAGCATCAAGCACCCTCACCTCCCTCCTTTAGCTTCCACCCAACCTAGCAGCTCTTCTGGGAAAGAGGGTGCAAGTGCAGCAGGGAAGTGCCGAGGTGTTCGAGCTCGTGTGCGAGCCACAGGTGAAGTGCTAGGAATGATTAAGTGCTACGTGGACTGGCCTGCATGAGGTTAACCTCGAGCCAAGAGTGTGCAGATGCAAGTGCTGTAGGTGGATTGGAGCTGTGCAGGGTTGGTTTGGTGAAAAGATGAGTTAAGGAGCTTCCAGAATGTGAGATCTGCGGGGGGGGGGGGGGCTGTCCCATACGAGGAAGCCCGCAGGGGGAAGTGAACATCACCCTGCCCTTGGGTTAGCAAGCAAAACGCTGTATGCACACGTTGGTGCCAAAACAGTGGTCTAGGGGAGTTTTTAGTGAGATAGTTGGAGATGGTAGTGTGGTCCTTGGGCCCACAGCCTTGTCCATGATGCAGGGGGATTTGAATTATTTAATATGTGCAGCAAAGCCAGACTTTTGTGCACGAGAGATGCTGTCCCTGGGCTCAAGGCCTAGGATAAGTCTCACTACCCTAATCTGGACTAGCTGGAGGGGTCGCAGAGTGGAAGATGGTAGATTCAGGAGGAGGCTGATCAAGCCTAGAGAGAACCGGATTGGGTCACAGTGAGCCTCTGAGGGAAAGGGAGAAAAAGGGCAAGATTCCTTTGAGAAGGAAGAGCTTAAAGTGTGACTTCTTGGAAATGTCGTGAGTGGGAGGAGGAAAGATGTTTTCTGCCTTCAGTTGAAGGCACAGGGGGGAGAGTCCGAGGTGGAAAGCCAGAGTGAGGGGGAGGAGGGATCTGTGGTCCCAATGAGAAGGATCTCCAGTTTTATAGGCGTTGAGGCAGAGATTTATTTGTGCGCATGTATTGCCTACCTGTACTACGCTGGGCTGGTGTGATATTCATGTGTGGATCTTCAACATAAGCTCCTTTCTCTAGCTGTGCTCCACCAACATTTGTGGCTTCTATTTACTGGTGGGTACTTAATCCACTAAACCCCAAACAAGCATTTTTCCAATGTGCGCTTCCAGATATCTTTTCAACAGCGCTTTCATTTTCTTTGCTCTTGCAGAGACGGGAGAAGATAGAACGCCGGCAGCAGGATGTTGAGAACGAGCTCAAAATGTGTACGTTTCTCGGTGATGGGGTGTTTAAACGTTTTGGTGTGGGATTTGGGGGAGGTGGGGTGTTCATTTCATGTGTTTACATGTGTATGTTCTAACTTACACCTGCTTTCCTTCTCAGGGGATCCACACAATGATCCGAATGCGCTGGGAGATGCCTTCAGGACCCTGTTCGTGGCTAGAGTTGTAAGTCTCAAGCTTATTGTACTACATGCCCTTTTTACTAGTCCGTGGTAATATAAAAAAAAATCATGCTGTTTTTATGGGGTTCTTGTGTTCTTGCCAATCCTTCTGCTGCTCCCTTTTTTTGTAGCCCAACTGCCACTTGAAGTGTTGGTGAGTGGCACACTTGATTTATTGGTTGCCCAGAATCCCTAGCCCTGTCACTGTATGTATGCGGTTTAACTGAAACTTCATGTGTATCCCCTGTGTTAGATGAACTGATATGAGGGTAGGGGTGGGCAAAATGAGGGCTGATGTTGATGGCATAGTTTCTTAATTTTTTTTTTTTGTCCTTAGTTTGGAACCGACATGGTCTAATGAAGATGTTTACGTCTACTAAAATTACTAAGGCAGTGATCTACCATAAACCCACATTAATTTGAATGTACATTATGCCGTCTAAATCACTAATGTGAATCTAGTCTGATACATTAAATCGTTAGTTTCTATAGCGGGTCGTGCCCAGCAAAGGGAGGCTGCCTGGTGAGAATGTCGTAAACTGAGCGAACATTGAGTAGGCTAGGCTGTTGATGCTCTGGTTACCTCGTTTACAATCTCTATGGATGTTACTACTTTGTTGGGGTAGAAAATCGGTTATGACTTGTACAGTGAGCATTTTTTTGCAATGGTTTTTCATAACCCTTCTTTTTTGGGATATTGCAATCTGTAATGCTTTTCCTTTTTCCGTCTCAATTTTCCAGAACTATGACACTACAGAATCTAAATTGCGGAGAGAGTTTGAGGTGTATGGCCCAATCAAAAGGGTAAGTGAACGCTTTAACATTGTTTGGCGCCTTGTGCTACCCTGCAAGGCAGCAATTCTTTACAGATTAGTTCCTCTATGAATTGATCTGAAGGCACCTGGCTCTAACAATCTCCTTACTACTTGCAGATTCACATTGTGTATAACAGGCGATCTGGAAAGCCACGTGGCTACGCTTTCATAGAGTATGAGCACGAAAGAGACATGCATTGTAAGTTGTCTTGCTTCCACGAGTCCTTCTATTGTAGATCATGCACGTTTATGCTATACATGTTTTTGAACTATGCTAATACGTGTAATGTACTTTTGGGGGTCGTTTCAATATTTTCGAAAGCGCCTTTTTTGTTTTGTTATACTAAAGCCAGCAGTGGTGTTTAAACTTTGATCAGCCACCTGCTATACCAGAAGCCTTTCGTTTATCCATGTCCTGGCATGTTTTAAAGCACTGTAGAAAATGTTTTAGCATCTGGCTGTGCTTTTGTTTTTTGGGGGGGCACTGGGGGTCATTTTATAGTCGTTTTGGAACGTAAACCTGTGAACTTGCATAGAACTAGTACCTGTACCGGGGTATCAGAAATGACTCCTCGGATATCACGTGGAATCGCATACCCACCTCCCTGAAGCGTGACTATCCCCGTACATATCCACAATGGGTCCACTAATTGGCCTATGGGTCTTACCTCTTTTTTGGCCCATACCATTTTGTCTTGGGATGACTGCATAGGACCCACGTTAATGAAGCCTTTCTTTGACGTTCGGTTGTAGCTTGACCCCTGAAAATCTTGAACGACCCCCTTTCTAATAGTTTTGACCCTCCTAAGTGAGTGGTCTGGTTTGTCCGAGGTAAGTCTAATGCTGTTTCTAAGAAGTTTGCATTGGGTGGGGGACCCAGATTCCAATATAAGCCCAGTGTGCGCGCGTGTTGTGGGCATTGTTACTACTTCCTGTGGTGCAGTTGTTCTTGCCCGTCTACATTCTGGAGGCGTTGGTTTCTGTGTGTGAGCTATTGTTAAGGATCAGACTACAGATGCATTTACTGGAGGGGATTTTTTGAGGTTGGGTCAGTAGTTGCGTTTTGCAATTTTTATAAGTTGCTTGTTATTGTAATCCGGGTCCCACACTAGACATGTAGGAGATGGGCAACAGTCCTTTCCCAGCACAGTCGTTAAGCGTCTTGTGGCTGTTCTAGCCCATGTGTATAAATCTAGGGGGCATTTTTGCTTTGCAGTTCTGTTGCCCAACTCCAAAATATTTTGTGTAAAAGTTGTATTTTGGATTACTCTTGTTTAATAACTGTACACAAGTGCATTATGAACGGGGTGTATTAATTGTGTGTTTTATTGTCACTGCAGCCACCATTGTGATGGCAATTGCCACTGCTGGCTTGCAGCTGATGCTAATGCTCCCCTTTACAACATCTCATTGTATGGTTGGTATAAGGGTTTGTATGATGGGTAAGACTTTGCAGTACCAATACACTATACACGCGACATTGACAGGGAGCGATAGACGGGAATTCAGACGAGGCCCCGCAGTTCTTTCCTTGGCTCAATAATCGAGGAAAGATCTGTTTGCATGGGGGGGGTTGGGTACCGCCGTCACTTCCTGGCTCTGTGTTGCTCCTCGCACGGGTATGCGCAAGCCTGGGAGGCTGATGAGGAAAAGGTGGTATTTGTGGCATTAATTGCTGCTTTGCTGAACCATTAAGGGGGCAGTCTCTTAATCCCTTTTCACAGGCTGCTTATGGTTGGTAGATAGGTTTAGTTATTTTTCACATTTTCGCGCCAGTAATGTTTGACTTAGTGTCAAAATTGCAGGGCTCAAATGCACGTTAACTGTATCGCACTGAACATCCCCTAGATTTCCATCAGCTGCATCTTCCATTTCAGTTTGAAGATGGTGCCGTGGGGAGGTTAAGAGTTCAACTTGTAGGAGCAGATTTAGTTGTATGCTACCCTGAAAATTCATATTGTGAAAAGTAAATCGCCCATTAAAGGTCCATGGCAATGCCAGTGTTTGTCCATTTAGCACCCATTTCAAATGCTCGCATAGTGAATGAGATTTCAGCAATCCATCCCCAAAAGCTGGCTGTAAGAAGCATCAGATAATACTTATTCGATCTGGTGTTCATGGGTTGGGTTTGATTTTCATTGTCCCTGGCAACAGTGATTTGAGCTCTGCAATTTGCTGTGTTGGATTATATATAGGTCCTAAAATCCTTTTTTGCTTCTCTGGAATGGTGGGGAACCCCAGGCATGCTGGGCATTCCCAGTTGCCCTGCCCTTTCGAGCTGCCCCCTGGTAGGTTGCAGTTATTGAAGCCGCCTCAGGATACTGGTATCGAACACAACCTAGTCTGTTGCCAGTTTCTCAGTGTTTGGGCTCCTCTTTGGGACTAGTTCAGATCTAGGAACGGTTGGGGAAGTCTGATAGGGTTTTGTAGCTGTTCCAGCCAAACATAGTTTAACAGTAGGCTAGAGCGTCAGTTTTTATCATACACTTTTTTTTAAAACAAACAACTATCACTTTACAAACAGTTCGCTGAACCATTGAGTGTCCTTTGCTCATGCTCTTTTAGGGAGTTAAATTATGTCATCCAATACATTACCAATTAAAATCGAGCTATACAATGCAATAACTCTTTGCACACCTGTAACCCGGCGTGCTAAAACTTAATTGGAGCAGGTTATTCATGTAGCAGTTCAACCAGCTGTTATGGTTTGGCGCTTGGGGCACTTGGCAGCAGTCATGTGGTGGAGTATCATTGCACCATCGGAGCCCTCGGTGTTAATTGTGAAGAATAGACTTTTTTTCTTTTCTTTTTAGATTAGTATATTTGGTTGAACTGGAACACTGTTAATGTCAACCTGTTAAATCTTTTTGTACAAGGTAGTACCTAATGTAGATCTAGCTGCCCTAATGTATTTGTAACCAGTGTGTAATCCATACTTTCTGCTGGTTATTGGGGGTGGTGGGAGAGATTGTAACAGCCTTTGACAGGATTGTCCTGACAGCTGGAGTGTGATGTTACTTTTAGTAGAACCTATAAGATTTGGATCTAATGAAACTCAGTAAGGACCATGCGTTGTCACTGACGACATTGAAATCTCTCAGGCAAGCACACAGTATATAAAAGTAGTACATGTACACTTCCACCACCCAGTTCTTGTGAACCTTTTAGCTAAGAATAGCTTTCCATATCAGATTGTGTAAAACAAATGTCATGCTGGTAATCAAGGTGAAGGTAAGATAAGCGGGCTCAGGTAAGCCATCAATATCTTCCTGAGTGTGGACATCTTGTCGCCTCGACCTTTGAAACACCAAGCAAATGGAGAAACTTGTAAGGAGCAGACGCCTACAAGCCGTGGTAAAACCAACTTTTCTTTGTAAGGTCTGAACCTGTGGTTGGGGGAGGTGGGTGTTGGCAGGAGGGATTTGAACCCCCAATCAAAGCAGGTCCCTCATTCTTGACTGCTTTTTTTTTTTTTTAAATGCTCTTAAAGTTCCATTGCAGTGGGCATGCTCATAGGATCCATGCCCCCTATTCTGGGCTTTGGATCCTATGGACCTACACATTGCTTTACTAGACAGTCATTTTTTTAAAAACTTGTACCTCCTCTGTCCCATCCTTTTCCCTCCCACCCCCTCCAGTAGATATTTTGGGGTACCCCGGTTGGCTGTGTAGGGTATATTTTTGTTTCTTTAGATTTTCCCAGCTTTAGGCTTGGCTGCCTTTTTTCCTTTGACGTCACACGTCTTGATGATCTAGCTAATCCCAGCTAGAAGGCTGTGGGGCATTCTAACTAAATGTGGGTAGTAACCCTGCCTCTGTTGGTGTCAGATGGTGAGTGATGCCCTTCGGTATTTCATTTACAATGAAGCTCCACTTGACCAAACCCTGATGGTGGGGCACATAAATACTGGCCTCTCCTTGATCACTGATGGTAAGCTTTTTCCCCGGTGCTGAGCCATTAATGCTGACCAGTAACACTTTGGTTTGTCATAATTTCATAAAAAGGTGAGTTGAGAAATTTGGATGAGGGGCTAGCTGTCTGGCATGTAAGCTTTGATCAGAATTTTCTGATTTATTTGAGCAAGGCCGTTGTGTCCTTTTGGAAAGGAAGGGTGCCAAATGGGTTTTCCTTGCTGGATCACCGAGGATTGACTGCTGATGAGCATAGGACTGGTCACTCCCATCAACCCTGTGCAGGCCTTTGAGCAGCGGGAACCATTGGAGCCCATGGCTTGATAACTTGAACAGCAGCCTGTCCTTGTCTGCCAACATCCAACACGCCATTCAGCTGTTAATTTCAGCACAAGCTTTTAAAAAAGAGGCAGGTATTCAAAAAATAAATAATGGCATCTGAGACAGGTAAGGCAAGCAGAACTACTCGCTCAGTGGCCAAAAAACAATCTTCCAGCACCCAACGGGCAGAGAAACCTTTCTTGCCGAGCTAGTATCCTGAATTCGTTGAGGCCATAACATGAGATTTTGTAAGTAGTTTTTCAGGTAAATCTTTTATTTTAGTTGTGCGCTATTTTTATTTTATTAAAACAGCACCTGTTTGCCATAGTGGTGGGTGGGAAGTACTTAAATGTGTGGAAGAGGTGTGAAATGTCTGCTTACTTGGGTTTGTCTTGTTGGAGCTGCTGCGGAAATGGCTGGCAGGGGTGTGTTGCTTTAAAGAAGCTACCTGTGCAAGAGGCAGATGAGTGATCGGCTTGTTATGGTCATCAATGCCAGCTCTGGGTTTCCTGGCATTGAGATGCATTTGACTGCACATATTGTATGGGGAAGCCTGTGGTATGGATGAGGTATGCAGGCCTACAGTAATTGCTTGCTTTGGAATTGCGTGTTTGGAGCAAGTATCCTAGCAATTGATAACTAAACTAACCCTTGCTTTCTTTACAGCTGGGATTAAAATTAATGCCTCCCTATATTGTTGGGTGGTGGAATTAAATGCTCCAATTTTTATCTGTGGGTCTTTGTATTTCGCCTGAGTTCTTGACCACAATGGTGGCAAATTGGAAAAGGCTTCTATGATCAAAATGGGAGTTATCTTAACCCAAAACATTCTGTTCTGCCAGTATGGTGGCATTTAAGTATTGAAAGGGATGCCACCCGCTAAGCAAGCAGCCAAAAAAGAGGGATGGGGCAGTGTTCATTAACTTATCCTGCTACATATTCCCTTGCTAATTTCAGCGCACATGTAGTGCATTGCAAGTGTTACGCAAACGACAATATGCAAGTCTCCACATGTATTCCTCCCTAAAGTATTGAAAAAGTGAGCATGGCCATGTACCATGATCGGCTTGTCCCTTATAACGCATTAGACCACTTTTGGTTATATGAAATGGCACTGTTGCCTGGCACTGATGTACTTTTGGTCTCCTCCACCACTCCCCTGTCATCCCTTCTCAGAGTTTCAATTTGGACTTTGATAAAATATGTGAGCAGCCGAGTGAGTGGTGCGTTTCCTGTGTATTTAAAACCAGGCTGGTCACCTGCAATTTTTCTTGCCTAAACCCGTGCTTTGCTGTTGTCTGGGCAGCAGTGCACCAGGGAAGGCACATAGGATGTATCCTGGTGTCTTAAAGAATGTGGTTTCAAAAGCGGTGGGCGGGATAGGGGACACACTGCTCACTGGCTAACTCTTGCACCCCTACCCTTCTGGATGCAATCTGTTACAGCCGGCTACAAGCATGCAGATGGCAAGAAAATCGATGGGAGAAGAGTGCTTGTCGATGTTGAGAGAGGGCGCACAGTGAAAGGCTGGCGGCCACGTAGGCTTGGTAAGGAATTGCATGTTCAGTTCATTAGAAATGTGCATGATCTTGCATTATACGTTAAACACTTCCATGTGGAGCATCCAGAGACTTGATTTGGGTCGCTGGCACGCAAAACTTCCGCGGAATCTTAACTCCCATTTCGGCCACTGCACTAGGCATTTGCTAGCAATGTTTCACGCATAGAACCCATTGAATGTTTCTGGCTGTTTTCAGAAGTGAAAACTACCTGTAGCCTTAATGTCTCAGGTTAATTCTGTATTACACTTTTACGTAACTTCTATGTAAATGCTAAAGTGAGGGGCTGTTTCTTTGGTTGCCAAACATTTTCACTTGTAATTACTTGTTCTTAAGGTATCATGCTGATTGGCTGGCTTTTCTTTTTAGGAGGAGGCCTTGGTGGCACACGTAGAGGCGGTGCTGATGTGAACATAAGGCACTCTGGTCGAGATGATGCTTCTCGATATGACGAAAGGTAAGGTTATGCAGGAGATGCAAAAATCAAAAACCCAAATAACTACACTATTTCTAGGCTGTAGTTGCCGTAATTTTAGTAGGTTGCGCTGTAGGGGGAAAGGGGATTGTTAACGAGAGGGTACCGATTGTGTAGTAAATTGCATTAGAAGTTTCTTGTAGATTAAAGCAGTTCGACCATATGAACTAAGTTAAAAGTGCTCGCCTTGGACGACATGAAGCAACACAGGTTCGGTTTCCTGGGCCCGCGCTTAGAAAACTATGGGTATTCAGCTTGTTATGAATACGCAATTAAGACCCGTAACGGCATTCTCTGTGGCCCTGGGCCGTGTGAGCGCTTTAAAAATGTAAAAAAAAGTACAAATCTTTTGAAGCGCATGCCCGAGTCCTTGATCACTGACAAAAAAGGACTTGTGTGCTACGTGTTATATTAAAGGAAATTAAGAGTTTATACAGAAGTTGTAACGCTTTTGGCACCTAGACAGTCAAGTGAGATTGAGAAGGAATGAAATGTGCCCACTTGTCCAATATAATTCTTAAATGCTAACTGGTCCTAGAATACTGTTATTGTGGCAAGTGCGGGTGGAATCTTAAGCCACTGCATCTCCCCTATATGCAAGACTCGGCTGATAGCAGCGGCTGTGTGAGAAGAGGTCACCTGTATCTGTCGGCCTACCGGAATGGCAATATCTGGCACGGTTTTTCTCCATAATACCGCATTTCCGCACTGTTGCATGGTGGGGGTGGGGGGGGTGTATGGTTTCTGTTTAGGATACATTAGCATTATTTACACTTTGGAAGTTCTCATTCGAACTGCATGGTGGAAGACGCATCTTTCTGTAGCAAAGTTCTGAGGGCTTGTCACGAACGTCAGAATTAGCACCGTGAAGATGGGCAATAGATTTAACTTGGTTCGTTGCAGATCCCGTTCACCTATTTTCTTAGATGGAAAGCATTGCCATCTCTCATGCATTCTACATGGTGGCCAATATCTCTGGATTGCTACATGGTTGTGGGATTGTTTTGTAATTGGACATTAGACCAATCGCAGCAGCATTGTAGACTGCTGAGAACTGATTACCCATTTTGAAAGGTAGTACTATCCATGTTGAATAGACCAGCCATGGCTTCCCAGTAGAATCTTATTTTTTCATTGGGCCTGGTTTTTATTTTGTTTGCACTCTGCATCAAACCCTGCATATGGGCAAACAGACCTACAATTTAATTGACTACATCGTTCGGGTGGGTGCTTTACAGTTTGTTATATAACACAATTGCACGTCATCCAAGTGTTTTGAAGCTAAATCCTTGTGTTGCATTTGCTATTCAACATGAGGTTATTGTTATAGCAGGTGGGGGGGGGTATTCAGATCCGTGTGCATCCTAGTACTGTAGCCCACGGCAACTGTAATGCTCTGCACCCCCACTCCTTGCGCACAGCCACATGCCTACACTTTCATGCACATGGTCAGACTATTTCCATCGTTCTAGGGGCATGCTGGTACTTTTTTACGCCTCTTATGTACCTGACTGTGCCCATTCACAATGTGGTGTGGCTGTTCAACATAAATGTAATTCCAATACCTATTGTAATAGGTCAGGCTACTGTGCAGTTATTTTGTACACACTTTCAGAGCAAAATATGCCATGCAGTCTGATCTACAGTTGCAGCCTCAAGCTTATGTGGTTAC
Source organism: Ambystoma mexicanum (assembly GCF_040938575.1). NCBI lineage: Eukaryota > Metazoa > Chordata > Amphibia > Caudata > Ambystomatidae > Ambystoma > Ambystoma mexicanum. The sequence continues at coordinate 1,297,702,261 of NC_090921.1, read as the reverse complement.
TGGGTTTGGGTCGAAGCAAAACAATTTTGGTAATGCGTTCTTCTGGGTGTACGCGTTTTTGGAGATTATTTCAAGTGTGTATATGCCTCATTGGGTGTGGCATTGGGTCATATGGCACAAGGTACTATAAAATACCAGTACTACATGGTAAGTTATTGGGACTTCCCCTTGATGTCCCTTAGACTTGCATGCATATATATCCCCAGAAAGGCGGTAACAAGTAGCCAGATTCCCTTGCCACACCGGACATTAAACCCGTAGTTCGTCTGTTTGCTCGCAGCCGAGGCAAAATAATATAGGGCTGTGCGATATGGACTAACTCATGGTATATTTGGACTGAATGCGATATCTCAGTATTGTCTGTGGGTTAAATGCTCAGTTGTAAGCCACCAACTACTTGTGAGATGTCAAACTCTTTTTTTATTTTAATTCATACGGCATTGATCAAAAAGTGCAGATACAGGGTTCTTCCTGTTTGAAAACTAAAATATATTCTTGTACCTATGCTTCACAAAGAGTCCCGTTTTCAATTATTGTCTCAGTATTATGGAGAATTTTGTAGTCAAATATTCATGTCAATACACAATTGTTTTCCGAGCTGAGCAGGAAACTTGTATGGCCGGACATTGCCTTACATAAATGCCTATTTCAAATTCTAGCCAACTCAAGGAATATTGACTGAAAATGGGCAGAGGCCCTGGAAAACTGGAGAATTTCATGTGTATGTGGATCCTTGGGTTTTAAAAGTATAATCTTGTATCCTTCACAGTGGGATTGATCACAGCTCGGCACGTCCAATTGGGGCACGGGGGGCAGGCGGGTAAGTTAGGTGGGCTGGTCTCCCATGGTTGCAAATCCATTAACTTCTGAGATGGCGTAACTAACTTTTCCCTTTTTTATTTTTCTCTAAAGGGATCGTGAGCGTGAGAGGAATGAGCGTGAACGTCCAGGTATCGTCGAACGCAGCCGTGACCGAGACAAGGAACGAGATCGCAGAAGAACCCGGTCTCGCGAACGCAGGCGAAGGACACGCAGCAGAGAAAAAGAGGAACCTCGCAAACGTAGCAGAGAAAAGAGCAGAGATAAAGAGAAGGACAAAGATGTTAAGGACAAAGACAGGGAACGTAAGCGTAGGAGCCGCAGCAGAGACCGTAAGCGGGAGAGGGGCGACCGTGACAAGAAGGAAGACCGGTTAGATGGTGAGGTGCCAGAAGTTGGTGACGCACTTATAGAAGAGGTCGCTATACCTGATTTGGGGGTTGATGGCCTGGAAGTAAAGCAGCCATCAGAGGAGAAGTCCAGGGAGCGAGACCGAGAGAGGGATAGGGATAAAGACAGGGAGCGGGACAGAGACCGGGATAGGAGACGTAGTCATCGGGAAAGAGACCGGGACAAGGATAAAGATAAGGATAAGGACAAGGATAAAGATAAGGATAGAGAGCGAGATCGAGATAGGAGACGTGATAGAGATAGGGACAGGGATCGGGACAGAGATAGGGACAGGGAGCACAAGAGAGAGAGAGACCGGGGTGACCGTACATCAGAGAAGAGGGATGAGGAAGAGGACGACGACGAGACGCAGGACAACGGGTTGATTACGGAACAGTTGGAAGAGGCTAGCCAGGACATGTTCATGGACCAGGAGTCTATGCAGTCTGGGGACGGTTATTTGTTGCCAGAGAATGGCTTTCCAGAAGAGCCATCTGCTGAGTGATCTCCCTGCTTCATAAGCTGCCCAATGGACTTGTTGTTTTTGCAAGCTGGACCAATCCGTGTATGCGTGCGCAAGCTTTTTCCATATGAGCAGTCCATGCCTACAATTAAATTGTAAAGGATTCCTTGTGGAGTTCCAAATTGAAGTTCGAATGGATTACGGTATGCATATACATTTTTTTTGTTTTTTTTACTTAGGTGGGTATGTTTTATTTCTGTAGTAAAGTCCATCCTTAACTCCACTGTAAGTTACATCATTGTGTTTCTTTTTAATGCTCTTGAGAATAAACACGTTTTAATGTTTTCAGTTGGTTTGGCACTTCTGACTCCCTTGTTAAAAGTTGGTTGATTTTTGTAAAAAATAAATTGGGCGTAGTAAAAAATTGCAAGCTACTAGCTTGGGTGTAAAGTGACTCGCACCCCCAACCATCGGGTCTTGACATGTGCACGCACACAGCACCTCATTTCTTACAACTTTTGAGACCTCAATTTATGATGGAGTTTGACAGTGACCCTTTATTTTCTGAGGATTAAGACTAAATGATGGCTCGTTGGATGCTCAATGGTTGGCTTGCCTCTTTTACCATTTTCAACACCCACCCTCTTTGGGGTACTCCCTTCCTTTTAGTTCTGACAACCCTCTCCCATTTGTCTTGATTTCAAAGAGGGGCGGTCAAACCTGGTAGCAGTATCTAAGCTGCTGTCTTTCTGGCATGCCTATTAGTGTGCCCTCACTTTAATTCCACAGCAAATTATGGATCAAGCATACAATATGTGGGACACTGCAACACTGTACTGAGCCACGCACTGGAAACTTGATCCCAGAGTTTTTCTTATCCATTTGGTTCCATTCATGCAGCTAACCTTTACATTTTACAGACATTAATTTCATCAGAGGTTCTCCCCAACCTGTCTTTTCTGAAAGGAAATGAAAAATGGGGCCCAACAGGGCATACCTACATAGTAAAAATAAAATGCTCAATTTTTGTTTGATTTCAGACCCTTCTAGCCCTCCTAGTGAGAGGGTAGATTTTTGCTAGCAAATGTTGGCAAAGGGAGCACATTTATCAGCACATTCAACCACTAGCTAACGTAGGCTATGGGTCCATTCAAGCACTTTTTACAGGGGGGGGGTGTGACTTTAGTGAACTAGCATTTGAAGAAAATGGAGCGTCACAACTAGTCTATTTGGGCTGATTTCTGACAATGTTTAGGGATCGGTGCAAAGTTATACAATTGATGGCACACAAAACCATCCACTACTTGCCTACATTAAAGTGAGTTGTAGCCTGGCTTAAATGTAACTTGGGTGATGGCCCTAATTCATGGAAGTGAGCCCTGAATGGTATACTTGGTCCAGGTGCATAGTTTTTAATGTCGCCTCAAGTTTTTTGTACCCATCACATAAAATGATCAACAGTACAGCATTGCCAGGTATGATGGTGAACTTAGTGTCTGTAAAATGTAAAGGTAGCTGCATGAGTGGACCAAAATGGGATCAGGTTTCCAGTGCATGACTCTGCAGTCTGTTGCAGTGTCCCGCATATTGTATGTCATGTTAAAGGGAAGTACGTAGTATGGTGTTGCTGCATTCAGGGTAATTGTCAACTTCAGGTGGGCAAGATGGCCGTTGCCCTGATATTGACAGTTTTCATACAGCTTTCAATTGACACTTTCGTGGAAGGGTAGAGCCCCTAATAATGTCCCTCAACCACAGCATTCCAGCCATGTGCACCGATGAACGCATTTTATTTTCCCACTATTGGGAACATCTGACTTTGGGCAGTTCATTTTTTCCCTTAAAACGAGTATCTCATTGGAAATGCTATTTCTGGGACCTGGAGGGGGGTGGGGCCAGAGGTGTGACACTCCATTTGGAGACTTGGCATCAAAGAACTGGGTGAAGGCTGCGTAGATACCACTTGCTTTCCAGGCCTCTGGATTGGCCTCTCCTGCAGGTGCTAATGTATATTGCGATCATTGTAAGTAAGCTTTCCTGTGCTGTGTAACCCGCTAGGTAATCACCTATGTATGTGCATCACTGCACCCTGCTAGGCTTTGGTTCTCTAACCATGAGCAAAGCCTCCTATGTGTAACTAATACCTTCCTGCAACGTCGCCTCAATGCCCTTGGGCTGTAGTGCGCTTTACAAATTCAAATAAGCGTAGTGCAAAGCAAGCTCGGGAGGCGAACTACAGCGTATGGTATTCCAGAAGATCCATAGATGTAGACTGTATTGAACTATTGATCACTGCTTTGTGCGCTAACCTCTAGTTAGCTTAGTGTATTCGTTATATGTGGAAACAAAGTAAGAGACTAAGCAAAGTGGATGGCGGAGCAGGCAGAGAACTGAGCACACTATGTGGAACATTTTAGTTTGCAGCCATTTCACTTTCAGGGTAACTGGTATAAAGCAACAGTGTGAAGACAGGGCATCAAGGAGTTTAAGGTTAGATCACAGGTTGAGCACCAATTGCACAGATGCTTTTCTCGAAGGACATGCTGCCATAAAGATATCACCTTGATTACTTGTGTTTTACAATTATTTTTTAGAAAGTAACTACTTACCTAGCACTCCCATACAGGCCTTTGGTACTGCTACACACTCAATTAGTCTCTTTGAACTTGCATTGAACAGTGAATGGTGAAGAAAGCCTTCAGGGCAACAGGAATGCAAGGTCATTTTATATAATTAGCAAACATACGGAATTGCTATGCAGCACTGCTTAATTTATGAATTACTATGCAACACTGCTTACTTTATGCCTTTTTGACTTTACATTTTCAGCAACACACAAACCCCTAGGTTAACATAATTGCTCAGTGTAACTGGTTGCCTCCCTTTTTTGTTTGTCGAGTATGGATGCTTCACACATGCACACCCAGGAACTGATTGGGAGATAGTTTCTGGATGCTCCCCATGGTGGATATTGACATGTGGCACCCTCAGCTTTCCGAATATCAGGAGTATTCGGCTATAGCCCTGTGCATGCCAGCCCGAATATCCCTGCTATGGTGTAAGTCTGGGGCTTGGTTTACTGCAAAGAGGGCTAAATTAGCCACAGGGATTGACTTTATTTTGTGTGCTTTTGTCAACCTTTTGCAATTTCATATACTCGTGCAAGGACTTATTGTCAGTAATGCCTCATCATGCGCGCCTGAGACAACCAGGACTTCCCTCCCCCTTTTTGTGCACGCATCTTCCACAGCCCTTTTGAATCTACTCTACATCACCCTCCGCCCGGATTGACTATTGTAGCAGTGAAGACCCAGGGCAGCCGGCTAAGGGCCACGAGCTCCCGAAGAACCCTCATGGTTTTCTGTTTTCCTGGGACGCCTGCTGCAGTCAACCAGCAGCAACTGATGAGGTAAGTGTGGTGTGGGCAGGGAGAACAGCCATTACTTGACTCCCTTGAAACCCCACCACTCATTACCTATTTAATAAAGCCTAATTGTGTATGGTAGCCACATTTTGCATTTAATCCTACTGTTAGCACATTTGTTGTTACTTAGCCATATCTCATTTGTTGGGACACATTTATATTGGGCAGATACGGTCCTTCTGTGGCTGGGGAATTTTTCTGATGGTGTACAGGTCAGAATTTCAGACTGCCTCACCCAGATCGCCATGGAATTAGGTATAGTCTTGACATCTAGTGGGTGTAACTAACACTATACCTAATGTGACGTGTAGTGTACCCAAAATCCCTCACACATTGAGGATCCTCAGATTGTTTTCTTTTTCTGCCAACCTAGTTGGTCACCTATGCGGAGCACCCAAGAGTTTTATATTGCTAACTTAGTCCCCACGACCTACCATCATTTAGTCTCCTGACAAATCTTCCCGACTGCGTGGATTTCCTGCCACCGTTGACATCTACAACTGCTTGGCGACTGTTAACCGCGTGGCCCCAGCCTTCCGGTCAAGCCCTTACAGTAGGGAGAGTAGGACCCTGGGTTTATTCATCTCTAAATGTATTCCTTTACCCCTCTTTCTCTTCTTGATCTGGCTGCCCACCCATAGACGATGCAATCTGTCTTCCTCAAGACACCCGACGAGCGCTTGTGCAAGGCCTGTAAGCTCCTTCGACCGAACGGTTGAAACGCAGGCAAACTAAACGGCGGGCGGCCTACAATATGCAGGCCAAAAATTCCTCCCTCCCCATTGGTGCCATTGCTTTGGACGAGGAATCAATCGGTAGCCACACCACAGGCACACAGCCCCTAAGGCCTCTTCGACTGAGTTCTTGAAGTGCACAACGCCAACAGGGCTGAAAACTTTGGCACCTTTCGAACCGCACTGTTAGGCACCCTCCACAAGCTTTTGCAGCATGCGACGGGTTGGAACGGGCGTTCACCCTAAAAAAAATACACCTTCCAATGGTGAACAGGGATCTAAGGCCTCTGTCGCTAACTGGTGTCGGTTACATCGAGGCCTTTGCTACAACTGCCAAAAATGTGCGCAAAGCCTTGTGACTATCATTTTGGCAACCAGAGCACAAGGGCACCCCCTCTCGTCAGAGTATTGAGGGCCTTGTTGGGAAACTTCCCCCACCTGAACAGCTTTTTCCTCCCCCAGCAATACATGGACAAATGGCCCAGTTTATTGACTTTCCAGACCAGTACATTACACCCAGAAGAGGATTCCCTGCCCCTTTCCTTGCAGAAATTACCCAGGATGTTCCAGATACACAGGAGGACTTTTATGAACACATCTGATCAGCACCCAGACTGGAATCAAGAAAAGGTGGAGGGGCAGGGCCATTGGCTGACACCAATGCATACCCCTGACTCGGAGGTAATCTAGATCGACCCCCCTCAATTCGTCACCTTTTGACGACTAGATGTTAAACGCCATTTTAAAAAGAGCAGCGATCATTCTCATACTTCGTGGTGGAAGTCCTCAAGGTGAAGCCTCTGACTAGTCAAGCCACCCCCTTACTAAACTCTAAAGGTGCCTGGTCCCTTCCTTGCTGTCCCGTCTCTCACACAGGCAGTCAACCCCCCCCCCCCCCCCCCTTCCCCCGGGTGAAAAAGTATTCCACCCTCCGACCCACATAAGGGTCATGCTACACTGGATTCCTTGGTGGTTGCTACTACTTGGAAGAGTAGGCCGCACTTCTGCGGCCTACTCTACAAGGATTGCAAATAATACCACTCCTGGCAAGTTGTAGCGATGTCCAATGGGGCATATTTCAGGATGGTCTTCAAGATGTGCCAAGCCCACCCGATCACGCATGTTGCTGGTCGTGGCTATGGGCAAATAACATATTGAACACTCTGGACTCTGCAGAAACTGCTGTATGCACCCTAGTAATGAGGACCTTACAAAAGACAATGGTTAGAGGGCTCTGGCTTTAAAGCCTGAAACTTGGGCCGCTCTGATCAACAAGCCAGTGGAGGACTCCAATCTTTTTGGTAAGGCTGTTGATGACACCCTGGAGATGGCAAAGAAAGAACATGAAACTTTGAAGTCGCTTACTCAGATCACGCTAAACCCTTCCACCAGCGTGGGTGCTCTAACTCTCACTGATCCTTTTGTGGCCAATCTTTTTTCTGGCTCTCCCCAAGGACAATACGGGTCGGGAAATGCCCCACTGGTCCTCGGGCCAAGGCTCATCTAGTAACAACCAATTACAATAGAGGAGCCCTCATAGGGACAAGGGTAGAGGCAGGAACTCTACTCCTAGAAGGCTCCCTGGCCTCCACCTCAGTGACTCGCTGGTTCAGCTCTCATCCCGCGCTTCCTCGGTCGGGGGTCGCTTGTCATTTGTCCATGCCTGGCATGCTATCACTTCAGACCAGTGGGTACTAAAGACCATTCCCCACGGGTCGTGCATCGCGTTTCACCGACCGCCACAGTACCACCCACTGAGAAGCAGACTCCTGTTGCCAGAACACCTGCATATTCTGCTGGCCAGAACACCTGCATATTCTGCTGGAAGAAGTTCAGGTTCTGGACAAGGGTATCTATTCAGTGTACTGATTTCACCACTCTCAATAGTAGTTGCTCACCTGTGCAGGCAGTCCATCCCAGTCTATCCATACCTCGAAGACTGGTTCATACAAGGGGATTCGTATGAAACATGACAAATACCCAGAAGACTATGCATCTCTTCAACCTAGGATTCTCTCCGAGAAGCAATCCAGTGGACTCAAGTCAATTTCTAGGGGCTCTAATCCAGACCAAAGACATCCTCCCATTATAACTGACTGCCATTCAGGCATACTGCTCTGCCAATGATCTCTGCCTTAATGCCATGTCAGTAAGACAGAGATCCTCATTGGGACGCCTGCTCCTTGGCTGTCAGTCTGTTCCACCCCAAACTCCCTCCCCCCCGGACGGATTCCCTGGATCCTCTCCCCTCACCCACTTGTGAGGCAAAAAAAGTGGGATACTCTTGACCCCTCTCCTCGCATCACAGATCTTGCCAAGAACTAATCAGCTGCACCTCCTCAGGGTCTACTTTCCTCACCTAACCCCAGAAGCTTAACAGAGGCCTGTTCTCATTAGGCTGTACTACTGCAACAGCCTCTTCCTCAAACTGCCTTTTTCTTCCCTTTGCCCCTTTTAAACTAATCCAGAATAGAACTGCAAGACTTATCCTTGTCCTCGAGCCTAGGTACCAGATCTCTCCAGCCCTAAAATCTCTCCACTGGCACCCAGTGACAGCAAGGAACACAGACCTACGCATCATTCCGGAGGGTGGCTTGGTGGCAGCGTGCTCTCCTTGGAATCAAGACAACACGAAGCAACACAGGTTTGATCCCTGGGTCTGTGCTTAAAAAAAATAAAATTAAAAAAAAATAGGGAGGGAAAGCTGGATGTAGAGGTCCCAGGAGGACCGCCACGTGGACATGGAGGCACTGTTAAAGGAATGTCTTAGTAACGTGCTTAATACCAGTTTTGTAAATTATATTTTTTAAGTGCATTACCGAGACATATTCCTGTAACAGTGCCTCGATGTCCACGTGGCTGTCCTCCTGGGACTTCTACATCCAGCTTTCCCTCCCTAAATACCTCCCGGCCAGAGTCCTTCGTCGTCTGGCTCCAACTCTGCAGGTTGTTTCTCCAAGCAGAGAGTGGGGAGTAGACCCCCTTTTCTCGGCTGGTCCACACTGGACTGGCCGCCTTGCCCCTCCCCCAAACCGCAGCTGGATCTTAAGTTCCAATACCCCCTCCAAAATTCCTCATGTGCTGAATCTCCCTCTGCTGCTGAGACTGGTCCCTTCTGAGTCATACAGGGGCCAGACTCCTCCAAGCCCCAACCCCCCCTCCTCCTGCATTCCTTGCCACCATTGCCTACCAGCACTGCCTGTCCATGCTTGTGGGCACCATACTCGTGCTCTTCTCTACCCCTCCCCCCGCACTTACCACTGTCATGCAATTGCAAGGTAGCATTGTCACATGGCCAATACGTTTGTGTTCCCATGCCATCCCAGTGCCCTGTGAACAGTAGCCCTCACTGGAACAGCCTGATCCCCCGTGTAGCCACTGGCAACTTGAACCAACTAAACGTTAGCTAGCAGCTTTCACTGTAAAGGGGCGCTTGGGCTGTGGCCTACCCAGTGAGCCATACTGTCACTCATGGGGAAGCAGTATGCATAGATTTCAAGCTTCAGTGTGCATCTTTAGCGAAGTGCTTATGTAGTGGTACTGGTACACAACCGAGTTGGCACCGGTAGCAACATAGTAATCAACTAAGCTCAATGCTGCTTTGGGTCAGGTTAAAGTCGTACATGAAGATTTGTTTTAAATTTTTTTTTTGTAAAATTTTCTGTTAATAGCATTTTGGGGTTTTGTTCTGGTCTAAGTCGCCGCTCGTCCTTGCTGCCTTCACTAGAATTCTGTCCGGGTAGATCATGTTAGTGTTATCGAATTGGAGTTTTCCTTTTTCTCAGGCCACCTTTAGAATCATGTCCCTGTAAGTATCCTAGCGATAAAGGTTTGAGGTGGACGGGGACCAAACCTACTATGTGCTCTCTCCTGATCAGAAAGGACAGTGTCCCAATGTGGCAACTGCTTCTCTAGGAATACCTCCAGCAGACTTTTTGCTGGTCGATACCGAGACTAGGTATTCTAGGCGCACAAACCCAATCCTCTGTGCAGCCATCTCGTGTCTCCACTTCAGTCATGCATCTGCAGAGTTCAATTTTGTTGCATTTTTTTCCATTGATACCAATGTGCCATTCACTTGAAGCAAGATGCCACGCAGCTAATCTGGCGGTTCACCAGAAGTATGAGCTGTGGCACCATAGGAGCCTCCTTCCCTTGCACCCTGATCCTGGCATGGTAGTTGCTGCGTGTTCAGGTTTCATATCGAGATGGTTAGTCGCAGGTAAAGGCTCTGTTGTCAGTGTGGAGACCAACTCGGTCAAACCAGTCCAGGTTTGTGTGCGCAGACCTTGTTGCTGGAGCAGCTCCCAGCTCTCTGGTACTACGCTTTTCCTGGCATCCTGCTGGCTATGGGTTAATCTGGCTCAGGAGTGACTGCTTTTTCAGCAAGGGCTCACTGACCCACCCTGTTCCATGTGCGCACCAGCCGTTGGCGGTCCCAGGCAAAAGAGCCAAGCGCGCGCTCCCTGTGCTGCAGCCCAGAAGGGAATTACCCTCTGCTGGAACGCCACCTGTGGCCCACTAACGTGTCTACACATACCATCAGCCTGCAAAGACTCCATGGGCAACTCTGAAGGCTCATCTGCCACGCCTGGTCCCATTGAGGCTCTGAACAACTACCCGCAGGCCTGCTATCTCTTCTGCACCTTGGCATGGCCTGGTGAGCACTCCAGTGAGAGCACGCTGCTGGGCGGGTGCCTCCCAGCAACTATACAGGATCCCAAATTTCTGGCGGCAGCATTTGTAACACCACTCGGGGTCAAATGCGGTCAATCTGAAGGCTGCTTCTCTAATACAAATGTTTTGCTGGCTCCTCAGGCGGCAGAGCACATCAGGCTGGCATTAGTGCCCTCTAGTATTGTCTGTCCCCCATAACATTTTGAAACGCAACAATTCATTATTAGAATTAAACCCCACGCTAACGGTCAACCCTTTTTACAGTTGCACACATTAAAAGGAAAACGGTTTCGCAGCTAAAAACCTGGTATGCCATATTCCATAGCATTATAAAGTTCACTGGCTTATCAATTCATTGTTATAAAATCGTCTTTATAAGTATCTCCCCAGCTGTCAAAACGCAACCAATTTCCTGCCCATAATCTGTGCCACAGACTGTTATAGAGACCTACATCTGCTAAAAAATGGGCATCGCATTAGCTTCCTAAGTCAGATGTTTCACGGTTTCTTAAAACCCAATTTCTCTGAATATATGTTTGCTGCTTGGACCATCTCCCCATTCTGTATGTATGTTTTTGATCTACCCAATAAGCAGGATATTTAGTCATCTCATTATGTTCCTAAACCCTGCATTATGGTACTTAATCAGGTACGGTGGAAGAATAGCCTGTCTTTCTCAGTGGCTGCCAGATCATGATAAAACATGTGCCAAGCATTGATTAGAGAGCAATTCAGATCTCATACATGAAATGTTTAGGTGGATCTAATTTATGGAACAGTAGTGATTTCCATTGCACGCGTCTGAAGTGAAGTCTGGCCCAATTAATTCTCTCAACGCTTTGATTTGTGCCAATACCATTCAGAATTCCAAGCCCATAACCTACCCGGTACTACCTTGCCATTATAAAACTTGGGGAGAGAATGAACATTCTTCGGTGGATGTGCTTTCTCTGTGGTGTATAAAATGCTTTGATCTACTCAGTGGACAGCATGAGGGTGCTCAAGAAAATGTTTTCCTTTTCTATTTAGGAATGTGAAATGACTTGCAGTACAGCTACTGTATTGGTCACTTCTGCTTGGTTAATCTGCCTAGTCTCTATGGTTGGGTGGACCAATCCCACTTCTGCATCCTAGGCTTGACCTCCAGCTGACTGGTTGCCACTTTTTTTCAGAGAATTCCCTGTTACTTCATGGCTTCCCATATCTTCTGCCCATCCTACGCCTCTGCTGAATTTTAGCTTTTTAGGCCTACAGTTTATAAAGCTATTGGAATACCCTCAGCATTTCATTAAATTAGAAAAATGATAAATGACTAATGAATGCATCTAAAGGGTTGGAGGGTGCAAACGGTAGTTTTTAAAGGCTGGGAGATAATTAGCATTGGGGTGGAGTGCTTAGTTATGCAAAGCAACTGCATGTTTGAAGTTGGGCAATGAAGGGGCAAAGTTGGTTTTAAAAATAAAATTGAATCCTTCTTACCACAAGAGTGTATAATTAAACATTCAGTAGGTGGGCACTGTTAAGTTTGCAGATGTTGGTTTCCTTGTTTGCAGTGCTTGTATTGCACTGTTATGGTGCCAAAAAGAGCTTTCCTTGGTTCTGTTGAGAAGATACGTTGGATATTCTCGGACAGCAATGTGGCAGATGGGGTTACCAGAGTCCAAAAGAAAGCTTTCCTTTCGCTAGCTTCCGTGAAGGAGCCATGTCGGTCACGCTCACTGCCGCATAGATTAACTATTGCAGGTGCGGAGTGGGACTCTGGCGGATCAGAAAGGTGGCAGCAACTTTTAACTTATTTTCTGGGATACAATGGACGGCGGGGGTATGAGATTCAATTGGCCCCTGGGTGTGGTTTGTAAATAGTGCACCCGATCACTCTGAACCAGTGAGATTTGTAGCTGCAACGCCTAATATGTTGATACTATTTGGAGTAGAAGAGGGTTTTATCGTGTCCCTCCAGTAATATTTGGCAGTCTCTGGCACATAAAACGCTGTCTGCTTCCTTTTGAAATGTTGTACCTTCGGTCTCTTCCCCCCTAGCAGCTCTTTAGTGGTAGCAGTAGCCACCCGCCTTTCTGTGGCTTCTGCTGTGCACCATGTGTATTGGGCAAGTAGGCAACATTGGATTTTATCAGCACTCCTCACTTCTGTTATGGCAATCTAACTGAATGGTTGCCAGTTGTAGGATCTAGAAGTAGCTGTGTTGAAATCTACTGCCTGACAATTGAGGGGTGGTAAATGCTGGTTTGGCAGAAGCTAATTATGTGCTGCAGGATAAACCCTGCGAGGCAGTGAACCCTTCACACCCATTCTTGAGAGGTTAGATGTTGCTAAATGGAGCATATGAGGGCAACCAAATCGGTCTTTTGAAAATGCAGGAGAACATTTTGGACCTGCATTTTGAGGGAGTGGATCCGTGGCACTCGGTGTGAGGATTTTCACAATTTCCATTGTCCTGAGAAGCCATGCGTCCCACTCCCCTGCGCCACCCCCACCCTCTCCCCCCCATCACTCAAAAAACCAGCCCAGGCGGTGAAGCCTGCGGCAGAGGGACGGGCTTGGTGTGGGGATTTTCACCATTTCTATTGTCGTCTGAGGAAGCCCTACCCCATGCACTCAAAAACCCCACACTGGGCCTGGAGCGATGAAGCCCACGGTGGAGGGAAGGGTGCCATGTTTGTGCCGCTTGGTGTTTGTGCCATGGGTGGAGCTAGAGGTGGATTTGCCCGAGGCAGTTTGACCGATTCTACCAAGCACAGGCCATTGACCTCCAGGCCAAGGGAAGTACGACCGTTGATTTTCCCTCATTAACTATTCAGTTGCTGAGTCACGTTGAGCTCTATTGGACAAAGTATTAAGGCTCAGACTGCCGATAAGAACTAGGTCCATCCTTGGAGAGGTCAGGGGGGAGCGTGGAGACTATGGGTGCCACCTAATCCATTCGGGCGTGTCTCCCTTCCGAAACCTCGCACAAGTGGTTAAATGTCTGAGGCTGGCCAGCATTAATGAGCTCTAGCTAGCCTTAGTTAGCGACTCTAGTAGTGGAAGACACAAAACTTAATTTGACCAGCGTTTTTTGCTTTTAGTTTTGCCTGCACTATATATCTAAAGCTGCTCTTCTGTCGTTTTAATACTGGGAAGACTATTGGTGTCATTAAATTCCTGGAATAGCCTGATTTTAATTGGAGCATAATTTCTAGGCCAATATTTTTATCCCTTTGAGTATTTTGTATTGTATTTTAATCATAGTATTGAATGGTTAGGCACTGTAATATTCTAGCACTTTAGACCAGCCATATTTTGGTTTGCTAATATCTATAGTAAAAAAATGGCTACCAAACCCTATTCTCAAGGAAATGCCCAAAAGGAAAGCAGGTGGGGTTGATCCTCCGGGGACTACTAAGAACAAAATCTCGATTTGCTGCAACCAATAAAAGATGTAAATGTTTTAATTTCAGAGGTTGAGGTCTTGCTGCTAGATTTGGGTGGCATAGAGTGTAGATGCAGGGGTGTGGTAGGGAGGGAGAAATTGGCTGGGATTCGTCCCCAGGGGACAGTGGGTGCTGTAGTTTCACATAGGCACTTAATTGTGCAGCTGTATCCAAAAACCTTGATGGAATAGACTTGTGACCCGGAGCCAACGCAAAATGTACTGCCCCATGTCAGGGGAACTAGACACACTGAAAACAGGTTAGCACCCTTGAGGATGTACCATTGCCAAGTCAGGAAGGAGGAAAAAAATGACCTTCCCAGTTAATAAAAATGTTACAGCATTAAAAGCACATATCATCATTGAAATTCACTGCCAGGATAACTTAGTCTAGTGGTCCTCAAGGAACAAATGTAGTAAGCACTAACAGAGCTCTGGCTCAGCCAGAGACCAGAAGATATTGAGGATCTTGATGTATGAGGTAGCTCCCTCAATAGTGTTGTCCTCACTATTGAGGGAGCTACCTCATACATCAAGATCTGATCAATATGGGGCTTTGGCAGCATCCCCACCTATGCCGTTTCACAATTCTCTTCCAGTTAACCCACCTAAAACTGTCAAATGTAGCGACAATCCAAAAGGGCTGTAAAACTGAGGGAGGATGTAAAAAGATACCAGCAAACCAAGGGTGGGGAATCTGGTAGTACAAAAGCAGAAGATTGTAGGTCCCCATAAGACCCAAACCGTGGGCACACAGAGGACCCAAGCAAGACGGGGGGCAAAAGATATCTTGGATTGTAATATCCAGGGCTTATTGGTGAAAGACCTAACCAAAGGTAGTGGAACAAACCATCGCTAAAATCAGCTAATGGTAACAGTGGTAATGAAAGATTTAAAAAAAATTTGAGAGCTTTAGATAGATGGGACAGGATTCGATATATCAGATGGGACAGGATTCGATATATCAAAAGAGAGACCACCAGCCCAGAACAAAGAAAAAGATGAGTTGGATGTCCACTAGGGGCCATACCAACCCATAAAATGGGAGGAACTATAACATCTCAGGTGGCCCTAGGAATATGGACTAGGCTCAGTTAGAATGCAATTTGACAGGGCTCTTCCCTTATCAGGCCCAAATACACTAGCCTTGGGTAGACATCCAGATGGGACACAGAGAAATGGCCCAAACTCGCTAGGCCAATTGAGGAATGTTGCCCAACATGGGAGACCCATGGCCCTCGGTCATAACTAATATCCACCTTAGGGGCAAGGGAAAGTTTTAGGACCAGGAGGGCCTAAAACAAGTGCATCTACTGGATCGGACACGGGTGTGTCTATAATTGGAGATGATGGTGTTTTGCGAGAGGGGTAGAACGCCAAATGCTCACTCGGGATTTAATTTGGGTGTTCCTTAAATCATGGGCACAAGTTAAGGGCCTGGAGTATAGATCGTAGGGCCCTGAAAGGAAAAACAGCAGTTGTGTTAAGATCGGCAGAGTTTTCTCAGCCTATAGAGGTGGGGGGGGAAATCACTGAGAATGGGGAACATGAGTCCCTGGGGGGGGGAAAAACGGTAAGCCACCAGGAATCCTTGAGGCTTAAGAGTTTGGAAAAGGCGCACACAACACTGCAAGTCAGGTAACTAGGTGATGTGGAAGGATGTGGGTTGGGGAAGGGGGCTGGGGGGAGGGGAGCAGGGGATTGTTAGGTTAAAACGTTTGGCAGCTTTTCCGGTGTCCTGGAATGTAGCTGGTTTAAACAGGCGTCATACTGACCACAGCCAATGACTGCCATGTCCCTAAGCCCCGCCTCTGGTAGCCATCTTCAGATTTTTACCGCACGTTCAAGTGTTGGGATCCTCGTGCTATTGCTCTCGAGCTTTAGTGCGTTTTCGCGCTTTCATAGGAAAATTCTTTTTTTCGGTCAAAAGAGCCTCAAGCTCCACCGTTTCTTTATCTGATCAACGGGGACCCGTGTCGGATTCTTCTACGCCCCTCAAGGGTGAAGATTTCGTCGAGCCACGGACTCCAAAGTTTCTCAGGCCCATCTCGGACATGGCCCAGGAGAAGGGAAGCTCGACGCCCGGAAAGCTGTTCAGGGTCTGCCCTGGATGCCAGCTTCAGAATGTCTTTAAGGAGGACGAACACTCCCTGTGCCTCTACTGCCTGCATGAGGACAAGACTCGCGTGGAGAAGGACTGCGTTTGGCGGCAACATGTCGGAGCGGACCATGAAGGACCGCCATCTGCGTCTCGCCAACTGGCTGGAAGGGAAGAGCCCGTCGGGTGAGAAAAAGTCTGAGCCTGTGGAGGCTACACCAGTGGAGGCGACCTCGGGGCCCAGAGTCGCCCTGCCACCGCGGAGGGAGTCCTCTTTCAAGCCCATCGACAGGACCCCCGTGAAACCTCCGACGGAGAAGAAAAAGGGGGGGCAGGAGGTTGTCGTAGATTCGGCCTCAACCTCTGAAGAGGAGCTGATCGAAGTCTTAAGCCACGGCATTGGTGTGGAAGAAGACCAGCCTGTCGGGAGGGACCCTGACGTAGGAGATGACGAGAACGTAGAGGGTGCTGACGAGGCTCCTGACCGCCCGTCGGAATCCCCTCAACCAATGCCGCAAGACAACTCGGCGGCCATTTTGTTGGGGCTACAGTCCTTATGCTCAGAGATAAGGACGAGATTGCCGTTACCACCAACGGAGGAACCGCTCCCGACGGGGGACCCAGAGCCAGGCCCTGCTGGGAGCCCTCCTAAGAGAAGGATTCATCCTCCACCTCCTTTTCAACCATCGTGCCCTGCTCAGCCCTCCTCCCCATCCACGACCTGTGGGGATGATACGGGGACGGACACGGCCGCGACGGGTACAGACGACGAAGTTTACGATGGATCTTCCGTCACCTCCTCCCCGGGCTTCCCCGCCCGACGAGATTGGATCGTTTCATGCCATGATCGCCAGGGCATCCGACCCAGCTCTGCCTGGAAGAGAAGGAAGGTTTCCATTATCAACGGCGCGAGACCAAGAGGAAGACTGTCCTCGCTGTACCTCTACTGGACGATATCTGGGATGAGCGTCTCGCCCTCCTCAAGAACCCATCCACAACGCCTGCGAGAAGGGATCGGTACGAGAAGAAGTACCGGGTCCCGGACGCGGTCCCCTTGTGCCTTCGGGCACAGCCGACCCCGGACTCGGTCATCTCCACGGCGGCCAGGAAGAAAGCTGGGGTGGCTTTGGCCTCTACGTCACCCTTCCCTTACCCCTCCCCCCCCCTTCCCCCCACTCGCCGTTCGACGGGAGCAACCTGTTTGGGAAAACAGTGGACGATTCCCTACAAGCCATCAAGACGGAGACGGCCCGGGCTCTTGGTGTTCTCCAGCAACGGCCGCCCTTTCGGAGCACCAGAGGCAAGCAGGGTGCCTCCAAAGGTTCCGGCGGCGGATCGTCGTCACAGGAAGCCTACGGGGATGAGGCAAGTCGGGCGGACCCTGCCGTCGTCGCCAGGGAGGACAAGGCGGCAAAGCCTCGTCGAAGCAGGGCTGAACCGGCCGTGGGGTCGGGCCCCCACCGAAGCATCCCAGTGGGAGGCCGGCTGGCGAACTTCATCAGCGTGTG
This sequence comes from Ambystoma mexicanum, assembly GCF_040938575.1. Lineage (NCBI taxonomy): Eukaryota > Metazoa > Chordata > Amphibia > Caudata > Ambystomatidae > Ambystoma > Ambystoma mexicanum. The sequence continues at coordinate 1,297,684,718 of NC_090921.1, read as the reverse complement.
GGAGTCCATCTCCACCGACCTTTGGGTGCTGTACGCCCTGGCCCAGGGTCACGTGCTCGAGTTTCGAAAAGTGCCCATGCGCCCCCCACCCCCGTAGCCAGGAAGGAACATCACGTACCTCAGCTTCTCTTGGAGGTGAAGGCGATGCTCAAGAAAGGCGCCATCGAGCTCGTCCCATAGAGGCTTTGGGGCTCTGGAGTTTACTCAAGATACTTCTTTGTGAAGAAGACAGGAGGACGGCGTCCCATCCTGGACCTACGACGATTGAACAAATTAATCAAGGCACAGAAGTTCCGGATGGTCACCCTCCAGCACGTCCTGGGTCAGCTGGAGGAGGGCGATTTCCTGTCGTTGGATTTGGAGGATGCTTACTTCCATATCCCCATCCTAAAGGGACACCGAAAGTTTCTCAGGTTCGTGGTCCAAGGGCGTCCCTACCAGTTCAGAGCCCTTCCCTTCGGATTGATGTCGGCACCTAGGGTGTTCACCAAGTGCCTCGCACCGGTGGCATTGCGGCTGCGCCTGGAGGGGGTCAATGTCTACCCCTACCTGGACGACTGGCTCATCCGAGCAAAGACAAGGGAGCTTGCGCGGGGCACATGGCGAGGACCGTCCAACTACTCACGGACCTGGGATTCTCCATAAACTACGCCAAGTCCCACCTGGTGCCCGCGCAAGACGCACTGTTTCTGGGAGCGAAACTCGACACAGTGGCGCTTCTGGCGCCTCCGTCGGAAAGGACGAGAGCCATCTTGGGCAATGTGCAGCGGATGCTGGTTGCAGACGCGGCCAGGGTGAGGTCTATTAAATCCCTCCTCGGAATGATGTCGTCTTGCATTTCTCATCCGCCTGTGCAGGCTTCGGATGCGCCTGTTACAGGAGTTCCTGGACGCTCGCTGGATCCAGACGGGCAGCTTCGAGGACAGGATCACTCGACGAGAGCTTCCGACGAGCGATCCAGTGGTGGGGCACCGCGCGCATCTGACGGCGGGCATGGACTTCCAGACCCCGGGCAACCAGAAGACAGTGACCACGGATGCCTCCCTGGAAGGGTGGGGAGCGCACACCGAAAATCTGCATGCGAGAGGCCTTTGGCTTCCGACGGAGGAGTCCCTCCATATCAACGTCCTGGAGCTCCGTGCAGTGTTTTGGGCCCTCAGGTCCTTTCTTCCGTCCCTCAAGGGCAAGGTGGTGAGGATCTTCACCGACAACACCACCACCATGTTCTACATCAGGAAGCAGGGCGGTACCAGATCCCCAGCCCTGTCCAAGGAAGCGCAGGATCTGTGGCATTGGGCCGTCGCCCAAGGGATGTTTCTGGTGCCGTTTCATCTGGCAGGAATAAAAAAACACCATCGCTGACTCGCTCAGCAGAGGGCTGCGCTTGTGGTACGAGTGGGAACTACGACGGGATCTAGTGGACCGCCTCTTCCGACTGTGGGGCACACCGCAGATCGATCTGTTCGCGACGGCAATGAACTCCAAGTGCTGGAGGTTCGCCAGCAGGTTTCCCCAGCCGAGGAGCATGGGCAATGCTTTCTCGTTCCCCTGGGAGGGCCTGTTTCTTTCCCCCTCCATCCCCATTGCCGTTGCTGATCTGGCTCATCAACCAGCTCAAGAGGTCACGGTGCAGGATGATCCTCGTCGCACCTGCGTGGCCGAGGCAGATATGGTTCCCGGACCTTCTGGACTTGTCAGCGTCCCCGTTAATCAAGCTGCCAGTGGACGCAGATCTTCTCTCCAGGGAAGGAGGCGCCATCCTCCATCACGACCCGAAGTCGCTGAACTTGCAGGCCTGGCTCCTGCAGCGTTATGGAGGTTACGACATACCGGCCGACTGCAGAGAGGTTCTTGCAAAGGCCAGGGCGTCCTGAACTCTTAAATGCTACGGACACAAATGGAAGAGGTTCTCTGTCTGGTGCCATGCACAGAAGATTAACCCTTTACGGATTACGGCTCCTCAAGTACTGCCGTACCTACTGACGCTGGCCAAGGCTGGACTGGCGCACGCTTCCATCAAGATTCATCTTGCTGCGATCTCCCGATACACCAGAACCACGGGACGGACGTCTTTGTAGTCTCATCGTCTGGTGAAAGAATTCATGAAGGGACTGTTCAGATCGTTCCCGCCGGTGAAGGCTCCGGCCCCGGCGTGGGAGCTGCTGACCAAGCTCATGGGACCTCCGTTCGAGCCTCTGCACTCAGCTCCGTTGACGTTCGTGTCATGGAAAACAGCGTTTCTTGTGGCCATCACCTCCGCACGATGGGTGGGAGAGATACAGGCCCTTTCCTGCAAGCCCCCGTACTTGACTTTTCACAACACGAGGATAGTGCTCAGGACGCACCCCTCCTTCATGCCCAAGGTGCCGTCGGACTTCCACCTCAACGAACCCTTGGTGTTGCCTGTTTTCTTCCCGTCGCCTTCGTCGCCGGCTGAAAGGACTTTGCACTCGCTGAATGTGGCTAGAGCGCTGAAGTTCTACGTGGACCGCACGAAGAGTTTTCGGAAAGTGTCACAACTTTTTGTGAACTTTGGACCTGTCAATCAGGGGAAGGCTCTCTCAAAGGCTTCCATTTCCAGATGGCTCTCCGGCTGTATCATGTACTGTCATTGGTTGGCAAACCGACCGCTGCCCGGCCGTCCGAGAGCCCATTCCACCAGAGCGATCGCAGCTACCACAGCGTTCCTATCTGGTGTGCCCCTGCTGGACATCTGCAGGGCTGCTACGTGGAGGTCGACGCACACCTTCACGAAATTCTACTGCGTCGACCGGGATTCCAAGGAGGAGTCCAGGGTCGGCCAAGCAGTCCTGCGCAACCTGTTCGCCTAAGGTGAGCCTGGTGAGAAGGTAAGGGATGCTTAATGTTGAGTTGTTGTATTGCTTAATGTTGAGCCTGTTGCCACCTCCCGTGGTTGTGCATGTGTGTACTGCTAAGTATTCTTTTATTCATGAGCATGTGAATCCATGCCAGACCCCATGCTGGAGAAGGAACAAGTTACTTACCTGTAACTGTTGTTCTCCAGCATGGGTCTGGCATGGATTCACATGCAAACCCTCCCGCCTACCCCTCTGCGGCTCTTCACTTGGTCATACTGCCACTTCACGTGCTACCAAATCTGAAGATGGCTGCCAGAGGCGGGGTTTAGGGAGATGGCAGTCATTGGCTGTGGTCAGTGTGACGCAGAGATCAGTGATTGGTTACTACTACGAAAGACAGATCAGAAACGAAACTGATATTGATTTTTCTTTACCGAGGATTCCCAGCCTGACGGGGAATATTCATGAGCATGTGAATCCATGCCAGACCCATGCTGGAGAACAACAGTTACAGGTAAGTAACTTGTTCCTTATCTTATTGGCGGACATGCATGAAAAACAGTGTTGGATCAGAAGGGCAACTGCCTCACGTGCCTTACTACCCTGATTCTCTCCCCCCCCCCCCCCCGCCGCCCCCGGGATACGGGTACAGTGCCCACAGATGACTACGTCTCCCCGCATTTGAGAGCTTCTACTCCAGACAAAGTGGGATCGTTCCACTCCATGGTCGCATGTGTGTCGAGACTCTGAGTTGATGCCAGAAGAGACCAAGGAGCCGAAGTGAAGACCATTCTGGCATTGCCTCTCCTGGACGACGTTTGGCATGAGGGCATGGCTCTAATGAAGAATCGCGCTTCACCCCCAGTGAAAATGGACAGGCTGGAAAAGAAATACCGGGTGCTGGAGTCTGCACCTGTGTTTGCAGCCCTCCCTGCACTCCGTCTTGGCAGCTGTGAGGAAGAAGTCCTCAAATCCTGCCTCCTTTCACCTGGACAGCGAGTGGAAGAAGTTGACGCCATGGGTAGAAAGATGATCTACATTGGTGACGACTGTCAAGGCAGCCAATGCTCTCGAGATCCTGGTCCGGTACGACAGGGAGCTGTTAAAAGATGGCCACACTGCTGGAATTTCTCCCTGACAAACTGGTCGAGGTGCTGGCAATTCTCCAGGAGGGCGAGGTGCCATCAGACTATGCCATCACTGTGGCCCTGGACATCACAAACACAGGGGTTCCGACAGATGGGGCACGTTGTCTGCCTCCATTGTCGTGGCTGGTTGAAGGCCACCAATTTTTGGCAGGGAGTTCAGACGAGGGTTCTGGACATGCCTTTCGGCAGAGACCATCTCTTTGGGAAGGCCGTAGTTGTTGCAGGCGATCAAGACCGACACTGCGAAGGCCTGTGCCCTAGGCACCCTTCAGCAGCATCTGCCTTCCTTTTGCCCCTGAGGAGGAAAATCTGTACGATTGTTGAAGGGTTTCAGTGGGGGATCATCCTCGTACCTCCAACCCCTCCCGTTCCACGACGCAGGAGGCCTACAGGGGTCATTCAGCGGTAGACGCTGTTGTTGCTTCCAAGGTGGCACACAGGCCCCGAGACAGGAGCCGGGATTACGGGTACCCACCCATGCACCTGGTGGGAAGCTGATTGGCAGGCTTCGTCAGCGAGTGGGAAAAGATCTCCACCGGCTGATGGGTGCTGGATGCTCTTGCCCATGGACACGAGTTCCAGCAGAAGTGTCCGCGGTTACGAGTGGCCCGGCAGGAGCAGCATATCCCGCAGCTCCTGCAGGAAGTACGGACCATGCTAAGAAAAGGGGTGATGAAGCTGGTTTCGAAGTGACTCTGGGGCTCCAGAGTCTACTCCAGATACTTTTTAGTAAAAAAGACAGAGGCTGGAGGCCCATTCTCGACCTGTGGTGTCGAAACCAGTTCCTCAAGTCCCACAAATTCAGGGTGGGCACGTTGCAACACATGCTCTGCCAACTGGAGGAAGAGGATTTCCTGATGTCGCTGGATCTAGAGGATTACTTCCACGTCCCCATTCACAGGAAGCATCACAAGTTCCTGCGCTTTGTTGTACAAGGAACACACTACCAATTCAAGGCCCTCCCCTTTCGACTGAGGTTGGTGCCCAGGGAAGTGCCTGGCACCAGTGACAGCCCATCTACGTCTGCAAGGGATACATGTGTACCCGTACCTCGACGACTGGATTATCTGGGAAATCCCTGTCGGAACACACGAACAGGACAGCCCAGCTGCTGATGGATCTAGGATTTGCGGTGAACTATACAAAGTCCTACTTCATACCATTGCAGAACGTGCTGTTCCAGGTGTCGAGGCTCAACACTGTCTCCTGCCTGGCGGCCCCCTGGTGGAGAAATAGTGGCCATTTTGGGCAATGTTGGCACTGACTATTGTCATGTTGCAGACCAAGTCGCTGATGTCATTGTGTATTTACCTGATTGGGCTCTGCAGGTTGCGGCCCCTTCAGTAATTCCAGGACGCTCTGTGGGTCCTGGTGTCCGGAAGCTTTGCAGACAGGATTGTGCTCGACGAGGAGTTCTGTCGAGCGATAAGGTGGTGGGGTGTGCGCTCACAATATCTCCAGGGGCACGGATTTCTAGAGTCCCCCATACCAAGAGACTGCCACCACGGATGCTTGCCTGGAGGGCTGGGGAGCCCACACCAGACGTCTCCATGCCAGAGGGCCTGTGGCTACCGGAGGAGAGGGATCTCTGTATCAATGTCCTGAAACTGCAAGCAGTTTTCTCGGCCCTCGGGTCGTTTCTCCCGTCCATCGGCAAGGTGATGAGTCTTCAGACTGTGCCACCACGATCTTCTACATCGGGAAGCAAAGAGGCACCAGGTCCCCATCATTCTCCAGAGAGGTGCAGGACTTGTGCAATGGGCCGCCACCCCGGGGATGTTTCTAATTCCTTTTCACCTGGCGGAAGTCAAGAACACAGGCTGACTTCCTTAGCAGGTAGCTGCGCTCTTGCCATGAGTGGGAGCTTCGGCAGGATCAAGTGACCGCCTCTTCCTCAGGTGGGACAGACCCCAGATCGATCTGTTTGTGCCAGCGACTAACTCCAAATGCCAGAGATTAGCCAGCAGGTTTCACCAGCCGGGGAGTATGGGAACATGTTCTCCTTCCTGAGCCATCAATCAACTCAAACAGTGCCGATGCAGGATGGTCCTCGTCGCCAAGGCAGATTTGGTACCCGTCGCCAAGGCAGATTTGGTACCCGGACCTTCTCAGCCGGTCGACGTCCCCTCCAGTCAAGCTGCCAGTGGTCATGGATCTGCTCACCAGAGAAGGAGGCAAAGTCCTCCACCATGACCCGGGATCGCTGAACGTGAATGCCTGGCTCCTGCAGCCTTGGAGAGCTTGGTGGGTACGAGCTACTGGCAGAATGCAGTGAGGCCCTTGCCATGCCAGAGCGTCGTTGACTCTTTCTACTGGCAGAATGCAGTGAGGCCCTTGCCATGCCAGAGCGTCGTTGACTCTTTGTGCTACAGGTATAAGTGGAAGTTTTTCAAAACTCAGTGCTGGATGCAGAAGATCAACCCCCTGAGGGTCACAGCTCCTCGGGTCCTTCTGAACTTGTCTTTGTCCAAGGCAGGGATGGCGCACGCCTCCATCAGAAGTGCATCTGGCGGCTATATCCTGCTACACCAGGTCTCTGGGACGGTCCTCTTTGGTCACACCGTCTAGTCAAGGAGTTCCTCAAAGGACTGTTTCGATCATTCCCGCTGGTGAAGGCGCCTGCCCTGGTGTGGGAACTCGCATGGTACTGACGGGGCTCGAGCCTATGCATCAAAAGCTCCTCGTTCCTTTCGTGAAGACTGTTTTTTTCTCGTTGCCATCACCTCTGCCACATGGGTAGGTGAGATCCAGGCCCTATCCTGCAAGCTTTCTTATCTGGCTTTCCTCAAGGCGAGGCTGGTGCTGCGGACGCACCCCTCCGTCATGCCAAAGGTCCTGTCGGAATTCCACCTGAAACCTTTGGTGTTGCCTGTGTTTTTTCGGACTCCTTTGTCGCTGGCTGAAAGGACTTTGCACTCGCTGTGTGTGGCGCATGCTCAAGTTCTATGTGGCATGCACAAAGTTTCCAGAAGACTACACAACTTTTCGTGAACTTTGGGCCTGTGAACCATGGGAAAACTTTATCCAAGGCTTCCATTTGCAGGTGGCTCTCCAGCTGTATTGCACATAGTCACTGGTTGGCAAACCGACCGCTGCCGTCCGAGAGCCAATTCGAACAGATTGGTCGCTGCGACGATGGCATTCCTGTCTGGTGTGCCCCTGCTGGACATCTGCAGGGCTGCTATGTGGAGATCTATGCGCATCTTCACAAGATTCTACTGCGTCGATGGGAATTCCAGAGAGGAGTTCAGGGTCGGCCAAGCAGTACTACACCCGTTTGCTTGAAGGTGAACCTGTTCCAGAGGTAAGAGTAAGTGCTTCTGTTCAGCCTTACAAGAAAACCAAGGAGTCAGAGGCTACCGCTGTTCAAAGGCATATTTGGGTTAGGTAAGAGTTGCAGCAAGCTAGGTTTAACAAATACTAGCCAGGAGGTCACAAAACAGGAGAAAGAGTTCAAAAATACTTAACTTTAATTCGTGTACTCACAAACGTCTAAAATGTGTATGCCTATAACAAAAACAGAAGACCTTAATTGAGCCCTTGGGGCTGGAGCAGAAATACGTTTTAGCTATATATTATAGTGAAGGTTAGTAGCATGGGTATTTGTGCAAATTCATGTACTACTTATAGTAGTACGCCATTGTTTTCGACACATTGGGTGATCAGTGTTTCTGGTTCGGAATGTTATTGACCCTCAGGAATTGCTGTGTTGTAGCAAGGTGGCTGAAGGGGCCAGACTAATCAGGACGAAGTTGATTGGAGAACATAGTGTGAAATACCAAAAAAAGATGACCTGTGTCAGGGGTAAGTGACTATGAGGAATGAAGTGTATTGAAAAAGTGCTGCAGGTCGGAGACCTACCCTGATACTGTCGTCTTTTGAACTTCAATGAATGAAAGTCAGCCGCTTGTGGTTCAGGTGAGGTAAGTAGGATCTTATTGGATAATAGATCTAGGAAGGAGGGTAACATAAGTTACCATTTAATATGTGCGCATACTACAGCAGGAGTGAATAGTATTGGAAGCACATACCTGGCACTTTGCTAATGGACCAAGCAACCCTAACTGTAGGCAACCATACTTGACATTCACAATCGAATAATTCCATTGTGACAGCTTCAATTCAGTTTTGATTGCTTGGTCCATTAGCAAAGTGCCAGGTATGTGCTTCCAATACTATCCACTATACTGCTGTAATATGTACATTTGACTTTCGTATGGGCCTTTCTCTCATTCTCTGCTTTTTGTTATGGTTCCAATTTTAAGGTCATCTGGTGGACTGTGGAGAATTTGAAACCCTTTCACATAAGCAAATTACCCCTTTACACCACATTAAATAGTGTAATTTCACGTGAATATTAGAGGGGGATAGAGCGGAACAAACCATGACCTAATATAGCAGCACTAGTGACGGGGAGACAAAAATTACGATTGTTTAAAAGAATAGAAAAAATATCCTAGAGTTCTCTCTGATCACCAACAAATCTAACCCATTTCAGGCTCTAGGTCCTATTTCTCATCAAACAATATACATAAGCAGAGGCTGCAAGAAACAACATTTTTTTTAAAAAACACTGCTCTTTATACCCACATGGGCATATCACAATTCTCCCAAAAAAAAGAAACAAAAAAATGAAATAAAAAAAAAAACTTGAACACCAACTAAGTCAAAAAACCTGCCAATACTAGGTATTTAAACTTAACAAGTGCATATACCTTAACATCTTTGCTTGATGGAAATGCAATAATGTAAGCACATTGTTAAATTAATCCTTCATCCTTCTCAAATGTAATGACCAGCAAGAGCACACATATACTAGCCACTAACTTATTTTTTATTTAATGTGCAGAATTTCCACATCACATTTTTATATACACAGTAAAACATAAATTGTGTTAACAATCAAAAATGTAACTGCTTCCTTAATGCACAAACATTCAAATGAATAGTAGTGTCTTCTAAAAACGGACAACACAATTGATGTTATTGATGGTAACCAATGCAAAAAATTGGTTTACTTCAAATTCCCTATATCAATTTGACTTCCACTTCAACAGCAATGCTGTTACCAGAGTTGAGGTAATAAAGCCGAAACTCGTCGCCACAGATTTATTCAAGTTTGTGTACAAATAGGGCTAATCTACTCATGTACAACTGAGACGATACATTGTAGGATGTCAAATCTGCTGAGCAGTTTCTGCTGTATTAGGTATGTTGCATATGCAACATGTTCGAAGTTCCCGAGGGACGTGCAGTTGAAAACCCTTTGTGGTTAATGTAGGGAGTTGTGATCCTCAACATTAAATTAAATCTTACAAAACTAGATGAGCATTTTAAGCAAATATTTCTAGTCTCAAGTATAAATGATGCAAACCTATTATAACTAGAGTAATGCCTCAGCGATTCTAAATGGTTGAATTTGAAACCCAATATCCCACATGTCCAATTTTCTCATTCCGTTCTTAATTGATGCAACATTTTGCTTGGTCCATGCTTGCATCCAATGTTGGTCCATGCTTGCATCCAATGTATCTGGTCACGCGTTGCTTTTCTCCAAACATACAATTTCTAGTGTGGCCATTATTCAACAGATCAGTACCCAGGACATTTAATAGCCCATTTAGGATCCTTAATGGGCTTTATATAAAGAATCCCTTTCTTTTTTAGTTTGTTTTAATAATTAAGATTTTTACAAAAATAACGTTCAGTAGACTGTCGACAGAGAAAGGCGAAAAGCAGAAAGAGCAAAAAGAGGAGCGAGAGGAGAAACGCATGAAGCAAAGGAACTGAAGGGGTAGAAGAAGGTGAGGGGAGAGAGCATCAGTGTTCGTTATCAGTCCTGATCAGGTTGGTTAAGTTTTGTATTTACATAATCCAGCATTTTGTAGGTGGCCAATAGCCACGGTGTTCTGTCCCCGGCCATCAGTCTGGACCAACAAACTTCTTGGTCACAGTGTGTTCCAAAAACATTTCCTTCAGGTACACTGTTCTTATTCTGGAAGTGCTAGGACATGTCAGAAGCAGGTGGCGGATCGATTCAATTACTGCTGGCACTTTGTAGAATCGTCACTCATTCGATGTAGAAACTCCTCTAATTGCTAGGATTTCATTTGTTAGCAGAAGATTCAGTCTCGCTCTCATCAGTTCTCGGGCAGGTCTAGGTGGACATTTTTTGATGTACGGCTGTAGTTAATTACATTTTCTGATATTTAGAGGTAGGTGCTGTCAATTTGTTTAGAGCTGCTTCATTGGTTTGAATCCAATCGATCTCTTTAGTTTTTTTTTAATTTTTGTTGGATTTATAAAGAGTCTCCTTGTCACACTCTGTAGAAGCTAGCAGGTCCAAGTTTGCTTTTACCCAGCGGTTTAGCATTTTATTTTGACCACTGTTGCTCTCTTTCATGATCAAGTTGAATATCGATGGTTCTTTAGAAATTCTGCACTCACGGTATAGCATAAGTGTTGATTTTCACTATTCCTCCAAGCGACAGTAGGCTGAGCTCTTTCCTTATTATCATGACCGAGGTAGAATTTGGGAGCCCCAATGTGGCTCTCCACAACATCGCTTCCAGTCTAGGCAAGTAGTAGGTACATTCGGTAAGGCATCTGCGCAGTAGGGCAAGGTTGGAATCACCTTTTTGTTACAGAAGTCCAAACCAGGATATAGGCCTATAATTTTTTGAGTCTTCCTTATCTCCCTTTTTATAGATAGGGACCACTATGGCTTTTTTCCAAGATGGTGGGATGGATTGCAGTAGTGTGCATCTTTGGAAGACTTTGCTGAGGAAGGGCGCCCACATTGGCTCGAAGTCTTCAGATCGACATTGGTAATGCTGCCTGGAGCTCGGGAGTTTTTTAGTTTCTTGATTTGGATCGTAATGTCCTCAATGTCATCCAAATGTATGTGTTGGTGTCTGGCCCCCCTTCGCTTTTTGCACGTTTTCCGACTCCTTAAACAGTGACCTGAAAAAGTTCACCCATGTGGACTCGCCAATATTCCATATGAATGCGGGCTCCCCATTCGGACCAAAATACTACTGTTATTGATAGCTATTGCTTTTAGGATGTTTTCTGCATCATGCTGATATAGGGTCGAGCAGTAGTTTTTAAGCCAGCTTTTGTATTGACAACATTCGGCCACCTGCGCAATTGCAGATTGGGTTCCTTTAGCTTTTGCTTGTCGTTTAGCCTTCTCATCTCCTTACGCTTGGTCACTGCAATGTTGTCGTACATATGATGTGAACTACTTTGCATGCCCTTTTTGTAGACCTTAAATGTTGATAGTAAAGGCAAGTAGTCAATCTGCTCACTTGGCATCGCTCTGCTCACTTGGCATCGCGTGTGTCAGTGCTTGATATTTTGATCTTGGTTCGCTTATTGCTTTTGCCGATAGATTCAATCTTGTGCGTTGGTTATTCTCGCTCAACTGGGGGTGAGAGTATTCCCTTTCGACCTCTTCTGTGGGCCAAGCTATTGAGCCAGTAACGGCGTAGACACAAAAATGTAGTCTCTTGTTGCACTTGTTGCTTGTTTTGTCCATGTCGGCAGCCGTTCTGGGTCTGGGAAGACTGTATCGAGATTGTGGAGTGCACGTGAGTTCATCAATTTCAACCACTCTGCTCCTCTTTTTGCGCATGGGCTGTTCTTGTCAATTTGGTTACGATAGTTTTGTAGCTGGGCATGTGGCATTGATGTCACCGCAGATCAACAAATAGGGATTAACTGAACCGCCAATGCCTCGTCAATTGCTCCTTCCATTAGTTCCAGGTATGCTAAGTTACTGATTCCTGCTGGGTTCCAGTACGTGTTTATAATGATCAATGTCGAAGGTATTTGTTTTGCTATGTATTCCTCTGGTTGTGACCGGACTACTTTGGTCATCAGAATTGAGGAGTTGCTGACCAGCGCTGCTTCTAGTGTGAATCCGCTGCCTTGACAGCATGCTGTCAATATTCCTGATGACTGTCTCCCCGTCGGTCCCTTTTTAGCTGAAGATAAGATGATTTCATATCCCTCTAGTATCGGGGTGTCTGTGAGCCAGGTCTCCTGGAAGCAGAGGAAGTCGTAGTCACCTAGTATGATGTCTCCAGGTCGCATTAAATGCGAGTGTCCCCTTGTGTTCCATGAGCCCAGCCGAATGAAGGATCTGTCTACTTTCATTTGTCTTGGAATTGGGGCCGGGCTCATGGGCCTTGAGTTGCTATTTCTTTGTTTCTCGCATGAGAGCTTTCGGTAACCAGGACCAAATGCCCTGGGCCTGCTTGGGTCTCGGATCGGGCCTCTGTGGTTCTTCTTGAAGCTCCTCCACGATGGTTTTTGTTATCGTGAAGTTTCGGCTTCTGTGGTTTTGATATTGGCGTTCACTGTGTGCTGGCCTCGCACAGCCCTGATCCTTTGTCTCGTCCTCTTCACTGTTTTTTTGTGACTCCTGTCTGTGGGTTGGCTTTTCATCTGATTTTGCGTGCCGTTGATTTTCGGCTCGCTGCCATTCTTTTGATGCAGGATATCCTGTTTCTTTAGTGGAGGTTCTATCCGCTCGATTGCGACTAGGGGTGTCCCTTGCTGACAGTGTAGGGCGCCTGTTGTGTTCTCTTCCGAATGTGCCCTGTTGCTCTTGTGGATTCCGTGATGTCATACCCCAGTTTCAGTAAGGCACCGTCTTCGAGGCGATTATAAAGATGTGAAATGGATTTGTGATGTCTCTGACTTGGATCCACAATCAGTAAGTCCTCAGTTTTTATGCATCTCAGGTTTGGCACAAAGCTCAGTAGTTCCAGTACTGCGCGTCTATTTAAGACGACCTGATCCTCATTTCCGGGGATCTGTTCCAGCTTTAATATCCATTTCTTCCTGTCTCAATTTTTTTAGATCTTATGGTATTGGTCTGTTTATGTTACAAAATGTGGTATTCCCTGTTTACACTTTTGCGGTCGAGGACTAGCTTTACTCTCGTAAGGTGTCGTAGGTGGTTCTTTTTTGGGTTTAGATCTGCTTTGTTTCGTGGATGGTGATTTGGGAGCCGTAGGTTCTTTTCACGAAGGCCCTGTCGAGGGCTCCCCTTTCCACTGCGCCCTTTTTGTCAGTTTCTTGCGACGTTCCTCTAACGTTAGGAAATCAAGGCCCATTTGCTCGGCCTCTGAGTTGTCAGCGTGACAGTTATCTGCCACTGGGAGAGTGCCCCTTATGGCCGTGGGAGTTTTCTGAGGTTTGATCCAAATTTTTTTGTCCTCGTACAGATGTTCTCATGTTCATCATTGATTCGTCTTCCAAGAAATCTTCCACTGATTTGGGGGAGCCAACAGCTTTTTGTGGTTTTAGATTTTTCACTGGTTGTTTTACCTTGTCGCTCTTGTGACATGTCTTTTCCCCTGCCAACTGTTTTTGGTCTTGTTTGTTAGTAGATATGTTTTCTTGGAGGTAATTAACATGGGATTTTCTTTCTCTGCGAAGTAATTAAGCATAGTTGTGCTTTTAAATTTTTCACCTGTCAATTTAGCGCTCTGCGTTTGATTGGCATAGGCTTTTGTTGAGGTTCCTGCCTCTTGGTTATTACCTTCGATGGTGTTCTGGTCCAAGGCTGCGGCCCTGTTTGCGATACCGATGTGTGGTCTCATTTGGGGTGTCTCTTTCCCTTTTTCTTGTCGATTGTCCTTCGTTAAGTCTATGGTGACTTCGTTTGCGTGCTGGTTGACATTTTATTCCTCACTGAGGATGCCATGGGTGTCTTCTGCTCCGATGCACAACCAGGTTCACTCACCGCAGTTGTTGTGTTGGTGGCTGCTTTATCCCTAGCCATGATGTATGCCTCTAGGAAAATCAATTTGCTGTTCATCATTGCCTGGATTGTGGTATGATCTTCGAGGTTGTCACGGATTGCTTCGTAAAGGTTCATAAAAGGAGCTAAGGCAATTGTTATCGATGAAATGATTGTAAAAATATTGACTTTTTTGGAGGGAGTTTCTGTGCCTGTATGAGTTGATGGGGTCGAGGATCTCAATTTTACAGGTGTTTCCATCAGTGTAGAATATTTTTGCGTCCCAAATAAGGACTCATTGCGAGGACAATCCATTGATGATCTCCGGTTAGCATGGGCTAGTGATATTTTTGCTGGTCCTATGTGCCTAGGGCTTTCGGTTACAGGGACTCCTGTCGTTTGTTTATTTCGTGTATTACTACTCCCCTGATCGCCATTTTCTCTCCCTACTTGTGCTGGGTCGTTCTCTGTGATTGATCTCTGAAGCTGGGGACTTTTTCTTTTTGTGGACGTTTCCCAACGGGGGTGCCTCTTGGCAGTAGGATGAGGCAGGTAGGCTACTGTCCTCCACATGTTGAAGGTGACGTTCACTCTTGTCCGTTTTTGCTTCTTGGTCCGGTTCTACAGACTCTAGAGTTGTCTAATTCTCCAGCATTGGATCTTTCATGGATTCACATGCTTAAAATATTCCCCGTCGTCAGACTGGGACCCCTCGGTACACATATATAGCCTTTTCCAATAGGAAAACGTCCGACACTTTTGTGTCCTATCTACGTCCTTTTAGGACCCGCCTACGCATGCTCTGTAGGACGTCCCCGTATAAGAGGCCCGCCCCCGCGGTTCCCCTTCAGATTTCAACCGTATCCAAAGTAGTGGGTTCTCCTCGCGTTGTCTTACTATTTTGTACAAGGTTGCATTACTGGAATTTGAGTACAGAAAATGTCCTCCGTGTCAGGAAAAGCGCTGTTCCGCCCATGCGCGACGTGTGGCTTGAAAAAAGTTTACGAGGGGGACGGACATATGCATTGTATATATTGCCTCCACCCTCATCATTCGGCGGATAACTGCGACATATGCAAAGGGTTTTCTCAAAAAACCCTCAAAGACCGCAGTCGACTGGTGGCATGGCTGAATGATGCAGCGGGGGCACACCCCCCTTCGGAGGTAGGCTCCACACAATCGGCGAAAACATCACGCCGCGCTACCTCGTCGGAACCACAGGCGAAGAAATCTCGCCCGACGGAAAAAGAGTCGTCTGGAAGTCACTCAACTAGAGACTCCTCGTCAAAGAAATCATCTTCATCAAAAAAGCATGAAAAGGAAAAGAAATCCTCCTCGGGCGATCATCATAGATCGACCACGAGTCGAGTAAAAGCAAGCCAAGTGTGGAAAAGGCGGGACCGCCAAAACCACCTGCTAAGTCACCGTCGACGGCGGCCCAGTCATCGGCCTCCACCCTGCCACTTACGCAGGTGGCATCCACCGTCCCACCAACGTCGACGATGGCCTCGTCGACGGGGGTTCTACAGGAGGCCTGGAGGCCCGAAGTTTTTGATCCGATTCCCCCCGCATACTTTACTGCAAGAACAGGCTCTGTTGCTGTCCTCCGAGGACGCGAATGAGAGAATAGCTGGCCCAGCACACCCAGGGCTACGAGTGGCTGACAAGTCGTCGACGAGGGGATCCGTTATACCGGCCCCTCTTCTCAATCCTCAATCTGTTTTGTCGTTGGAAATTCTGTCCACGCTTCAATCGTTGTTATAGTCGTTGGACCAGAGACTACCTCAGGCAAACCTGCCACGGTCACCCGTCGACGAGCCGGGCCCGTCCCGCCAACCGACGCACCTACGCACGCCAATCTCAGCACTGGCACAAGAGGAAGGTGAGCTGCCAGATTCGGAGTCTGACAGGGGAGCCATGTCGGATATCTCATCATCCCCCTCCAGGGACCCAACCTGGGAGTCAGAGGTGGAGTTGGAAACCCCTAGAAGCCCAGCTCACCCGTCCCCCCCGGACGACATTGCGTCATTCCATTCTATGATGGAGAAGGCATGCAAAGAATTTGGTTTGTCCAAGGAAGAACAGCAAAAGGACTGTTTTTTGTTCGACCACATGGGTAAGAGAAGGTCGGTGTTCTCGATACCAATACTAGACCATGTATGGAAGGAGGGGTTGCAGACAATGCGTCGCCCGTTTTCAGAGCCGGCAGTGAAGGGACGCCTGGAAAAAAAGTTTAAGGCTCCATAGTCTACCCCCAAGTGTCTATCCTCCCAACCAACGCCAGACTCAGTGGTGGCAGCGGCGAGGAAGGCGAAGGCCCAGCACAAGTGCACGACGACTCCTGAGAACGAAGCGAGACGCCAAGATGCCTTTGGCAAAAAAGTGCTATCCGTGGGAGCGACCACAGTAAAGGCCACAAACTCTCTGGCAATTGTTGCCAGGTACGATAGGGAGATGTGGCACAGGCTAGCTCCGTTGCTTGATCATCTTCCGGAAGAGCATAGGAAGGCAGCGATGTTACTCGTCCGAGAAGGTGAGGAAGCATCAAATCACGCAATAAACATTGCGGTGGACCTCGCTGAGTCGGGCTTCAAGCAAGTCAATAATGGGGTCGTATTACGTCGACAGTCATGGCTTAAGTGTACATACTTCAGGCCAGAAGTCCAATACAAAGTTTTAGATATGCCCTTTGAGGGAGACCTTCTTTTCGGTGAGAAGGTGGACGAAGCCCTAAAGGGAATGAAAGCGGACTCGGACACTGCACGTTCATTGGGTGCCCTCCAGAGTGGCAGAAACTACAAGTCTTTTCGTCCCTTTAGAGGGGCTTCAGGTAATTCCAGATTCTCTGCATCTGGAGACAGATCCTTTGGCAGATCAGCTTACCCCTCCCAGGGATACAGACGTGCCTCCCAAACGGCAAACCGTCGCCGGAACTTCCAGACTTCCAGGAAGAGACCATCATATCCGTCGTCGTCGAGAGACCAGCAAAATAAAGATCAGCAGTGACATACAACACACCGTTCTGGGGGGAAGAGTTTCAGCATATGTCGACGAATGGAAACGAATAACGACGGATCAATGGGTGCTGGATACTATAAGAAACGGACACTCTCTACAATTCAAACACAGCCCTCCGCAAATTCCACCTGCGTTCGCCGCTCATTCCCATCTGAAGATACTGCAACAAGAGGTAACACTCATGTTAGCAAAGGGCGTGATAGAATTAGTTCCAACATCACAGAGAGGTCAAGGAGTCTACTCAAGATATTTCGTCGTAAAAAAGCCGAACGGCAAATGGCGTCCCATTTTAGACTTGCGCGATCTGAAGTCTTTAAAGAGCCTAAAATTCAAGATGCTCACTCTGCAGGAAGTGATCCGCGCCGTTCAAGAGGGGGATTTTCTAGCGTCCCTGGATTTACAGGACGCGTATTTCCATATTCCAATGTGTCGGAAACACAGGAAATTCCTAAGATTTGTAATAGGGCGGACTCACTACCAATTCACGGTTCTTCTTTTTGGGCTCAAGACCTCCCCCAGAACGTTCACGAAATGCCTGGCTCCAGTAGCGGCCTGGCTAAGGAAGCAAGGCCACCATGTATACCCATACCTCGACGACTGGCTGGTAAGGGGATCCTCCCCAGCGTCGACCAACACAAGTTTACAAGCCACCATGCAGCTTCTACAACAGCTGGGTTGCGCCATAAACTTCGAAAAATCCTCTCTGCAGCCATCGAGATCGCTGGTATTCCTGGGGGCACAGTTCGAGACCCAGTTAGGGCTAGTGAAACCTTCTCTCGACAGAACCTCAAGACTCAATCAACAAGCATGCCGACTACGGCGAAACACCAAGATCTCAGTGAGAAAATACGTTTCGGTCCTAGGGGCCATGGCATCCTGCATCCATCTGGTGGAAAACTGTCGCCTATTCATGAGGCCAGTCCAGGAATTCCTCGCGGACCGATGGACGCAGGCTCAAGGATCGTGGTCAGACAAGATAACCATCGACGACAAGCTGCTTCGGACCCTTCAGTGGTGGCAGTTTCCACAATCTGAACAACGGCGTACCCCTACAGGAGCCGGAGTTTCAGCGAACCATAGTCACGGATGCGTCCCTAACCGGATGGGGAGCTCACATGGGTGCTCTCCAAACACATGGTCGCTGGTCTCCAACTGAGTCACTCCTACACATAAACATGTTCGAGCTCAGAGCAGTATGATGGGCCTTGAAGGCATTCCTACCACACATCAAGGGCTCGCGAGTACGAATACTGACCGACAATACAACGGCCATGTTTTATCTGAGGAAACAAGGAGGGACGCGATCAAGAACTCTTTCCATAGAAGCCCAGAAAACATGGCATTGGTCATTAAAGCACAAAATTTCCATCATGGCTCATCACCTTCCAGGAGTGAGGAACTCCCAAGCAGACTCCCTCAGCAGAAGCATGGCCCAGATACACGAGTGGGAAATGGACACAGTTCACCTGATGAAAGTGTTCGAGAAATGGGGTCACCCCCCTCTGGACGCCTTCGCGACCAAAGACAACAAGAAATGCGAGCAATTCGCAAGCAGATGTCCTCAAGTGGGATCCAGGGGGGAGGCATTCTCCTTCCCATGGACGGACATGTTCCTCTATGCTTTTCCCCCGTTCCCCCTCATACGGAGGACAATACAGTGGATATGCAGATACAATTGTCGGGTAATTCTAGTGACCCCATACTGGCCAAGGCAACCGTGGTTCTCCGACCTGCTTCACCTGTCGCTGGAACATCCCATAGGGTTTCCGAAAGCCCCAAACCTACTATCCCGGGACAAAGGCACGGTGTGGCATCACGACCTGGACAGTCTCAACCTTACAGCCTGGCTCCTGACTTTTCGGAGTTCGGTGCTTTAGACATTTCGGAGGATTGTCAAAAAATTCTGCAGGTGGCTAGAGCCCCTTCTACAAACAAATCCTACTCCTATAAGTGGCGGAGGTTCTGTGAATGGTGTAGGGGACAACAGGGCCTACAACCGTTGTCTGTGACGCCGGAACAAGTTCTACCATACCTGCTCCTCTTGGCGGAGAGGGGATTATCCTTCACATCGATAAAGGTGCACCTGGCGGCCATCTCGAGGTTCACAAGGAAAAGGCAGTCGTCTCCTCTATTTAGCGACAGACTTGTAAAACACTTCATGAGGGGTTTATTTTGAGCTTTTCCCCCGGAAAAACGTTTCCCCCCGACTTGGAGTCTCAATACAGTGTTGGCAGGCTTAATGAAACCGCCTTTTGAGCCTATGGCCACGTCCGACATAAAATTCATTTCGTGGAAGTTGGCATTCTTGATTGCTATCACATCAGCTAGAAGAATCTCTGAACTGCAAGCGCTGGTCGTAGACCCGCCATACCTTAGATTCTTTAAGGACAAAGTAGTCCTGGCAACTAATCCTATGTCCGTCCCAAAAGTTCCGACAGCGTATCACAAACACTCGTCCATTGTTCTCCCTACTTTCTTCGCCACACCATCATCGGCAGCAGAAAAAGCTCTTCATACCCTGGATGTTAAGAGGGCTCTGAAATTGTACCTACATCGTACACAGGAACTCGGGTCTACTAGACAACTGTTCGTCGCATATGGTCCGTCGACGAGAGGAAAAGCAATCTCTAAACAAGGATTGGCTCGATGGGTCTCATCGACGATTGCGTTTTGTCACTCTAAGGCCGGAAGGCCACTGCAAGGACATCTTGGAGCCCTTTCTACAAGATCGATGTCCTCCTCAACAGCTTTATGGGCAGGAATTCCGCTGACGGACATATGCCAAGCTGCGGCATGGTCAGTGCCGCACACGTTCACCCGCCACTACTGCCTTGCCAGGCAGCATGCGAACGAGGTGCAGATGGGAAGAGCTGTCCTGCGCCATCTGTTTCAGTAAGGTAAGCTCCACGCTGTGGAGAATCTGTTGTCTACCTTTTTAATGAGTTAATTTTATTTGGGTAAGGTTATATGAGGTAACTTATTCCTACTGTACATATGCATTGTGTAGTATGTTGAGGGTATATTACATTACATTCCCACCGCCGTCTCAAGTGTTACTGCTATACAATCTATTCTAAGCATGTGAATCCATGAAAGATCCAATGCTGGAGAAGGGAATAGTTTCTTACCTGTAACTCCATTTCTCCAGCATTGGTATCTTTCATGGATTCACATGCGCCCGCCAACCTCCCCGGAATGTAATGTATTTGATAAATTTAACCCTTCCTAATTTGGAGGGGCCGAAATCTGAAGGGGAACCGCGGGGGCGGGCCTCTTATACGGGGACGTCCTACGGAGCATGCGTAGGCGGGTCCTAAAAAGACGTAGATAGGACACAAAAGTGTCGGAAGTTTTCCTATTGGAAAAGGCTATATATGTGTACCGAGGGGTCCCAGTCTGACGACGGGGAATATTCTAAGCATGTGAATCCATGAAAGATACCAATGCTGGAGAAATGGAGTTACAGGTAAGAAACTATTCCCTTCTTGTGGACGGCCTCTCCGCTCGGCGTGGGATCCGATGCCCCTCCTTCCCTTTGTATGACCTCTGGCGTCACCTAGGTTGGTCATTAATCTCCCGTCTTCACTGGATTTTCTTCTGCAGGGGAGGTTTCTTGTGCTACCGCTCCTTGGTTGAAAAGCGGTCTTTGTGGCTCCTCGATTCTTCTGCATTTTGCCTGTGGCCAACAATCCTGCAGTGCTTGGAGGATTTCTACATCTTGAGAGTACCTCACTGTTTCTGCTCCGGTGTTTCAAGGTTGGGTGGAAGTAGTGTTTTAGACTGTCCTGCTACTGGTCTTTGGATTGCTTTTTTGACAATCTCCATTCAGTGTTTGCTCTCCCTCTGTATTGCCTTGTTTTTTAAAGGGTTTAACTGCAGTCCGTCTACTTTTGCAGGTTCCTCGCTTAGACCCAAGCTTCTTGGGATCTACATAAACTTTGTTGTGACTTTCTTTTAGGGTTGTTCTGTGTTTTTTGTGCTTTGGTTGAAGGTTATACCAGGTCTAAGCTCGGCTCGCATTTTTCAAGGTTAGTGTGGGAGGCGGTTTTGTTGTCCTGTTGTGCTGGAGCATGCACCATTGCTTTCACAGTTGGTGCTCCCTGTCGGCTCTCTGCCTTGTCAGCAGAGGGCGTGCACTGCTCATCGATCCGGCGTGCCTCCACCTCTGCTTCGTGCGCCGGATTTGGGCTCTCTCCCCTCTCCCTCTCACTCCACCCCCAAGGCTCCATCCACGCCGCTCACAGGTCGGCTGGCTTGACTGGCTTGACTTGGGGGGATGGGGGGGGGTTCCTAGTAGTCAGCCTGTTCCCCTGTTATGACTCCCTGCGCCGCCTCCTCAGTGCCGCCCAGGACTCCCAGATTCTCCACCCGGGGACCCCGTGAGGTACATGGGACGTCTGTACTCGGCAGGCAGTTGGTGGGCGGGGTAACTGGGGCACTGACGGGGCGCTTGCTTCACGGATCAAAGTTGGAGTGGCAGACTCCGTATGGGCCAGTGTTTTATGGGGTTTCAGATTGGTAAACTGTTCGCTTACATTCGTGCTTTCAGGCGCGATGTCCTCTTCCTCTTCCCCCTCCTAATATGCTTAGGGGTACAGGGGTGTCTTTGCTGTTAGCTGTTTTTCACTCACCTTTCTTTGCTGTTGCGACTAGTGCTGCCGGGTGTGCGCCGTCCACCCCCACACGCGGTCAGACTATTCAGGCGGCTGCTCTCCTCCTCCTCCCTGGGAATAGGTCCCAGACGGCGTCCTTTCATTCCTGGCGATCCTGGCAGTCCTGTCAGCCATGACTACAGGACTGCTCACACTCAGCTCACACTCCGCCCCTTTCTTTCTGAGCACCAAACAAGCAAGAGATCTCAAGCCAGATTCCAGGCTCTATTGGGGCAAGTTTAATGTTTTACTCCAAATTTGCCTTGTAACACTTAGCCAATTATCTATCCTCTGCAGGGATCCAATCGATCCATAGGTTATAGCCATACAGAAACTCTGCTTATAAAGTAGTTATCCCCTGATGGATATAACCTGCGGTGCTGCCTGCGATTATTATTATTTTTTTTAAATGTATTTTAGGGCAGTCTAAGATTACTTTGTGCCCCTTCTCAGAAATAAGCTCTGTATATATTCCATGGCCAAACTCTAAACCAAGATATTTGTAAGCCTGTACAAATTATCCCCTTCAGTCAGATGAAGTGGAGATGCCTTGCAGTTTTTAGTGCCATAACACATCTTTGCCACGTTTAAAATCAATTGTCGTTTTAGTGTCTACAAACTTCACGGGCTGTCCTATGCAGACCTATGTAAAAAAAAAAAAAGTCTGTGTAGGACAGCCATTCCGCATGGACACCACCCAGTTTATGGGGGGGCGGGGGTGGTTATTTACAATTTTGCTAGGTGATGTATTGACCAGGCCCAATGCTACGTTGGTGCTGGGCCTCAGCGTTTTAGACTATCCAACATCGTTGCTGGATTTTGGACAATCATTTACTGGTTGGTCATAATCTGTTCAAATCCCAATTAAGAAAACTAGCTGCATGTGACGTTTCAGCTCTATTACCACATCTATGCAGTGCACACACTTCTTGTTCATTCTAGTCCCCTCCATTTTTGTTTTATTGCTTAAAAATCAATTCAACCATCAACATTACAAACAGTAAAATGTTAATTGTATTTGTACTGCCCACCATTGTCATTGGAATTGGTCCCTATGTGGTTCTGCAAACAAGAAGGCGGGAATGGGTTAGTCTGGTGAAAAGGGCGTAGGAAAGTGAGAAAGTGGTGTGCTGACAGCTCCAGTTCAGTTTTCACCGTGTGCTGAGCTTTGGTGTGTATATCGGACTAATGCTGTTTGTGTTTGTTGTTGTGAAGTGCATGTGGTTTGCTGAGCGAGGAGATGGTTGTGTGGATTTTCTTGTAAGGTATGCAGAGATTTGAGCATAGGATTAGTGGGTTTTGTCTTGGTCCTCATAATTCTCCTATGTATTCAGTTGTCCTGTAGGTAGGCATATGTTTTTTCCCCCCCTGTCTTATTGTTGTGAGTGACGGCGTGGCACGTTCCCTGCTGTATTGTTTGAACTTGGTGCCGTAGATAGGGACGTGTCTTGTCCCCCACTCTGGTACTCGTGCTGTAGTTAATCACCCCCCCTATCTATTTTCTGTTGGTGGTCTAAAAGTAGAATTAAGTAAAATTGCAATGGACTGAATAAAAAAACAAAGTAAAAACCAAACAGGCAATTAAAACATGTCAAGCTTCAATCTTTAATACTAATGAAGTCATAAAACTGACCACTACGTTAACAATTGAGGTTGTGGTTCTTGACTAACAGCGATTCCAGATAATCTACGGACAATACAGAGGAGTCCTTTGTAAATGTATAGAAAGCCATTTCTCTCAAAAGCTTCAAAGATTCTCAATATAGAAGCAGATGTTAAGCTGTTTATCTCTGGTGGTTTTCCTGAAATCTACGAAATGCTGACTCTTCAATTAGGAGTCTGAACCGCACCAAAGTCTCCCTAGTGCGACAAATTTAAATCTATAAATCTGGTGCTAAAATGCTTCCGCCACAATGTTATCCCAGTCTGCTGTGTATAGCACTCTTTACCTCATCTGGATTTCCAATAAGGTCCAATGATGTGCTTCCTGTCATGAACCATAGAACTTGTCCCTTCTGGACCTCCTGGTCCTTATCGCGCCAGGGCTTGTATTCCTTGTTACTCCCAACATGGCCGCAACAAGCGACTTGCCTCACACCAGCTTTCACGTCACACACGGCACGTCCTATAAATTGGCCATGCCCCGCGCGTCTCAATGCTATCATTAGGTAGTGACTTGACGTGTGTGCTGTTCGGCGAATCTTCTATCCAAGATCCTGGTTCCCTTCCTTTCCTTCTTTTCGACTCCTGGAATCCCCATTCTTAACGACTGCTACCTACTTTCCTTTTATCCTGGAACAGCGGCCTTCCCGGAACTCTGAATGCGCTCTGCAGCCGGACGAGACTCGAGCGAGTCTATACAAGACCCGATCCGTCCACAAGAGGAATCCTCCCGCGGAACAGAGCAAGAAGCGATCCCAGGTCTCAGCCAGCAGTTGCAAAGAGAGCCCCTTAATCTCAGACAAGGCTTGCAGTCCCCTCAATGATATCCATACATTCCAGATAATTAGTACACAACACCCTCTGGGGGAATTAGCTGTAGTAAATAAAAAGTGATAATAATTAGTTGGTCTTGGAGAGAGGGTCGTGTTGTAGTCTTAGCATTCCTTAATGTATGATGAATAACAGCAGTGGTATAGCCTCTTTCATGGAATCTGGTTCCTATAGACATGCATTCTGCTTCAAATTGCATATCTTCACTACAATTCCCCCTTGCTCTAAGGAATACTCCAAGTGGTATATTAATGACCTTCCTTCTATGGCTGCTTTTAGCATGTAGAATGGAGTTTACTGAGGTTTCTTTACGAAAAGTACAGGTTTGAATAGTTTGGCTAGTTACATAAATTTTAAGGTCCGAAAACATAATTTCTGTGGCATCAATTTGTCCAGTAAATTGAATCCTGAGTTCATTTTGGTTAAGAAGAGCCATAAAGTCATTAAATTGAGTACGTGTGCCTGCCCAAATGGCAAAAACATCATCAATGCATCTCCTCCATACAGGCATGAACTCACTGTATGGATTATTTGAAAAATGTATATGTATAAATGTAGAAGTCCTCAAAGTATGCCATAAATAGGTTGGCAAGGGTGGGGGCATACTTAGCACCCATCGCAGACCAGAACATGGCAGGACCAGATCATGTGTCCCATATTTGCTTTTTCTACTCTGCACCATGGGCAACATTTTACTTCCGTGTTTAGAAAGCATGATACCAGCTGTGTGCATCACATATGCTCTATGGAATGTGTAGTATTGGGCCAGTTTAAGTCTGGCATGTCTTGAAACTTTCTTGGAGTAGAACGTTGCTTTCAACCACTCCTGTTCCGCGAGTTCCCTGCCGATCTGTCTCCCATGCTCTCTTCGCTTTGAGCAGGTCCCTGAGTAATGCCTTTCAGCAATCCCTTATACAGTCGCGATACAGCATGTCATATAACAGTCCCAACACTCTATTCTCTTCTCCCTGATTTATGAAGCCTGGCCATTTATGTTTAAGTGTGTATCATTCTAGACTACGTTATGAACTGGCCCGTGTGTATCCCAACTGTTTTCCTCAAATCTTGAAATGTTAGGAGCTTTTCAGAGGAGTAGAGATCTCCTATCGTCGCTACCCCCCCTTTCCTTCCAGTATGTTCTGCTCTGAGCAAAGCAAAGTGTTCTTCTGTATCTGTGTATGGCCGCCAGAGGAATTGGAGGGGAGTAGGGTTTTCCCAGTAACAGTAGCACCTTGGTTCTGGACCATATCTGCCTAACCAACAGCAGGAGGACCGGAGGGTCTGCAATCCTCGTCTTTCTTAACCACAACACTTCTTTTAGGAGAAACTGGGCTATATATATATATATATATATCTCTCCAGGTAGTAAAGTTTGAAGTGTGGGAGGCGTAATCCCACCTCTGCCCATTCTCTGCATAGGACGTTCACGCCTCTTCTGCCACATCCCCGTATGAAGCTACTTAACGGTGAGGTCCGGTCCCTAAAGCAGGCTCTGGGTGTAAGATATGGGATATTTACAAAGTGGTACAGTAGTTGGGGGAGGAGAGGGGTACCATCTTCAAGAGGGCTATCCTGCCGATGACCGAGAGGGGCAGTTTCTCCCAAAAATTGATGGAAGCTTCCAGCCCGGATCTCTTTCAGTGTATTTATATTGATGTGTGTCTCTTATTTTGTGGTGTGTATTAACTCCTAGATACCTGAAGGCATGGACCTTCCACTGTAGTCGCCCACCCTGCCAGTGGGAATAAGCAGGATTTTGTCTTGCTGATCGAGATCCCTAACAGTATAGTGAAGTTCTTCAGTACCTCTAGGTACGACTCAAGACTGTCCTTGGGGTGTTTCATGTATAGCAACATGTTATCCTCGTATAGGGATATCACAGGTCATACCCTGTCTTTCTGGAGTCCCATATCTTTGAATGTTTTCCTCATAAATCTTGATAGTGGCTCTAGTGCCAGAATATATAGCAAGGTGGACAAGGGACAGCCTTGTTTTGTGCCTCTTTGGTTTGTGAATTGTTCCAATATGTTTGCTGCTACATACACTTGCCGTCTGGCTTGAATAAAGCATATGAATCCACCCTAAAAGTTGTGTCCCATGCCAAAGCTTCTCAGGGATGCAAACAGCCACTCCCACCTGACCGAATCAAATGCCTTAATGGCATATAGTGCTACCACTGCGCAGCCCTCGGGCCATGCCCTTGTTCTGTCTATTACAGCATATAGTCTTCTAAGGTTTTCTGTTGTTGATCCACCCGGGACCTAGCCAGTTTGATCTGGGTGTATTAATGTTGTAAACACACTTTTTAATCTCTCGACTAGCACAACTGTGAGGCTTTTGGTGTCTTTGTTAATTAGTGATATCTGCTTGTAGGATTTCGCAAAGTCTCCAGTCTTTGCCTGGCTTCAGAATCAGGAGTATGACGGATTCCTCGATACTATTGGGTAATTTCCATTTCTCGTGTGCTTCTTCAAGGGTCAGGAGTAATTGTTGGGCCACTATGACTGCACATTTTCTATAAAACTCTGCTGGGACCGCTGAAGTTCTTATTGTGGAAGACAGCGTTTCTTGTGGCCATCACCTCCGCAAGATGAGTGGGAGAGATCCAGGCCCTCTTGTAAGCCTCCTTACTTGGCAACAATAAGTAAGTGTGGCAAGGGCGGGGGGTGAAGCAATTACTTAACACCACACTACCCTACCACTCATATAACAAAGCATCACCAGTGTAAACTCATTATATCTGTAGTATATTCGCATTTGGAAACGCTATCCTATACATGTGAAAAGTTGAATTTAGAAGTGTGCCCAATAGCCTCTCTGTGAAAAGTTGAATTTAGAAGTGTGCCCAATAGCTTCTCTGTGAAAGTTGAACTTAGAAGCGCATTTGGAAGTGGAATTTAGAAGTGTGCCCAATAACCACTCTGTGAAAAGTTGAATTTAGAAGTGCATTTAGAAGTTGCATTTAGAAGCATACCCAATAGCCTCCCTGCGAATAGCCTCTCTGTGAATTTAGAAGTGTCTGGAAGGGCATGTAACCCATCATATCTCACCAACACGCTTACTCTCTCCTTACATCACCACACAACTAGAAAACAGAGATACTATGACACCATTCGGTATAACTGTTCTCATATCAACATTCGCCGCTCACTCCACATCATTCTAAGTAATCACTGCTGATTACACACCCCCTAGCCAGGCGTTCTCCTCAGGCCTAACGCAGCCACATCCGATCTGGATAAATCCTGCCGGAACGAACACATACTCCTGACCTCTCAACCATCATACCTACCACTAGAAAGCAGCTATTGCACGGATACCGCACGAGCTGTACACATACCCGGTGCTCACACGCACCTTTTGACTCTCTCTACTGATATGAACTTTGGTTCCCAAGGGCCCTCAACCTACCAGCGCCTTCAGACCATACCAATGGTATATAAGGCGCTATATAAATGCAAAATAACAATAACAATTCCACGAGATGAGGGTGGTGCTGCGGACGGCCCCTCCTCCATGCCCAAAGTACCGTCTGACTTCCTTCTCAACGAGCCCTTGGTGTTGCCAGTTTTCTTCCCGTCGCCTTTGTCACCGGCTGAGAGGGCTTTGCACTAGCTAGATGTGGCTAGAGTGCTGAAGTTCTACGTGGACAGCACAGAGGTTTTGGAAGACTTCACAGCTGTTTGAACTTTGGCCCTGTGAACCAAGGGAAGGCCCTCTCCAAAGCTTCCATTTCGAGGTGGCTCTCTGGCTGCATCACCCACTGTCACCGGTTGGCAAACCGACCGCTGCCTGGCCGTCTCGAGAGCCCATTCGACCAGAGTGATCGCTGCAACTAAGCGTTCCTGTTTGGTGTGCCCCTGCTGGACATCTGCTGGGCTGCTACGTGGAGGTAGACACACACCTTCAAGAGATTCTACTGCGTCGACTGGGATTCCAGGGAGGAGTCCAGAGTCAGCCAAGCAGTGCTGCTCTTAACAATAGCACAACAAAGGGTACTCACAGAGCTGTATCTTCCTCCGCTGGATTCTCTTTTCTCATCGTATGTTCGAAGTAATGGTATGCCTCCCAGAAAGCGCTGAAAAGGCCAGTATCTGGGCTCCAAGCAACTCGTGGGCGGCACCCTCTGGGAAACCCTCCGGGGAATAAAACCCGATGTAGGTGATATTTGCAATCTTCCCTTCTTAGTAGTTCTTGATAAGGATGACAGGGTGGTCCGTGCTTTATGCGCCGCAGAGTATCAGTAGGTGCCCTTACACGAGTAACGCTGATAAAGGAAGCTGTGCAGCAATTGGATCCGGAGTAAGCTGAAGTCAGGAAGCTTCCGATGGTGAAGGAGAACACGGCAAAGACCGGAGGTTGCCGTAACAGGAAGGCTCTGGGAGTAAGGAGCTGCATGGCAAGGAACTAGCAGGCGGCAACGGAGCAGGGCTTGAAAGCGCAGCTTCAAGAGAAAAGCAAGGCAAGAGTTGCCATGGGTGGGGGGGGGGGAAGAGAGGGTAAGCAAGGCTAATAGAATAGCAGCCTAGCGGAATAAGAAGGGAAGGGGAAAAGGTGGATATAATGGAGACAAAGAATAAGAAAGACCGAAGCCAGAACGGGAAAAAAGGAAGGAAAGTACTGCTTAGCAAGCGAGCGTGATACTAGAAAGCTGCACAAGGTGTGGAGCGAGTAGCAACGCACCTACCTGCTCCCGTGCTGGAAAGATATGGTATCGGGAGAGAGGAGGTCGCCATCTTGGGGAGAACTAGACCTGCACTTGTGGTTCACAGAAAGGGAACCAAATAGGCGCGCCATCTTGGTTTCTGTTTTAGGTAATAGGGATGGTGCAATTTCCAATACCTCCAATAAGACCTTTGGGTTTTCCTAACAGCTCCGCAACCTATTTGCTTGAAGGTGAGCCTGGTGAGGAGGTAAGAGATGCTTAATGTTGAGCCTTGCCACCTCCCATGGTTCTGCATGTGTGTACTGCTATGTATTCTTTATTCATTAGCATGTGAATCCATGCCAAGCCCCATGCTGGAGAAGGAACAAGTTACTTACCTGTAATTGTTTTCCAGCATGGGTCTGGCATGCAAACCCTCCTGCCTACCCCTCTGCTGCTCTTCTGCCACTTTACGTGCTACCAAATCTGAAGATGGCTGCCAGAGGAGGGGCTTAGGGAGAGGGCAGTCATTGGCTGGGGGCAGTATGACCCAGAGACCAGTGATTGGTTGTTAGGAGAAAGACAGTTCAGAAGTGAAACTGAAACTGATTTTTTTTTTCTTTAACGAGGATTTCCAGCCTGACGGGGAATATTCATGAGCATGTGAATCCATGCCAGACCCACGCTGGAGAACAGTTGCAGTTAAGTAATTTGTTCCTTCTAAGTACTGCCTGTGCGGCTGATCTCGTTCCTCTGTAACCACCGACCCGTCATGCCCTACACAATTCTGTCACTGCAAGTCTAATGTCTCACCATTTTCCTCCTTGCATTGAAATATTCCCCACTGCATAAGCCGTCAAGATCTAGTTCCACTGTAACCAAGGAACACCTGGCTAGCCCCACCATGTAGCTTGCAACTCTCTGTAGTTATTAGCCATGTTTGTCTTCATTGTCATTATTCTGTCCTCTTTTCGCAAATAAGACTACTGTAACAGCGCCACGATGCCTATGGGCCGTTTGTGCACTTTATAAATGTGAATAAATAAAAATAAATATTTTGTAAAAAGGCCATGGCATATGTTTCACCCTCTTTTAATCTTTGTACGTATCCCCAAACAATAGGATCAAACTAAGTTATCTGGTTCCCACCCCTGTTACCCAATGAAATATTAAAATAACATGAACAAGTGATTTCTGCCACCATGAGAATCGGCAGAGATCATTTAGAACATTTGCTCTTTCCCTGAGGGGAACCCACCAGCGCTTTTTCTACTAATCTTCCATGTGCAACAATGTATACACATTTTCTTCCTCCCACCCCACTTCCTTGCTCCCTGCCCTCTCCCCATGCACATTAGTTTCGGCGTCATCCTTATGCACATCTTCCACCCGGTTCTTTATTTTCCTTATTCGTCCAAGGACTTTCTCAATTCAGACCATTCTTTATTTTATTTGTCCTTTGGGTTTTGCGACCACAGAGGACTCAATCTTCTGATTTGCATACGTCAGTTGGGGGCATTAGGTGGTTTCTGGGGAACACGAGGATGGGGGAGTTTCATAAAAAGGTCTTACATTTTATTTGAAACTGGGCATCTGGCTGGGTCCCTCAAAACCCTTTTTCAACCAGGGTTTTTCTACCTGCTCGCAGGATCGGTTGCCGTCAATCACCTGGAGTGCAGGTGCCACCCGTCCATCTGTAACATAAAAACTGGATGAGTTTCTTGAAGAATAAACTTTTTTTAATTGGTACTTCCTCCTCAATTCTAAACCTTATAATAACTGTACTTTTCCTTTAAGCACTTCTACCTCCTAAAAAACAATTGCTACTGAATTTTCTCTGTTCCTAATATAATAGAATGTCTTTCTTTCTCCCTTTGCTGCATATCTTGGTGTCACCTATGCTTCATATATACTGGCTGATACCTGGGTGTGTCTGACATGAAACCATAAAGCACATGCATATTTTCTTTCCTTTATTGACCCATTTTTTCATGGGGGTTACATTCCATTTATTTTAGAAGTGACAAAGGAAACATTTTCTCTGTGGTTGTCATTCTTCACACCATTTAGGGTTACATTTGTTTCCTTCCTTATGATAAAATAAGATTTTTTTTTTTAAAAGGCTATAGTCTTCATCCGCTCCCCTGCTTTCTTCTTGGCATATCCATAGCTGATATGGTTTCTTGCTCCCTGTACAAACCAAAATAGAGGCAATGTCATGATAAGCTGGTAAAGCGATGAATTCCTTAATAGGCCTTTGTTTTTCCTTTAACATGATGTTGCTGAGGTCGTCTCTTGGTATCCTCGACCCAATAAAATGCAGGGTTGCTGTCCTGAAAAATAAAATGATGGTGCACTTTTAGTTACTTGAATTGTCATACGTGTAGTGACAGGCATATTTTTAATCTCTTCTGCTATGCTGACAGGCATATTTTTAATCTCTTCTGCTATGCTGACAGGCCTGTTTTTAATCTCTTCTGCTATGCTGAAAATTTTCTCTGTACTTTTGAAGTCCTCATCCTGATGGCGTGGGACTGCAGTCTCTTCTTTCTTTGCTGTATTTGTTCTGTTGCGACATAAAACATTTTTATTGCCCTTCCTGCACTAATCTTACTTACCCGTGGTATTTGACAATAAGCACTGACCCTATTGAGTGTATGCAAGTGTGGCATATAGGGATGTACTGTTTTGCCTAGCCTTAAAGTTTCATGCATTTGCCAAATGTACATATTTGACATTCCTTATTGTCAGAATTACAATACTCCACCTTTTATCAAAGTCTTCTTCATTAGACATGGCCATACTCGCATATATGTACTATTCTGTGCACTAAGTTTTTACACCTTTCTTGAGGAAAAATGCTATCTATTTAAAAAATGTTCTGTACTCACCTCGGTCATCTTACTCCTAATGATCAATAAGATTATTAACACATGCTGTGTCCACTGGTACTTACCTTTTAGTTCTCTACTTGTCCACAAGTACTTACTTTTCTCAATGTTTCTTCCTATTATATCGCTATATTCCACTAAGGCCATATAGACATTCCTCCCGTGCTCCAAAAATGACAATTTTTTTTAATCTGTAATACATAAATCAACATTTTCATATAAACTATATTCTTGTTGCTCTTAATTTTCTTTTTGTGCAATTCTGCTAAAGGTTCTCTCCTACTGCTAGATCAATCTTGACTGTCCATGCCTTCTTGACCTTTCATTAATCACATTTTATTTTTATCAAAAATACTACTGATCAATTTAAACCATCCATGGCTGCTCACTGTTTGAAAATCAGAATATTTTATCCACATCTTAAACCATCAAGCTGGTCTCACAATGTTATTTTTGTTCCTTTTATTTACACCTTGGATCAACTTGTGGTTTTTTTCTTTTTAATGTTGTCATTTATTTTTTTCTTTGTCACCCCCTGGATTGGCGTCGATCTTTTGGTTCGGAACTTCTTACTTCAGCGTTTTTAGTTTAACTGTAATCTTATATTATTCTAAACACAGCACGAACGCTTGTACTTTACATATTATAATCCCTTACATGTGCATACTTTTATTTTGTTCCCCTATGTCAATGTTTCCACCACTGTCTTAGTGGATGTATTGTCTTCCTTTTTTGTTACCCCTTCTGGGACTATGATGTGCACTCTCCTACCTGGGCTTGCCAGTAGGAATCCTTACCACTCTTATATGAAGCTTTATTAGTGTGTACCCTTCCTGTCTCTTCTTGAGCCTCTACATTCAAGATATCCCCATCTTTCATTTATAGTCTCCAAAAACCCAGCTACTCTTATATGGTATTTCAACAAGTCATAATGTTACTAACAGGTGTTCGTAATGTAAAGCGAAAGCAGCCTATATTTGTGTGTTCTCATTTCATTGCAGTATTGAATCCCTTCTCTGACTACCTAAATGTGTTTTTTGTAAATTGAGCCTACAATCCGTTGATTGCTTGTACTTACAGAAGTGTGTGTGTGCGTGCATGCATGCATGCATGCATGCATCACTCTCCCTCTCCTTATAAGCATATCATGACGGGGACTCTAACCTAATAAACACCCCTCCAGCCCCCCAATCTTATGGAAAACATATTCTGTTTTCATGTCTCAATTCTACTTCTCCCAATGAATCAATTCAACATGCATAATAATAATCATTTCGTGCTCAATTGTGCAAAGCCTTCCTTGCTCTTCATTGTCGGCTCCCAGCCCGCTTGTGTTTATTCCTGATTGTTTACTCTAAACAAACCCTGGAAAAATCGAAATAATGCACTCTAATTTCTATTATTAAAAATCATACTAAATCAGGGTGTGTGCTCTATAAAAAAAACTCTTTAACCTAATGGCACATTCCTTTGTATGTTTAGGCCTTAAAAATACTAGTGTGATATCTTGTGTGTCTACATAACTAATCCCTAAACTAGTGCATGTTACCTCCTAGTTATTTACTGAGATCTCTCCTCAATACAACTGTTCATTTATTATAAAATATATCATGCTTTTTTATCTATATTGTGTGTAACCTTAGTGCGTTTGAGAGTACTTCTCATTACCTACTGCTTCTCCCTTCTAAACACAAATGTTTGCATCAATACATGCACTTTTAACATTGTTGCTGAAAACAGGTGTTAGATCTTATTTATTCTTGCTATTCCCCATAAATATTCACCGTGCTTAATCTAGTATCATTTACTGTTAACCTACTTTTTCATGTAATTTGCACTCATTGCATTTTTATTCTCAGCGCATGCTTCACAAATTGTGTGATCTTGGGCATATTTGTTTTTTTGTTTCTGTGCTGTACATTGGGGGAGATGCTGTTCCTCCACGGCCCCCCACCTTGAAACTTGTCTAATTTGCTGTGACTAGTCTGCACGTGGAAGATCTTTACGACTGTATTGTTTTGTGGTGCCTGTGATATTGGAAATGCATCGGAGGGGCAGGGCCTCTGTATCCTTGTCCTTTACTGCTTTTTATCATGTGTTCTGTCGTGTTTTTCACACAGGCGTTCATGTGGGACTCCTGGCGGTGCAGCCCTCTCTTTTGGTTTGGTGTACAGGCCCATGGGATACCCTTATGGCACCCATGGGTGGGGGTACAACCCTGTGCCCCTAGTGTGTTTTTGGGCACCTGTGGGTGGCCCACAGAGCAGGGTACAGGCTGGTGCCAGCTCTGTGCTGAATTGACTGATGCCCTGAGCATCCTCCATTTTGGGATGCCCAGGTCCTGTTATTGGAATCGGTTGATTCCTGATGTAGACAAGATGGACCCAGTGGCCTCTTGCCTTCCATCGCCTGTTACCTTGATCTTCCCGAAGTCCCGGGAAGCCCTGACTCTGTCCCTTCCCCCTGACTGGCTGTTGGGTGGAAGTTCCCTATATGGTAGGGTGGGGGAGTGAGTGCCACCACACTGGCTGGAGCCTTCCCAACGACCGTATGTTGCGAGTACACCTGTGGGTGGGACCTGCGTGAATGAGTGTGTGACGAATCTACACTTCTTGTTGTGGATGTCTGGTATCTGGTGTTTGACACAATGACTGAGGCAGCCCTGCCCGAAACTGGTATGAATGCAGTGTGTAGTGTTGAATGGCATGGTACTTGTCCGAATCCACATTCTGTGCTGGGAGGGACTGGCTGGAGAAGAATGGCCTGAATGCCCCGTGTGCCTGATTGGCTGACTGCTGAATGCCCTTCGAAGTGATTGGATGATTGAGTGTGACCCAGCAGAATGAATGGGAGATCAACAGTATATCTGGGGGCCTCTCACTGCTAGGAATCGTGTTCAGAAGCTGAAGTCCAAACTACGAAGGTGAAACTGAAGCTTGACCTTGACGAGAAGAATTGTCATTGCTCTTATTCACCAATCTGAAAGCTGCGGTCTCCAAGGACTGACCCTGAGAGGACCCTGGTAAGGCACCCTCTTCCCAAGCTACGGGGGACCATTGTGCACTAGCTGATCGTTGCCAAAGCTCCCTGGTAGACAGACCTACAAAATGCTGCCGACCGGAGATGGGGACTGCCGTGGAATCCCAAAGAGAAGTGCCCAGACTATTGTCCGCCGCTGTCGCCGACCAGAGCTGCCGTGCTCCCGTTGCCTAAGAACTTTCAATTCGTGGACGTCCTCGTCCGCACTGCTGCCCGCCTTATCCCGCCGGAGAAGGCCAGACCGTCGACGCGCCGAGGAGCATCCACCGGTGGGTTTCCCACCACCCGAAGACCACAGAGATGCCGACAACTCAATGCCCTTGCTGGGCCACAGTTCTTCAAACTCTTTGCGGTCCTGAACTATCGACACCAAGGTGCCCTGCACGCCTCTTCCTTGCAGGATGTTTAGGCTTCCCCGTCAACGAGCACCACTAGGAAAGAAGCTGCCACTTCACTGTTGTAGTTCACCCTGTTCTTCGCCGGACGTTCGATGAGCTATGACTCCTGCCTTAAAGGGAGGGCACTCGTGAACGGCCGTCGATTCCCCAACCAGAGACGCTACTTTGGGGTTGCTGAACTATTGGAAAGTCTCTTGTGAACAATATATGGACTGGGCTTGTGATATATCTTTATTCTACAGGTTACCCAGGTGGGGGGGGGGGGGGAATCTCCACACACAACTGTCTAGGTAACGAGGGCCAGTATTCTGCCAATTGTTCCAACCAACTGCTTTCTTCTTGGATCTATTTTTAGTTTCCTTTTACGAACTGATTTGTGTGACATTTAACTGTACAGTTGATGCACTTTAAAGAGATCGAATAGTAATTGTGGTACCACATAGAACTGTATATTTGCCATTATAGATGACAGAGTACAAAGTGAGTTATTGTGATATTGTACATAACCTTGAATATTAATTATATAAAGACTGTTTTAAAATGCAATTTGTGGACATTTTATATGTGGGTGCTTGGACTACACTGTACTTAAGAATCAGCCCACATTACCTCCTGAGAAGCTAGGCCTTCATTGCTCGTCCTTTGCTACCATAATAGAGTATCTTGGCTGGGGTCCTCTGTGCCTCTCCTCTACCATATAAGAGCAGAAGTACAGACCCCCTCCACCCCCTCCGGTCTTTACAGTTCCTATCCCCGGTCTTTACAGTTCCTATCCCGTTCCTCCTTTTTCTGTCCTTAATTACCAATATTCTCACTTTTATGGTTACTTAATGGCACTTTCCTGTGCTTTTATTTGAAATCTCTTACCGTTGCTCTCCTAATCATTGTCCCTTTCTCATTCTCCTTCTCTCCTTCTATAATCACTTTCCCATTTCCTTCGGCTGCCATACTTTCTTGCCGTCTGTTAAAATAAGCTGTGTGCATCGGCTCTTCCTTTTGGTAGCACACAAACATTTTAGCGAAGCACCTTTCCTTTTTTCCCCAATTTCTTGCCATCAATGAATCTAGATTTTTTTTATTGGTTTCTTTCCATTGTCTTTTTTCTCATCTGTGTAATTGGCCCATGTATGCGTTCTGATACATGTTCTTTCAAAATGTCCCATTATCACTAATAAAATAAATGCCTATATTTCTTTAAAATGAAATGTGTACTCTAGTGTGTGCCGAACAGATAAAAGTATCTGGCATTAATTCCAAAATAACTAACAAACCCCATCAAATGGGAAGTGGCTTGTGTGATTTTAAAAAAGTGACTTGGTTGGACCACCTTAGTTCACATATGTGCAATGACTGGGGACAACTTCTAGTGTAAAACAGTAAACTCGCAATATGGTTTAGTCATATATAGTTTCTTTGGCAAAACACCAAGCTTTCAAAATATATATCTTTGCTTAACTTAAACAACCAGGGACTTAACTATTCCACAATGTCATTATTTAATCAAGTGCTTCTCTAGCACCTGGCTTCAACAAAATATGCACAAATACCATGTAAAAAATGCTGTTCTCAAAACCTACTCAATTGTCAATTTCTTCAACTGGTGTTTGTCATTTTGACCTACAGTGGAGCGTTCCTGCTGAAAAAAACACAAGCATTAAATGTGTCCATCACAAAAATCCCTAAAAAACGAAAGTCAGCTCAATGAGTTCTGGTTCAAGGCTATATTTCCATAAGGGTGTCAGCACTGGCTCACTTACAACATTTGTACTCCAAATATGAATATTTCAAAAATGCACAAATAAATCACCCATTAATACTCTTATTAACGTTGATCCAAAATCACTCTACTACTTACACAAAACATACTATCTTGTTCCAAGAAAACCAAAAGCCACACATTAAAAAAAATATATGTTCTCAATTTATTCCATGCATGCTCATACATGCATTATCTCTGGCCCTACTCATTCTGATCATATTTTAATGCATTTAATTTATTTTTCATTTTCGATGTTAATAATACACATATGTACATTTGTCATTTCTTTAAGATTCCTATAATTTTGCTAGTTTATAAAAGTAGTGTCACTTTTGCAACCAAAAAAACAAGTATATGCCTTTCTTTATGTAAAACTGATTCATAGCTGCCTTAACTCGCAGGGCTATCATGTTTTTGAATACAAACCGCTCTGTTTTTCTGCAACTATTAATTACTTCCTGGCTCTGTGTCAGCCTTTATCTTAGCTTTGAAAAGAAACCTTTGTTTACTTCAAAGGCCCCACGGTTTGAAAAATCTCTCTGCATAATGTGTGTTGTTTCTAACAACCATTCACCTATTGTGCTTTTTAAAACAAATACATTTCTATGTTCACTTCTTAGGGCAAGCCATGTACGAACGGTCTTCATTTGTTCAAACTAAAAAACGAAATCGCTGTTTTAGCTCACAACCCAGCTTTAAGGAATGCTTTCAACTGCACGCTTTCATAGTCAGAAAAAATTGCTCGCAAAATCTCCCACTTCTGTCTCAATCATCCTTTGGTTGTGTTCCGCTATTCTGTTTTATACTGTTCAAAGCTTTTCAATCTGTGAAGAGTTTTATCTTTGTGCGTATGTAATTCCCTTTTCTTCTAACCCTTCATTTGATTTCACTTCCTTGTTTAAAAAGTGTACATGGCCATAATTGACTGCCTATTTTTACCAGATCCTTAAAGCATCAATTTTTTTAAACTTAAAATCACTTAACATTTTAAAACAAATATGAGCGAGCACCATCAATCGCTGCTTCTGCCTCTAATTTCAATAGCCTATTTACTCTCTTGATTGGCACTAATCACTGCTTTGCTCAATCACTGTTGCTCCTGAACTTTTCACAAACTCTATCGCTCCTTGATATTTTTACTTGACAAACATTCAGTCGCCATGGCACAAAAATGGCAAAGGTAATGCATCCAGGTACCTGCAGAAATGGTCATTGGGGAATGCCAATGTGTGACTAGGTTGGGACTTTTTTGTTATGCTCTTCACCCCCAATATGAAAGGCCAATTTTACAAGCTCCTTTACAAGAGTGTAACAATAATGCTTATCTCACCAATGTGGACTAGGCAGGCTTGGTACCCTCACTTGCTCAAAATGGTGACTTGGCTGCCAGTTCACCATTTCACCTAGTTCACCGCCTGCATACACAAGGGAACTCTCCCCTGCCCACAAACTCTTAACTTGGCAGCATGGCTCCTGAGTAAGAGTTCGGCCACCTGCTTTTACCTCCCAAGATTTATGTAAATACTGAAGGTGACACACAAATCAAATACAAGACATTACAGCAAGAAGAAACGTTTTGTAATCTTGTGCAAATTAAATCATGCTTTTCCCACGGAATGTACACCTACACGTTGTAATTTACCTACTTTACTTATTAAAACGTCTGGGAGCCCTTCTATAGAGAATGAACATGGCCAAATAACCTGCTCTCTGCAAAGGTGCTCATTCAGGAGGGTCTACAACCACGGTTTAGCTCACTTTACCTTCCACAAATAAGAAATATCCAATTGCATATCAGTCTGGTCCCACCCACTTGGGCAGAGCAGCTCCGAAATGCAAAGCAAATCTCCTGAACAAGAGTACCAACAGCAAACCCAGACACGTGTTTCAGCCTAGTTGCCCTCATCTGTGAGGTGAAGCTGTCCCTCTCTGAGCACAGTGAGCAAACGGTTCATGTCTGGATTACCCTGTGTAATTTAGGGTGAAACCCCATGTTCCTCGAAAATTTTTAAAAAGACTGGGAGTTCATCCAAGGAGAATGGAAAAACAGGCAAATAACCTGTTCTCTGGTAAGGTGCCACCTCGGGAACTTACGGTGAAACCTTAAGTTACCATGGGTAGTCCAGATGTGGACACTTTGCTTACTATGCTTAGGGTGGCACAGCTTTACAATGCAGATGAACCCATCCCGGATGGGCACCTTTCCATAGAACATATTATTGGGGTTGTTTGTTCTCAGTAGCAGTGCTCTGACTTTTTTGTTTTGTATTTTACATAGAAGTCTCAGGGCTAGTGTACAACTCATTTAAGGAGCACTTAACTGCTTATACTACATGCCAACAGAAGATATTCTGGTGGCGAGGGCCAGTGGTTGAAGCCTTCATGGAGGGAGTCAAAAGGTTACATCCCCTCCCCCCTGCACACTTGCCTCTAGGATGGGATCTGAACAGTACCTTAAAGACTTGTGGGAGCACCGTTTGAGCATATGGACTAAGTCACATTAAGGGATCTCTTACGTGGTGGCTTATGTTGGTTACTTCCATTAGGAGAGTTAATGAAATACAGGCATTGTATGTGTCTGGGCCTTTCGTCCCAATTCTCAAATGCTTGGTAGTGTTGTCTATACAAAACCACAAGGTAGTTTTTCGCTCACGCTTCTCTCCAATTCATCTCAAAATTTTAACCAATTCGTAGAACTGTGTTCCTCCATAACCCACAAAATAGAAGGGGGGGGGGAGCGCCCTACACACTCTAGATGTACAAAGAGCAAGCAGTCCTGCTCACAAGACAATTGCATAAAACAAGTACATTCTTTGTTGTTTGCAACTGATGGGGAAGACAACCCAGTAACCAAGGCGACTATCTCCGGATTGTCAAGTGTATTCAACTCTGCTATTCACTTGCAAAGAAAACATGACCTTTCATACTTAGGGTACATGCAGCAAGGGAGCCACCATTTCATCTATAACCGTTGTTCCAGGGGAAGAAATGTGCACATCGGCAACTTGAGTTTAGGGCATACTTGACACTACTAGAACTGCAGGTGGGTATAGGCAGTACACACATTTTTCTCCAACTTATTTCCCCTCCTCCCCCCCCCCATCCTGCTTCAGGTACTGCATGCCAATCTTTGTCTCTTGAGTTTGTGAATCTGCTTAGTTTTACATTTTGCAAATATTACCAGTAATGGTCTTTCAGAAGCTTGTAGTGGCTTGGACACATACAGCCACCTGGCCTTACCCGTCAGAGCAAAGGGGCAGCAAATCAGCAAATGCATTATTTTTTTTGTAGATATTACTGAACCCTTATTAAACCATGTGCTGGACAACCATCTCTGGGCTGGGGTCGAAAATAAGAATGGCTAAAAGCAGTTCCTGGTTATCCAGCATTAACCAGTGACTGGTAGCCACTACAGTGGAACGAGGAGCTAGTACATAGCACTCTGCAAATCTAACATCCACATTGGATGCTACTTATCTTTTTGTCCATTGTTTAACTGCTTAGTCTTTAAATGTCATAGATGTGTTCTAATGTTTATGCATAGATTGTTCCAAATACAGTTAAATTCATATAGCAATGTTTGTTTGGCATGGGGGTGGGAGGTGTTCAAAAGTAGCTCTTAGTTTCAAGTTAACCAGACTCTTCTAGGCTGCGAGCAGGGGTTCAATAGCTCCTGGCCAGCCTCAATTTTGAACCTTGTGTGGACGTTTGTGTGAAGGATCATGGGTGCCTGTACACATAGGATGGGGATAGTGTGTCAGGAATGCCCCTGTTGACGCCTATTTTCTTCAACTTTGAAAAAAGCAAATGTTATACTCTGAGCCAAACACTAGATGGAGGATTATGCAAAGCATGTGACAAACCAGATACAAGCTTCGAAAAGACTATGGGTAAGTTATATTTGTCACATGCATTGAAAGCTAATTTGGCCTCAGTTGGTGAGGGAAGCTACCTGCACCTCTTACTTTCACAACTATTTAAATTCCAGTTCCCAGGCTCCTATAATTATAATATATAATGGCTTGGCTAAGATGAGCTGCACATTTAAAAAATAACAATGTTTTGGTCCACCTAATCCCTCTAGGCTTGCTTTAGTCTCCCAAGGGTATGGCGGGAGAGCGACTGGGTGAATGAGTAAGTTTAGTCCCCCTTGTCATCATCCTTACCGTGCTTATAGTAATCTATCTGG
This sequence comes from Ambystoma mexicanum, assembly GCF_040938575.1. Taxonomy (NCBI): domain Eukaryota; kingdom Metazoa; phylum Chordata; class Amphibia; order Caudata; family Ambystomatidae; genus Ambystoma; species Ambystoma mexicanum. The sequence continues at coordinate 1,297,643,913 of NC_090921.1, read as the reverse complement.
TATGACTGCAAACATCCCAGCCAGGGATTAAGTTGAACGGTAGTTAACCTGGAAGGTTGAGACCTAAAGGTTGTGCACAGAAGCGCAATGTGCTGTGGGTTGGGCTACTGGGTTCAGGGCCTACAGACTTAAAATGGAGGCAGCTGGAGCCTGCATTAGTTAAGTTCTTGGGAGGGCAGCTAAATGGGGCTCTGCAGCAAAGTGAGGGGTGCAGCCCCACACCCGCCCTTTACTTACAGGCTTGCCTTGCATTTCTGCATGCCTACTGTCTCAATGGCATGGAGAGATTGGGCTCATGTCTCTGCTGTGAGTTGCTGCTGAACAAAAGCCCCTGCCCAGTTGTATGGGGCCTCTTCATCTAGCACTCACTGCTGCCTAGAGGGTCGCTGATGGGCCAGGCTGACCAATTGATCCTGCTCCAGATGTCCAGCTGCAGGCCCTGATTTTAATTGCCTGCCACACCTAGACCTGGTGTCCACCATCTCCAGAGCAGGTATCTGCCTTATTGCACTGTCCTTCTTTATGGCACCTCTTTCTGGGGGTCTTGTTACAGGGCTGCAAAATTACTGGCAGCTGTTATTCGGACCCTGGTGGTACCTGGTCCATTCACTAACCCCTACCCCCTTAGTGCTATGTCCACATAGCTTTAATGTTCTTTGTCAAATTTTGTTTTTTTTGTTGTCGGCATCTTGCACTTGGTCCTCTCCTTTGCTGACACTATTCACCCCCCTCTCCTCCAACAGACTCCTGTTCATTCTCCTATCCATCTTTTCTTGCAGTTTCTGCTTACTTCATCCTGCCACTCCCTCTTCTCCACCTCGCCTCACACTCAATATCCCTCTCCAATTGGCACCCTGTCCACTGTACCTCTGCCACCCTCCCAATCTACCCCAGCCACATTTCCCCCTCCACCCACTCTGGGTTGAAAACTGAGATTGAAAGAGCAGGAGCTAAAACCAGCTACTTTGTCTTGGGCATCACCTAGTAGGCGGGAGCTATCGCTAAGGTACCAGACTAGAGTACACATTTGGTGACCATTTTTACTTTTTGTGCCCATTCTGTATAATCCATTATGTTTAAATGTGTACTAGATGTGTTGTAATTCTTCTTTAGTTAACATTCTCAAATCCATGTCAGATGTTGTTTGAATGGCACTTGTTGGCATGGGGAGCCAAAAGATGCAGCTGGTTACTGTTGCTTTCAAGCTAACTAGGCTCTTCTAGGCTGTTGTTTATTTATACAGTGCGCATACACAGGTGGAGTGCTTCAAAGCGGGAGGGAGCAAAGGAATACAGTAATAATTCTTAGGCCTTGAATTTTCTGAATGATCTAGCGGAGAAAAAAAAAGCTAGCATACTAGGCCTGATGGTGTTTCTCCTAGTGCAGTTGCATGTAGTGTTGGTCACAAGGTCACAACCAAGCTAGGGGGGGAGGGGGTAACAAAAAAGAGGGTGGAGGAGACCGGACAAACAAACCCGTTAGTCTTAGTACATGCGGGTCGTGCATGCGTACAGATGGCTGGGGGTAGGGGAGGTAAGTGCGTCCAGTTGTGCCCTGGTAAAGTGAAGAGAGGTTGCCCCGCTCATGGAGTGTAAGCTGAAAGTGCAGTGATGCTGAACATAGCGCAGCGGCCCTGTGGCAAATGCAAAGACTGGCGGGGGAACCTTGGAACTGTAAGGCTCTGGAGGTGAAACCAGTCGGCAAAAACTGAAGTTGGAGGAAGGAGGGTGGAGAGAAAGAGCCACAGCGGGAGGTCTAGGCTTCTCCTATATTGCACCGAAACTCTGGAACTCACTCCCTGCCACCCTTAGCGTTGAAACTTCCATCTCTGTCTTCCGCAACAACCTCAAGGCCACTATCCAACTAGCAAGTGGAGGACTGCCTCCTCCACTTCTGCCATGTATATTGTAATATAACACAAATGTAATATAACTATATTGTAACCTGTATATATACTGCTAATGACTATGTAACTATGTAGTAGAACAATGTGGTCCAAAAAGGTCACTATGAACAGCCAGCGCTAGTGCCAATTCTTTAAGGATAAAAAGGCAGCGTTCAGCATGAAATGTTTGAGGGTGCCTAGACCAAGAACCCTCAGTAATAGCAAGATGAGTATAACAGTGAACTGCGCCAATTAACAATGAATATAACAACCAGTTGGTTATAATTTTAATTTCATTCCACAGCCTGACACGTGTTTCGAGCAAAGCTCTTTTTCAAAGACTTAGATCGTTGTCCAAATGAGTAATCAATACTGCAGATTAAACAAGTTCCTGAACTTAATTTAAATTGCAAGTTCAATGACTAATAAGGTTGCCGTCTTCAGGAACTGTTCCTTATTTAATCTGCAGTATTGATTACTCATTTGGACAACGATCTAAGCCTTTGAAAAAGGACTATGTAACTATATTGCAACCTGTATATATATTGCTAATGACCATGTAACTAAGTAACTAAGCTTTGTACTGTAACAAGTGCCACGATGTCCTCGGGCTGTTGTGCGCTATATAAATACGAATAAAACAAAAACAAAACAAAGAAGCTTAGCAGGGGAGATGAGGAGGAAGAGGAGGAGAAGAGGAAGGTCTTGAGGAGTTTCTGGCACTTAAGGGGCTCTGGCTAAAGACGGAGAGAGGCATGTTCCAGAGGAAGGCATCTGCAGAGGATAAAGATCTACCCCCAAATCTCTGTTTGGAAAAACGGCTCACCCGCTGAGAGTTGGAGGATGACGAGCGGAGGACTCTAGAGGGAGTATTTAGGAAGAGACCATTGTAAATGGTGTTGGCCCCGGCCCCAGAAAGCCTTGTGGATTATGCATAGGGTCTTGAACTTGATCCTTTCAGCCACATGGAGCCAGTAGAGATTTCAACACCGCAGAGATGCAGTCCCTGGGCTTGAAGCAAAGGATAAGTCTTGCGGTCTGGTTCTGGATGAGTTGTAGAGGATGGAGAGTAGAAGGAAGATTAAGAAAGAGGCTGTTGCAATAGTCCTGCCTAGAGAGAAGGGATGTTGAGCCTCTGGGGGAAAGTGAGAAAAGGTAGAATATTTCAGAGGAGGTGCAGTTGGTAGTGGGACTTTTTAGAGCTGTCCGAGATGTGAGAAGAGAAGGAGAGAGTGGAGTCGAAGATAACGCATGGATTTTTTGTTTCATTGGCAGGTGAGGGTGCAGAGCCAAGGGAGGCGGGCCCGTGGAAAGTGGGAGCAGGGGTCCCAATGAGGAAGCTTTCTAACTGGCATTCAGGCAGAGATTGTTGGCAGCACACCAAGACTGAATTGTGGACAGATGGGCATGAGCGAGGAGGAGGCTGAAGGTAGCCTGAAGTAGAGCTGCATGTCATCTGCTTAACACTGAAAGTTGGAGGTAAAGGTTGAGATCCTGTGGGACAAGGGGGGCCATGTAGATCTTGAAGAACCAGGGGGATAGGTTAGATGTGGCGGAAGAGAGGTTGCAGAGGTAGGCCAGGGCTGGAGCGAGAGTGTCAATGTCCTTGATTGTTTTGGAGGGGCAGTGGTCCACCAGTTTGGAAGAGGCTTTCATAGAGCGGACTTGTCTAGTGACCTCCTCAGGTGTGACTGGAGAGGGAGGAGAGAAGAGGGGAAGCGACGGGGTGGCTAAGGGGGACCTAAGAGATGTTGGTGCAGGAGGGGGTGCAGAAGAGGGAGAGGACATAATGTCCTGTGTTTTTGTGGTGCAGTATGCAGCAAGGGCCAAGCAAGAGAGCCTTGGTGGGTGCAATAGAGGATGTGGCTGCAGTAGGGTTGCCAAGTTCCTTGCAGAAGTTCGGCCATGTTATTTGATGCTGCAGAGATGCAGGCTTGAAAATAGACATTTCTTGGAGTAGATGCAGAATCTATATTGCCTTTGAAGAAGGCGGCAGGCCAGGGTGTACCTGAAGATCCCCATTTCCGTTCTGCTGCTCTGCGCTTGCGTTTAAGGGCAGCCAGATCGGAGTCCTATCAAGAGCTGCACTTTTTGACAGGCTTCAGTTGGACCCTCAAGACAGGGGCAAGAATGTCAAGCGTGTTGGAGATGGAACACTGAAAGTTAGGAGTCAGAAGGTGGGAGTCAGCCACGGGAGTTGGAGGAGAGGAGGTGGAACAAGTTCCTCAGGAAAGACAAATTCAAGATGGTCACTCTTTCTCGGATCCTTCAGGCCCTCCAACATCAGGATTGGTTGGTGTCATTGGAGCTTCAGGATGCCTATTTTCATGTGCCGATCCCTCTCAAGCACAGGAAATACCTGAGGTTCGCCGTTGGTGGCTCACAATATCAGTTTAGAGTCCTGCCATTCGGGTTGACCTCCGCCCAAGGGTATTCACCAAACTGATGGTGGTGGTGGCGGTGCATCTCAGCAGAGGGGGATTCACGTCTACCCCTACCTGGACAAATGGATGATCAGGGCACGTTCTCCCGAACAAGCCTTGGATCATCTCCACACTCCCTTCAGACTGGGCTTCTCCCTCAATTTCAAGAAGTCCCAAATGACACCTTCCCAACAGCTCCTGCACATCATGGCTGTTTTAGCTACTTCTTTGGGAAAGTGCTCGCCTCCCAATGTGAGGGCTCAAGACATTCTCCAGATGGTAACGAAATTCCAAAATGCCCAGAATCTTCCAGCCTTCGAGTTCTTGAGGTTGCTCAGCCTCATGGCATCCTGCATTTTCCTGGTGCCGGGGACCCACTTGCGAATGTGATCCCTTCAATGGACTCTCCGATCTCAATGGTCCCAGTCCTCAAGGCAGATGTCAGACTGCCTTCAGATTCCGCCCAGAGTCTCACTGGATCTTCTATGGTGGGCCTGCTAAGACAATGCTCTGAAAGGCGAACACTTTTGGCAACCGTGACCAGAGATCACTTGTGACGGATGCCTCACTTACAGGGTGGGGAGCTTGCGGCAACGAGTTGACTGTCAGCAGTCGTTGGTCTTAGTCAGAGTCCTAGCTACACATCAATCTTTTGGAGCTGAGAGTGATCAGACTAGCGGTGAAGGCTTTTCTGCCATCTGTACGGGGAAAGAATGTCCTGACAATGACGGACAATACAGTGGCTGTGCACTACCTCAATAAGAGAGGAGGCGTAGGGTCACTACCACTTTGCAGAGACACAATGCAGCTCTGGTATTGGGCCATTCAAGAAGGTATCTCCCTCTTGGCGGTTCACCTTGCCGGGAAGGAGAACACGTGGCGGATGCTCTGAGCAGGCACAGCAGTCTCCCATGAGTGGGAACTAGCTCAGGAAGTCCTTCAAGAGATCTTCGCCCTTTGGGGAGCCCCTTAAGTGGATCTGTCCGTGACCAGTGTCAACCAGAAGTGCGAACTGTACTAAAGGGAATTTCCTACGAGGAGCTCTAGGAGATGCCTTTGTGGTCGATTGGGAATTCCCACAACTGTACGAGTTTCCTCCAGTCCCAGTCATTCCTCAAGTAATCGGGAGGTTAAGGAGATTTGGAAACCGCATGATCCTCATTGCCCCGGATTGGGCCACGAGAATGTGGTACCAGGACCTTCTAGATATGTCCATCTGTCCTCCGATAAGTCTTCCTCAAAGGGAGAATCTTCTCTCGCGAGAGGAGGGTTGGGTTCTCTATCCAGAGGTCCACATTCTCAACCTTCACAGTTGGTTTCTGAAAGGTTGCGGTACAAGGATTGGGACCTCCCAGGTGACGTGATGGAGGTGTTGCTTTCGACAAGACGGCCAGCAATGAAGTCTCTGTAACGTTGCCTTTGGAATAAGTTTTGTGACTGGTGCAGAGACAAGAATGTTGATCATTTTCAGTGTACGACACCGGATGTTCTATCCTTTCTGCTCTCATTGTCACACAAAAGGTCTTCAGGTTGGTACCATTAAGGATTACCTGGCAGCACTTTCAATTTTTAACCACTCTTCAGAGGAATGCACCTATTTTTAGATCCCTCTGGTCACGGTTTCTGAAAGTGTTGACAAATTTGTTCCCACCTTCTACATTTCAGATTCCGGTGTGGGACCTCAACCTGGTTTGAAAGTTTCTGATGGGTGCTCCATTTGAACTCTTGCGCTCATGTCCATTGAGGTTGTTGACTTTTAAGACTACATTGTTAGTTGCTCTTACATCTGCAAGAAGAGTGAGTGAGTTGCAAGAGATTCTTCCAAGCCACCATTTACTATATTCCAAAAGGACAGGGTTGTTTTGAGGGTGAAACCCTCCTTGCCTAAGGTGGTTCTGGACTTTAACCTATGGCCCAAAATTGTGCTGTTGGCATTCTACCCTACTCCACATCCTAGTAAGGAGGAGGAAAGGCTACATCACTTTGATCCTAGGAGAGCACTGAGCTTTTATATTTCCAGGATATCCAAATTGAGAGTGAATGACCAGCTCTTTACAGGGTATAACGGACACAGACTGGGCCAGTCTGTTTCCAAGCAGAACTTGTCTAAGTGGATCATCCTCACTATTTCTGAATGCTATAGGCTGCCAGGCAAGGACCCTCCTGAGGGTTTGCTTGCCCATTCCACCAGGGGCATGGCCACCTCGACTGCCCTGCATAGAGGGGCCCCTATTAAGAACATCTGTGATGGGGCAACATGGTCATCTATACGCACGTTTACTAAGCATTATTCTCTGGATTCTTCCCACACTCCAGATGTTGCATTTGGTACGGCAGTCCTTTATTCTGCCCTCTGAGAATTCTGCATGTCTAAATTATTCTCCCACTTATCATGGATACTATTTTGGGAGTCTGTCAAAGATGAGGAATACGTTGGAGGACACAATCCATTCGAAGCACAAATGACTTCGCTGGTAACTTTCTTTCGTCTGGATGTTCCTCCAACGTATTCCTCATCACTCTCCCAACCTACCCCTCTGTTGAATTTCCCATGCTGCTACAGCTGTCGTTCCCACAAGGCTCAGTACTGTCCTCTCCATATTTATGGGCGCTTCTCATACACAAGGAGGGATAAACAGAACTGAGGCCAACTGGCGCCGTGCATGCTTCTTATAACATTGGGTGACGTCACCCTTGACGGACGCCTTTGAGGGACATCGATTTGATGCCATCGATGCAGGGCGCCCTCTGTCAAAGACGAGGAATACGTTGGATGAACATCCAGTCGAAAGAACGTTACCAGGGGTAAGTAACTTGTTCTTCTCCTTATCTACAACTCATCTTTTTCTATTTATTCTCTCTAAATATGTGTGCGGTCTCTCGACCCACCCTTCCTCGACTCATTCACTTCACACTCTTGCCGCCCCCCTCCACTTCTACTAATCTTTCCCCTTCCCTCTCTGTTCCCCGACAAGAAATTCAAACCTGTCCCTATGGCGCCATACCTGGAAAAAGGTGAGTCTGCTGTTCATGCCCTTGCCACTCAACAAACTGACCCCATTGAACTGGCCTTTGCAGAGTTCAGTGCCTCACAAGCCAACTTCCCTGAATGCCACTATCCTGCTCTCATCCTCTCTCGTCTTCAAAGCCAACAATTGAAAACTGCAATTTGTGTTCACTTTCATACCTAGTGCAAAAATTACCCTGTCATGCTCCTTGCAGCCTCTAAAATGTCTTTGCCAATGCTTTTTGAATTTTCTTATCTGAACTACTCTTAAATCGTGTTTGTCCAATACTTGCAGACTCTGTCCCTTAAAGGGTGGAGAGTGGTTTCTTGGTAAGGCATACGCCTGAGTGCTGGTGACTTTGCCTTCTGCATATCTAAGCACAAATAAGTGACACCAGAGGTGTGTCTACTCCCGTTGCCACTCCCTCTCTCCTCACCCACTTACCCCCGTTGCCACTCCCTCTCGCCTCACCCACTTACCCCAGCTGCAGTTTTACCTTTTGTCCTCTTAGCTGTGCTGTGCTCAGTTGCCCACTTTCCCACTTCATGATCACTTTGTGCTCATCACCTCTCATCCTGCTCCAGCAAATTTATTTTCTACCAGCTACCGTCCTCGGAGTATCAAGAAACCCATGGCTGATGTAAGCAACTCGCCAATCTCTCCTTCCCTAGGTCTGTAAAAATCCTCAAGTGGATTGTCTATAGTTAATGACCTTGTAGCTCCCTTGGTTATGATTTCTCCCCCTCCAATCAATTCTGATGCATACACAGTACTGAAAATGCTACTTGCCACTCACCTCTCTCCCATTCTCATGCTACTTGACCTCTGCAGCATTTCACACTGTGGACCATCTGTTTCTCCTCCAAATGCTCTCTTCCCTTGAGTTCCAGGATACTGCAATAACTGGGTTGACTCATCTTGCTGGAGTGTGCCTTCGTCTCAGGTACTTCACCCCCCCCCACCCCTTTCCAGTGACCACCTCCTCTTCACTCAAGGCTAGCAACCTTGAGTGTCCTCTTTGACAGTGATCTAAGACTAGCAATCATCATGACTACTAGCATGCATTGAATTAAAATGGATAATCTTGCCCACAACATTCAGCCAAAACCCTAATCTCTACCCTTGCCCTCAGCAGATTGGTTTTATTCGAGCCTGCTCTTTGATTCCCTCCCCCGTTTTCACAAAGTTCTAATATGTGCTACTTACACCCTTTCCAAAAGGGTTGGACAACTTTTTTTCATTAGAGGACTGAATGCACCCCACGAGATCCCTATACAGTCGTCTAGACTGTCCATGGTAATGAGTGATGGTAAAGTGGGTTACAAAGTGTACTACTTTTTTTTTTCTTTCTCTGTTACAATGCCTTTTTCTAATGGCATTAGCACTTTTATTTGTATTGGACTGAATTCCTGTTTCTTTAATGTAGACTTTAAAACTGCATGCATCATGAGGCAAGAACAAAAGCTGGACCGCAGGTTTCCCACACCTGACAATGACACAGACTAACTGATTTGAGGCCAGGCATCACTTCAGCATGAAACCCCTGTGACTCGAAGGAGCATAGATAATGTCCTGAAGGGCTGCATATTGTGTACTACTGCTCTGCAACCCACTGAGCTCATCCAGACCACCACCTCCACCACCTCCCCCTCCTCCTCCTACTTTACTGGCTAACCTTGTGAAACTGCACTTTTTAAATTACTACTTTTGGTAAACAACTGGAACCATTATCTTGCCCCACCTGCATCTCTCCACTACTCTTTCCCTGGCGTCCTGCGTGATCACTACTTGTCCCTCTCCACTAGCGTTCTCTCCCTACTGATTTTAAAAGCTAGTCTTAACAGCAAGTACTTTTCTTTTTTTTAAATTTCGTGTGTTCTGGTTTAATTAACCTTTTACAACAATTGTTGAGTAACAGTTCATTATAAAAAACGATTAAAAGGCGTACGGATAAACTTTATAAAAGATCATGACAAAAGACAACATTGTGTACTGTTTAAACGTTAAGCCACTGCATGCCCTTCTATGAACGAAGCTAAAAAACGTTTGTACTTTCCATTATGTTCAAAACTTGATCAGTTTTTGTTAACATCGTTTTTAGAATCTCACTGCAGTGTGTTCGAACTGTAGATAACGATTGAGTAAATATTGTATTCTAAAAAATAGTCATTAAGTGATTTCATTGTGAATAAAAGAACGAAGATGACACTAAATGTGAGACCGATATATTTCATAAATACATGCCTCTAGGTCTCTTTTAGATAGACTATAAAATCTGCATGTAGAGTTACGAGAATTTCCATTCTGTACATCACTTTTGCATATGGACAATATGCTTAAAATCTCAATGTATTTGTGTATCCCGCATTAGAAACTTTTATTAAATGGTTGAGGAGAATATTTTGCTTTTTCCTCAAGACCTCAACTCCCTGTAATTGGTAATTACCCATTTCACTCCTGTTATCAACCCAGTGAAATTCCCACAGTTTAAGCTTCAGACTGGTTGGGTTGGCATTCAGTTCCCATTGAGCACCATTTTGAAATCATACTTTTTAGCTCTTCAAACATTAAGAAGTGGAGCGGGACCATTATTTTGTGGTAACATGTGATTCCACTGGACCAGAGCCTTCAACGAAGTTAAGCCAATCTTGTATGGGATTGCTGGCGTAGGTACACAGGCATGCAAAACTTTTCACGGTAGCAGCACTCTTTTGGACCAGTCCCTCTGATTCCATATTTCGAGACCATAACACCGGCTAGGAATGACTTTACTGTTGCAGTATTTTATTAAGGGCATTGTGGAAAATGTTCAGAATTTCGCCTTTATATGCTTTACCTGAGCGGCAAAAAGGTCATGTGCTTCAAGTGAGCATACTGAAGAACTCTAACTCAGTTCATGTGAGAAGTATAAGCCCAAAGTATCAGTTGGTGCACTGCCTCTTAGTGTTCCCGATTCCCCAATTGTAAGTTGTAAGTGGTGAGACTTGGAAAACGTGATTATTTTTGGTTGTAGAAATATTAATTTCCAGTTAATTTGCCACGGTATAAGTAGTAAACCACTTGAGTAAATGCTGTAGTCCAACTGGAGTTGGGTCTAAAAGGATAATGACATCGGCGTATGCTAACAAAGGAGGTTTCCATTCTTCCAAACCTAGGGTGGCAACTATGAATGTTATCTAGATACAAACCTAGATAGGAGATATCAAGGTTAAATAGTCAGGGGGGCCAACAGGCACCCCTGTCTGAATACACAAGGTGCTTTGTGTAACAGGATAGAAACTTAGAGGTTTAAGTCCGATTCTGATAAATGTGTCCTTATAAAGGTGAATTTAAATACTTCATAGCCCCACTGGTAAGACCCCTGAAGCCAACTTTTCCCACAGGGTCGTACGGTTAGCTAACTTTAATGTGGCAGTCTGGTCCATGTTTCTGGTCTGAGCCTTATGCTTAGTTTTTTTTCTTCTGCAGGCAGGCTAGAATATAGCCGTTAAGACTGGTGCCCTGTGGCGTCTGAAGCCTGTTTGTGATATGTATGTTCTCCAGCATTGGATCTTTCATGGATTCACATGCTTAGAATATTCCCCGTCGTCAGGCTGGGAATCCTCGGTAAGTTATATAGACATTTTCCATAGGAAAAATTCTGACACTTTGTGTCCTATCTACGTCGTTTTGGGCCGCGTACGCCAGCGCCATTAGGACATAGAGGTATAAATAGCCCCGCCCCGCGGCTCCCTCAGATTTCAACCGTCTTCCAAAGTAGTGGGATTACCTCGAGTATCTACTATTTTATTAAGTTGTGCGTTCTTCTTCTACTGTTTCTTTTGAAAAATGTCTGGAAAGGCGTTATTTCGTCCGTGTGCTACATGCGGTCTTAAAGTGTATGAAGGAGACGGGCATATGGACTGTATTTACTGTCTTCACCCTCATCATACGGCGGACACGTGTGAGATCTGTCAGGGCTTCTCACAAAAAACCCTAAAAGACCGCAACAGACGCCTGGTTACTTGGCTCAATGACGGAGTGGGTGCGTACCCGACATCGGAGGTAGGCTCTACAGCCTCGAGATCTAAGTCTCCTGTGCCCCCTCGTCGCTCAGCGTCGGCGGAACCTCCGGCGAAGAAATACGTTCATCTGAAAAACACCCCTCGGAGAAACATCCTGCGAAGTCCTCCTCTTCACATAAGGCTTCATCGTCTTCCTCCTCATCTAAAGGAGAGAAAAGACCCATCGAAATCCTCCTCAGGAGACCGTCATAAGTCTACCTCGAGTCAAGAGTCCTCGTCCCACAAGTCGAGTGCAAAAACGGCGGGAACGCCTCAAGGCCCTGCGCCACAAACTTAATCGACGACGGTCCGATTGTCGACGCCTGCTTTGTCTTCCTACGGTTATTTCATCAGGTCAAACAGCGGCTATAGAAAAGATGTCATCGTCGACGGTGGCCCCGTGGGTGGGATGGCAACCAGAGGTTTTCGATCCGATCCTGCCTGAGGCCTTGCTGCAACCAGAAGTGGCTTTCTCCATCTCGTCGGCGGAGGATGACCGTGGTCCGGTCGTACATCCAACCGATCTGGGATTACAACGAACTGGTTTGGTGTCGCTCTCGAGTGGAAGTGCCATTCCAGTTACCTCTTCCTTACTGAAACCCCAGACAGTTCTGTCCCTGGAGGTGTTGAACACGTTACAGAAGCTGTTGGAGCGGTTGGACACATGGTTACCTCATCCTAGTGTCCCGACAGTGTTACAGGCTACGCCAGTCGTCGACGAGCCAGGCCCGGCTCCTCGCCCTACAACCAGAATTCCTACCGCTTACCCGGTTGAGGAAGATCGTTCTCGCCCACAAGAAGGAGAACTGCCGGAGTCAGAGTCGGAACGTGAAGGGTCTGGTTCAGACATCTCATTATCCCCCTCAAGGGACCCTACTTGGGACTCTGAAGCGGAGATGGAAACTCCAAAAAGTGTGGCGCAGCCATCACCGCCTGATGACGTGGGTGCTTTCCATGCCATGATGGGTAAGGCATGTGCGGAGTTTGGCCTAGTCCCAGAAGAAGAGAAAAAAGATTGTTTTCTTTTCGATCATATGGGCAAGAGGAGAAAGTCGATATTTGCTATCCCCATTTTAGGCCATGTCTGGCAGGAGGGACTAAAAACCATGTGTCATCCTTTCTCGGAACCGGCAATAAAAGGTTGATTGGAAAAGAAGTTCAAGGCTCCGTAATCGACTCCCAAGTGCTTGACGTCTCAACCTTCGCCGGAATCTGTGGTATCCGCCGCGGCGGCCAGAAAGGCAAGGTCTCAACACAAATGCACGACCCCGCCAGATAACGAAGCCAGGAGGCAAGATGCTTTTGGCAAGAAAGTGCTGTCGGTTGGTGCAACTACAGTAAAAGCAGCCAACTCCCTGGCTATTATGGCCAGGTATGATAGAGAGATGTGGCATCGGCTGGCTCCTATCTTGGGCCATCTGCCTGAAGAACACAGGTCTGCCATGCTGCTCGTACGTGAGGGAGAAGAGGCTTCCAATCATTCCATAAACATTGCTGTCGACCTGGCAGAATCGGGCTTTAAGCAAATCAACAATGGCGTAGTGTTACGAAGGCAAGCCTGGCTTAAGTGCACAACGTTCAGACCCGAGGTGCAATATAAGGTACTGGATATGCTGTGCAAAGGAGGACACCTGTTTGGGGAGAAAGTGGATGAGGCCTTGAAGGGCATGAAAGAAGATTCTGACACGGCTCGTTCTCTTGGAGCCCTCCAGAGTGGTAGGAATTTTCGTTCCTATCGTCCTTTCAGAGGAGCATCAGGTAACTCCCGGTTTGGATCATCTAGAGACCGAGGTTTCAGCAGACCCTCCTACTCTACCCAAGGCTACAGACGTGCAGCCCAATCTACTTGTAGAGGCAGAGATTACCAAACCTCCAGACGACGAGGCGCCTACTCCTCGTCGACGAAGGATAAACAGGCCAAAAATCAGCAATGACAAGTTTCAGGACGTCCTGGGGGGGCAGAATGTCTCGTCATGTTGACGAGTGGGAGCGCATAACAGACCAATGGGTTTTGGACACGATACATCTGGGTCATTCTCTACAGTTCAAGGACAAGCCCCCACACATTCCACCGGTGTTCTCGTGTCACGCTTACCAGGAGACCGGGGTTCACTGTTCGCGCTCCCCCTCCCTGGCGCCTCTACCCGCGTTTCCGCGTTTGGGGAGGCGCCGGGGGAAGAGCTCCAGGGACAGGGGCGCCAGCTCCGCGGCGCTTGCGTCGGGAACCGCGATTACGGTTCCGCGCATGCGCCGTGGGGGCGGCAGCCGAGGCGTGGAGCAGCTTGCTGCTCAAGCCTCATTCTGGGGCCGCCGGCGCCTGGCAACCATCAGGCTTGCGCTCCAGGCCTCGCAGGCGCCTGCGGCCCATAAAGGGAGAGACGCGGTCGGGAGCAGATTGCGTCTCAACGCGTTCTGTTCCGGAGCGTGTCCTCGCCTGCTCCCGCGCTACTAGTTAGTGCTTACCTTGTTCCTCTAGTCCATACCTTCTCCGTTGCCGGTCTTCCCTCCTGTTGCCTGGGTCCTTCCTGGCTTTATTCTCTGGTCCTGCTCCATTCCTCCTGGTCCTCTCTCTTGTCTGCCTTGGTTCTCTGCCTGCATCCTTCTCCCTCCTTTGGCCTGGCCAACTTCCTAAGTCTTCTCCTGAGCCATTTTGGATTCAACCTCTCAGCTTCCATTGCCTGCGACGGGTGTGGCCTTCCACACCATTGGACTCTACCCCATCAGCACCCACTGCTTGCTACGGGTGTGGCCTCCCACACCTTTGGACTCTCTACTTCTCAGCACCCATTGCCAGCTGCGGGTGTGGCCTCCCACACCTTTGGACTCTCTACTTCTCAGCACCCATTGCCAGCTACGGGTGTGGCCTCCCACACCTTTGGACTCTCTACTTCTCAGCACACATTGCCAGCTACGGGTGTGGCCTCCCACACCTTTGGACTCTCTACTCCTCAGCACCCATTGCCAGCTACGGGTGTGGCCTCCCACACCTTTGGACTCTCTACTCCTCAGCACCCATTGCCTGCTACAAGTGTGGCCTCCCACACCTTTGGACTCTCAACTCCTCGGCACCCATTGCCAGCTACGGGTGTGGCCTCCCACACCTTGGGACTCTTAACTCCTCTTCAAGGATTCCCTCCAACCACTTCTTCTGTCAACGCTGTACAGAACTGCCATCTCTGGAACCTGGTTGTGGCATTGGGAATCGGTCCATCTTCCACCCAGTTCCCATTCAGGGTGGAGGAAGGGCTGGTTGCTTGTGTTACCAAGTCTTCTCGTCAGTCTGGCTGCCCCGTCGAGACCATCCAGAAATACAGGTACGCAGCATTCCCGTTATTCTCATCTTAACAGATTGAGACGCCTTCCTTCCGATTTGGATATGGAGGACACGCAGGACCTGCGGAGTGAGTTGCAAGCCCTCAGGGCAGAGATGTCTGCCCTTCATCAAGAAAATCAAGTCCTACGACAGATGGTAACTCAGGGGACAGGAGGTGTTCCACAGGCCGAAAGTTCTTTGGCCCATACTGCCCCAATCAGGTTTGATGGAGACCCGCGTCGAGTGGCGGAATTTTGCAACCACTGTCGTATCCATTTCCTTTTCAGGTCAACCTATTTCAATAATGATAAGGCCAAGATCGGTTATATCTTGGGAAACTTAACTGGAAACGCCCTAGCTTGGGCGACACCTTTTGTGGCTACCAACAGTCCCATTCTTAACGATTTTGCTGCTTTCGAGAAGGCGTTTTTGGAGGTCTTTCAGACACCGAACCTGGCTGCCGCAGCGCAGAATCAGTTAATGGACATCAAACAGGGCAGCTCAGACATAATAACATATATCAGTCGCTTCCGCCTGTTGGCTACTGATTCACAATGGCCCGAAGTTACGCAAAAGACCCTGTTTCGCCGGGGGTTGAAGGAGGAATACAAGGACGAACTACTTCACATCCCTGAACCTGAAAGTCTCCAACTCTTAATAAACCAGGTGCTTCGCATAGACCAGATACTAACCGAACGAAAGACCGAGAGACGTCGACTGGAGAGAGTCGCTCCCAGAACGGCCAGTCTTCCCGCCGGCGCCTTTGGTTCGACAGAATCTGGACCAGAACCCATGCAGTTGGGTGCCGTGAGAGGGCCATTATCAGAGGAAGAAAGAAGAAGGAGGAGAAGAACGTTACGATTATGTCTGTATTGTGGAGCCGCTGGACACTATTTGGGAATGTGTCCTTTACGGCCACAGAAGAAGAAGTCGGGAAACTAGAGGACCTGTCGTGTGGAGGAGAGGCAACGACAGGTCTCGCCCCTTTTTCAGACCTTTCCGCCTTTTGCTCGATTCTTCTTCCCATGCAACCAGCTGTTCTATTAACCTTGAAGATTCAGATTCAACTGCCCGGCCGGACACTTCAAGTATTTGGGTTATTGGATAGTGGAGCATCGGGCAATTACATTGATGAGGAGTTTGCTAGCACTCATAAGATCCCTCTTCTGCCCAGACACTCAGCCCTTCCTGTGGAGGTTATTGATGGTACTCCCTTATCCTCTGGACCAGTTCGTCTGCACACTGTCGGACTAAGACTCAGGATCGCCAATCACGTGGAGAGGCTTGCTTTGGACGTCATCAGGTCACCTACCTACAAGTTGGTCTTGGGGTTACCTTGGCTCCAGCATCACAATCCAGTCATTAATTGGAGGGCTCATACCCTGACCTTCTCCTCCACCTCTTGTACTTCGGGATGCAGCTTGCCTGTCCAGACTCAGGCTTCTTCAACTAATCTGGAACTCCGAGACAAGGGGACTCACCTTTGTTCTGCATTGCTGATTCCTCCTGAGTATGCTGACTTCGAACAAGTGTTTGCCGAACCGAGTAATATACCCCTGCCACCTCATCGATCATTTGATTGTGCCATAGAACTGTCTCCAGGAGTTGAGATTCCGCATGGCAGGCTGTACGCATTGTCTCGGGAAGAGAGACGAGTATTACAGGAGTACTTATCGGACTGCTTGAGTAAGGGGTACATCATACCATCCAAGTCTCCCGCTGGGTTCCCTCTGTTTTTTGTAAAGAAGAAGGAAGGTTCCTTAAGACCCTGTGTGGATTACCGGCTCTTAAATGATATCACCATCAAGGATCGGTACCCTCTACCGCTGATTCGGAGCATCCTAGAGACCTTACATCAGGCTCAGATTTTTACTAAGCTAGATCTTCGAGGGGCATATCATCTGGTTCGAATCAAGAGTGGAGACAAATGGAAGACGGCATTCAAGACTCCTTTTGGGCATTTCGAATATAGGGTTATGCCTTTTGGTCTGTGCAATGCCCCTGCGATTTTCCAACGGCTCATGGATCATATCTTTGGGGACATAATTGGAATCTCTGTCTGGATCTATCTGGATGACATCTTGATCTTTTCCCGATCTAAGGAGGAACACGTAAGTCATGTACGAGAGGTCCTCGATCGGCTGCTCCATAATCACCTGTTTGTCAAGGTGGACAAGTGTTCCTTCCATCAATCCAGGATCGAATTCCTAGGGTTTGTAATAAGTCAGTCTGGTATTGAGATGGATTCCAAGAAGGTAAAGGCAATTCAAGAATGGCAACAGCCACATGACGTAAGGTCTCTGCAACGCTTTCTGGGATTTGCCAATTTTTACAGGCAATTTATTCCACGCTTTTCTGAAGTCTCAGCACCTCTTACGAGATTGACAAGCAGCAAGATAACTTTTCTGTGGGATTATTCCGCTTCGCAAGCCTTTAACGCCCTGAAGTCAGCCTTTATGGCTGCCCCGATCTTACGCCACCCACAGGATGACTTGCCCTTCATTGTGGAAGCAGACGCTTCGGACTTTGCTGTTGGAGCTGTATTGTTGCAAGAGGATCCTGCTACGTCAGTCGAACATCCCGTGGCTTACTTCTCTCGCAAGCTGAATCCTAGTGAGAGGAATTATGCAGTAATTGAGAAGGAGCTATTGGCCATCAAGATAGCCTTCGAGGAATGGAGACACCATCTGTTGGGAGCCCGTTTTTCGGTTGAGGTCCGTACAGATCACCGTAACCTACAGTATTTACGCTCTTTGCAATGCCGGACACCCAGACCGGCTCGGTGGGCCTTCTTCTTTTCTCCATTTGTGTTCCATATTACTTACATCTCCGGATCCTCGAATGTAAGAGCAGATGCCTTGTCTCGGTCTTTGGGGAGTGAGAAGAACGAAGACAGCCCCAGTCAGATTCAACCTCTGATTCCTTCTCATCGTTTTCTGTCGACTGTATCGCCGCTCTTAAAGTCGATATCTGATGCCACCCGGTCAGATCCTTGGAGGTCGGTCTTGCTTCAACGACCCTCTATATCTGAAAGTCATGGCCTTTTATTCCTTCGGAAAAGACTATACATCCCTAAAGGGGATATTCGCGATGGCATTCTGCATGGAGTTCATGATTCCCCCATTGGAGGGCATCGTGGGATTCGTGCAACACAAGAGTTACTATCACGACAGTTTTGGTGGCCTGGCTGGGCTGAGGAGGTTCGGAAGTATGTACAGGCCTGTCCCATCTGTGCCCAATCCAAGGTTCCCAGACAACATCCTTTAGGGCTACTTTCTCCTACCGAATTGCCGCCATACCCTTGGCACTCTATTGCTACCGACTTTATTGTCGATCTTCCCCCTTCTGCAGGACATACTTGTATTATGGTCGTAGTGGACTGTTTTACAAAGTATGCCCATTTCATTCCCTTTAAGAAGATACCCACTGCGGTCCAGATGGCCACTGCTTTTCTTCATGAAATCTACCGTTTACATGGTCTTCCTGAGAAGATCATTTCAGATCGAGGGTCTCAGTTTCTCTCTTCCTTTTGGGGTAAGGTTTGTGGTCATCTCGGCATTCATAGAGCTTTAAGCTTGGGTTATCATCCACAAACCAATGGTCTCACGGAGAGGACTAATCAGACCTTGGAAACCTATCTCTGTAGTTTTGCTAATGCCACACAAACCAATTGGAGTACCTATTTAGACCTAGCTGAGGTTTCCTACAATAATTCTTTTCATTCTTCCATTGGAACCAGCCCCTTTCATTGTTCTATGGGTCAACATCCCAAGCTGATCCCTTTCCACCCTGTACCAACCAGTACGGTTCCTTCCGCTGACGCCTTGGTCTCTACAATCCAACAGCAGCATGAATTGGCACGTACCTCTTTGGCGGCCGCTCGTGACCACATGAAGGTTCAGGCTGACCGTGAGAGGCGGATGGAACCCGATCTCCAGGTTGGTGATAGGGTTTGGCTGTCTTCTAGGAATCTGCCTCTCCGCAACCTACCAGTTAAATTGGCTCCCCGATACTTTGGCCCATTTAGGATTGTCAAACGCCTATCCTCTGTAGCTTTTCGTCTCCAGCTGCCTCGTTCATGGCACATTCATCCTGTTTTTCATGTCTCCCTCCTGAAACCCTATGTGGCAGATCCTTATGGTCGTTCCAGTGTTTGTCCGGCCCCAGTCTGGGTACAGGGGGTTCCGGAATTCGAGGTTCAGGAGATCTGTGATGCCCGCTATCGCAGGGGGGTGCTCCATTTCCTGGTTGACTGGAAGGGGTACCCGGCCTGTGATCGCACTTGGGAACCCTCTCGGCATGTGCACGCTCCGCGCCTTGTGCGCGAGTTCTATCGGCGGTTTCCCTGGAAGCCTGGGGCTCCGGATCTTCCCGGGAGGGGGTATAGTGTCACGCTTACCAGGAGACCGGGGTTCACTGTTCGCGCTCCCCCTCCCTGGCGCCTCTACCCGCGTTTCCGCGTTTGGGGAGGCGCCGGGGGAAGAGCTCCAGGGACAGGGGCGCCAGCTCCGCGGCGCTTGCGTCGGGAACCGCGATTACGGTTCCGCGCATGCGCCGTGGGGGCGGCAGCCGAGGCGTGGAGCAGCTTGCTGCTCAAGCCTCATTCTGGGGCCGCCGGCGCCTGGCAACCATCAGGCTTGCGCTCCAGGCCTCGCAGGCGCCGGCAGCCCATAAAGGGAGAGACGCGGTCGGGAGCAGATCGCGTCTCAACGCGTTCTGTTCCGGATCGTGTCCTCGCCTGCTCCCGCGCTACTAGTTAGTGCTTACCTTGGCCCTTGTTCCTCTAGTCCATACCTTCTCCGTTGCCGGTCTTCCCTCCTGTTGCCTGGGTCCTTCCTGGCTTTATTCTCTGGTCCTGCTCCATTCCTCCTGGTCCTCCCTCTTGTCTGCCTTGGTTCTCTGCCTGCATCCTTCTCCCTCCTTTGGCCTGGCCAACTTCCCAAGTCTTCTCCTGAGCCATTTTGGATTCAACCTCTCAGCTTCCATTGCCTGCGACGGGTGTGGCCTTCCACACCATTGGACTCTACACCTCAGCACCCACTGCTTGCTACGGGTGTGGCCTCCCACACCTTTGGACTCTCTACTTCTCAGCACCCATTGCCAGCTACGGGTGTGGCCTCCCACACCTTTGGACTCTCTACTTCTCAGCACCCATTGCCAGCTACGGGTGTGGCCTCCCACACCTTTGGACTCTCTACTTCTCAGCACCCATTGCCAGCTACGGGTGTGGTCTCCCACACCTTTGGACTCTCTACTCCTCAGCACCCATTGCCTGCTACAAGTGTGGCCTCCCACACCTTTGGACTCTCAACTCCTCGGCACCCATTGCCAGCTACGGGTGTGGCCTCCCACACCTTGGGACTCTTAACTCCTCTTCAAGGATTCCCTCCAACCACTTCTTCTGTCAACGCTGTACAGAACTGCCATCTCTGGAACCTGGTTGTGGCATTGGGAATCGGTCCATCTTCCACCCAGTTCCCATTCAGGGTGGAGGAAGGGCTGGTTGCTTGTGTTACCAAGTCTTCTCGTCAGTCTGGCTGCCCCGTCGAGACCATCCAGAAATACAGGTACGCAGCATTCCCGTGATTCTCATCTTAACATCTCGGCGCAGCCCCACCTTCAAATACTAATGCAAGAGGTGGCGCTTATGCTGCAAAAAGGGGCTATAGAACTGGTCCCGGTGGCAGAAAGAGGACAGGGAGTGTACTCCCATTACTTTGTCGTCAAGAAACCCAATGGAAAATGGCATCCCATTCTAGATCTGTGAGCTCTCAACAAACGGCTCAAGAATCTAAAGTTCAAGATGCTTACACTCCAAAAGGTGATCCGATCGATACAACCGAGAGATTATTTGTTGTCGCTAGACCTTCAGGATGCATACTTCCATATCCCGATGCGTCGACGACACAAATGATTTCTACGGTTCGTCGTCGGACAAACCCACCATCAGTTCAAGGTCCTCCCATTCGGACTGAAGTCGTCTCCCAGGACGTTCACGAAATGTCTGGCTCCAGTAGCAGCCTGGTTAAGGAAGGAAGGTCATCATGTGTACCCTTATCTGGACGATTGGCTAGTGAGGGGATTGTCTCCGGAAAGGGCACAGGAAAGTTTGAATGCCACCATGTTCCTCCTACAACGTTTGGGCTTTGCAATAAACTTCAAAAAGTCCTCCTTAACGCCATCAAGGACCTTGGTCTTTCTGGGGGCGGAGTTCCAGACAGTCAGGACTGGTAAAGCCATCCGTCGAAAGGGTTCTGAAACTACAGCAAAAACCATCGGAATGGAAAGTCGACACCAGAGTGTCAGTGCGAAGGTACATGTCCCTACTGGGGACCATGTCGTCCTGCATACCCTTAATCAACAATTGTCGTCTCTTCATGAGGCCGATTCAGGAATTCTTGGTGGATCGATGGGCACAGAGTCAAGGGCGTTGGTCGGACAAATTGACCATCAGCAAGCTCGTGCAGGCGCTTCAATGGTGGAGAGTTTCCATAAATCTGACAAAGGGAATGCCCTTGCTGGAGCCTGTGTTCCAGATGACAGTGGTGACGGATGCTTCTCTAACTGGATGGGGAGCTCATCTGGATTCCCTACAGATTCAGGGTCGTTGGTCATCGGAGGAATCCGGCCTTCACATCAACGTGCTGGAGTTAAGGGCGGTGCATTGGGCCCTGAAATCCTTTCTACCACGGATAAAGGGATCAGTTGTACGGAACATGACAGACAACACAGTTTTATGTAAAGCAGGGAGGAACTCGCTCCAGATCTCTGTCGACCGAAGCCCAGGAGATCTGGCATTGGGCTCTCCAGCAGAAGATATATCTATTGGCGGTCCACTTGCCAGGAGTCAAAAATGTGCAAGCAGAATCGCTCATCAGGGAGATGAATCGACTACACGAATGGGAACTGAACGACCAACAACTACACTGTGTCTTCGAGAAATGGGGTCGTCCGGCCCTCGAATCTCTTTGCGACGAGACACAACAGGAAATGCCCACAATACGCGAGCAGGTGGCCACAGCAAGGCTCACTAGGGGAAGCGTTCTCCTTCCCGTGGACGGAAAAGTTTCTGTATGCCTTTCCCCCGTTTCCGCTCATACGTCGGTGGCTGCAATGGATCCACAGATATCCATGTCGGGTGATCCTGGTGGCCCCATACTGGGTCAGACAAGTGTGGTTCTCCGATCTACTCCATCTTTCAGCGGCAGAACCAATGAGCTTCCAGAAGATCCCGAACCTTCTGTCTCAAGAGAAAGGGGTTGTTTGGCATCACGACCCGGACAGCCTCAGTCTGACAGCCTGGCTCCTGATTTCTCCGAGTTTTGTACGTTAGCGATTCCAGCGGACTGTCGCATTTTGCAAGCTGCAAGGGCGCCGTCCACGAACGCTTCATATTCATACAAATGGAAGAGATTCTGCATATGGTGCGCAGGTCAACCAGGTTTGGTTCCGCTTAATATCACACCGGAACAGCTTCTACCATACTTGCTACTCCTAACTCAAAAAGGTTTGTTTCATCCATAAAAGTGCATTTGGCTGCCATTTCGAGATTTACTCGGAAGAGACATTCAGCTCCGTTATTTAGTGACCGGCTGATTAAACATTTCCTTAAAGGATTGTTCCGAACCTTTCCTCCCACGAAAAAGTTTCCTCCGATCTGGAGTCTTAACCTAGTTCTGGCAGCGCTGATGAAGGCCCCTTTTGAGCCGATGTCGTCATCATTGAAATTTTTGTCGTGGAAATTGGCTTTTCTGGTGGCTATTACTTCGGCTCGACGACTGTCAGAAATTCAAGCATTAGTGATCGATCCACCATACTTGAGGTTTTTCAATAATAAAATCTTGTTGGCTACTAATCCTCATTTCATTCCTAAAGTTCCTACCATGGTCCATAAGCACTCTTCTATAGTGCTGCCGACGTTTTTTTCCAACACCTTCGTCTGTTGCGGAGAAGACTCTCCATACATTGGATGTGAAAAGAGCTTTAAAATTTTACCTCCATCGCACTCAAAGCTTCAGAGACACGAGACAACTATTTGTGGTTTATGGCCCTTCAGCTAAAGGTAAACCGATCTCAAAACAAGGACTAGCCCGATGGGTGTCGTCTGCCATTTCTTTTTGTCACTCAAAAGCCAGAAAACCGCTGGAAAAGCGTCCAAGGGCCTATTCGACGAGATCCACTTCGTCGACGGCATTGTGGTCCGGAATTCCGCTGGGAGATATCTGTCAGGCGGCTTCCTGGTCGGTACCACACACGTTTACCCGGCATTATTGCCTCGAACAGCAACATGCTGAGGATACACAGCTGGGTTGTGCAGTCCTACGGCACCTGTTTCAATAAGGTAAGCCCCAATTAAGGGGTTACATCCTTCGGCTAATGTACTTTAAAGTGTTGTGTTTTCACTGTTAACATACTATAATGTGATGTTTTGCCATGGTAAATTTGCATTATGGTTATTGTGATATTGGTTTGCATACACACCTCCAACGTTGGGGGATACTGCTATACAATCTATTCTAAGCATGTGAATCCATGAAAGATTCAATGCTGGAGAAGGGAATAGTTTCTTACCTCTAACTCCATTTCTCCAGCATTGGTATCTTTCATGGATTCACATGCGCCCACCGGCCTCCCCTAAGCATGCAAAACAGAGATCCCCCCATACAACTTTGGGGGCCGAAATCTGAGGGAGCCGCGGGGGCGGGGCTATTTATACCTCTACGTCTTAATGGCGCTGGCGTACGCGGCCCAAAACGACGTAGATAGGACACAAGTGTTGGCATTTTTCCTATGGAAAATGTCTATATAATTTATCGAGGATTCCCAGCCTGACGGGGAATATTCTAAGCATGTGAATCCATGAAAGATACCAATGCCGGAGAAATGGAGTTACAGGTAAGAAACTATTCCCTTCTTTCTCGTTACCCAATGCTTCCAACTCTTTGAGAATTAAGCAAAGATCTTACTGTTAATGGGTGTAGTACTGCGCACTCTTGCCACTTGTGTGGTCTCTTGGTGCTCTGGCGGATCTGCAATGCAAGGTGGGTTGGGGGTTATGTTAGTGAGGGGTAGCAAGAGCTTTGTTGTATTTTAGTTATCATTTATATAGCACCATTTCCCCATTTGTATTGCCTCAATGCACTTTGTGGTTGGGTCGCCTTAAATATCTTACGTGTGCCCGTACTGCCAGTTAGGACTTTGGAGAGCTGGGTGGGCCCAGTAAGCAACTTGGAGGTCAGGCACACGGGCGGGTGCTGTTGGTGGTTAAGAGTGCTAGTGCAGGGTACTTGATTTGATGTCTGCCCAGCTGTATACTAATGGCATAGGCGTTGAGGCACATCCAGGGTTTCAGTGCGGATGGCTATGCGAGCTGCTCGACTGGATTTGACTTAGCCGTAGCTTCATTCTAGAGTGCATGGATGGGGTGCTGTGCCTGCGGCATGTGTCCAGACGTGGTGATTTATTCATATCTTAGATTTGGATGGATTTTGTTTTCTTGGGTCTCACAGGGCGATGGATTGGTTGTTCGAATGCATCTTCTGGTGGGGTTAGCATACTAACATTGGGAAGGACCTGGCTGATGGCTTTCTTTGAGTGCGATAGGAAAGTAAATTAAATGGACCTTGCCACCTATGGCCTAGGACCAATGGTATAGTTTCCCGTCTTGGCGCGGCTCTTTTTCTAGCCCCAAAAGCCAAGTGCTTTCCGTGCCCAACAGCCCAAGTTGAACTGGCTCATTTTCTGTCTACCGCCATTGGAATCTCTGGGTTGAGCGTTCTGAGTGCTTGAGTAAGCCTCTTGATAATTAGGTAGGGCTGACCAACTGGGTCGGTGACCATACCTGTTCCCAACTGAAACTGGTCCTGCTACCGTTATCTCTAGTGGGCTGTCTGATGGAGCGTTCTGTACAGACACTTTAATGGCCACATCCAAGGTACAATTGCATTTACAGGTGGTGTTCGGTAACCAGTTTGCGCCAGTTATTGAGTTACTGGTCCGTGTTGGGGGCTGATGTATGATTGCCTGTGGGGGCAGGTGGAGTTTATCACGGTGTGCCGCTGCAACTCTGCCGGCATCTGCAATGGTTTGAAAATGTAGGTGTTTTGTTGGGTCTGGCCCAGTACTTGTGTACAATGCTTTGGAACCAAATCTAACTCAATAAGTAACTACCATAACCATAATCCCTTGCATGACTGTGCCGAATGGTCAGGAGTGAAACGTTAAATACAGTTAGGACATACAAGCCAAGCAAGACCGGGTGTGCGAAAATCCAATAGGCAACCAATATAACCTTGACCCCTTGCATTTTACCTACGTTTGTGCCGAATGGGGCACATTAAATGAAGTCAGGAAATAAAAGTAGCATGAAAATATTGGGTGTGTGAATATAAACACAGGTTTATTCATA
This sequence comes from Ambystoma mexicanum, assembly GCF_040938575.1. Taxonomy (NCBI): domain Eukaryota; kingdom Metazoa; phylum Chordata; class Amphibia; order Caudata; family Ambystomatidae; genus Ambystoma; species Ambystoma mexicanum. Next base: position 1,297,618,833 of record NC_090921.1, on the reverse strand, counting down.
CAAATCAGCAAATAAAAACGCCTGATAAATCTTTGGCAGAAATACCTTTCTAATTGAAAATCTGGTTGTTATGATGGGAAAGGGATAAAGCTAACCTGCTAAACCAAAAAACATGGAATTGGTATCCCAAAATATGGCCGCCGCCTCACGAGTGGGGAATGGAAACCAATGAGGGACTTTGGGGCATTGAGATTTGTCTAAAATAATCGCAGAGCGTCGGGGAAGGAGGAACCCGACGCTTGAAGTAGGAGCATTAGAATTTTCAGGTAAGCCCTTATTGAGGGTGGGAAGCCCACCTCTAGTTACAGACACATTTTGTATTGTGTCGTTCTTGCAAGGTCACACGAGACTCAGGGAAAGGGGGCACGCGGAGATACCAAACACGCGTATTATGAATGAGAATGTGACGGGAATTTAACAGCAGCGTTTAAAAGTTGCGTTACGCGGCAGGCACCCCGTTAAAATTATAATCATTTTAATGGTAACAATTATAGGAAATATCACGATCGGGGGAGCACGGAGTACATCAAAGAGTGCACAATGATTGGGCAATAAGGATACAAGAATATGGGCTCAGTTATAGGAGCTTTAAGATTAAAAGCAGTGTTTTTCAAGCCTATTTAGCCAGTGACAGGCTCAATTCGGTATAAACAGATGCTAATACATAAATATTTATGCTTTTCAATATAGGAGGGATTGAACCCAGGAATTTTGTAGCCACTGGATAAGACCAGCAATATAATTATCAATGGGGAAACCGCAGCTTCATTTAAAGGGTAAGAGGTGATACACATAGGATAAATGTTTGGACAATTAATAAGGATGATGTGTGTCTAAACACAATGATTATAGCAAAATATGAATGACATAAGGATTGAAACCTGTAATTCTCCTACTTAGCTCTGCAATATGAATACATGTAAATAGTCACTAGCATAATGCACGAGGTGCTAATGTGTGGTGCAAATATGTTTGTTAACACATGGTATGTGGTTTAAAGCACAAATGAAGTCACTTTCAGTAACATGAGCTGAACAACCGAGAAGGTCTCTATATATGATTTTTATTATTATTTTTTTATATATATATATCTTTTTCAATGTTTCTTTTTTCTCTTTCTTTTGAACAAAAGTAGCCTGGATTTGAAAAAGGTGCAGCATACACGCCGAAACACGTGTCATCCGAGAGGGGCTAAAAAAACAAAACCAAACCAATAAAATTTCTACTCGAGATACAACGGCTGTTTCAATTTGGTTACTTACCTACTATTGGCGCAGAGGAGTACAGGCACAAGCATACCCTTCTTAATGTTTACAGACGGAGTAGAGGAACTCTGTCTCCGTGGTGGCCTTCACTCATGCGACAAACACCTGTTTAATACAACGAAAAGTCTAAATACACAAAGAAAGTACGCCAATCACAAGGAGTGAACCATATAAGTCGCGTAGGTACAAAAATAAGATATCTTCACAAAAAAAGTTTCTCAAGTACAAAAATTGTTTGAATATAAGTTGATGTTTTTAGCAAGATTAAAGTAAAAAACGTCATTTAAAGGGATTGGAGCCTGCGACGATTGTTGCACTCTCATATTACATTATTTTTCTGAAACATTTTTTTTTAAAACCAGTGACAAAAGCAAATGAGGATTGATAGTCAAGAGTGACGATTCAAAAATTGAGAATGTTACTCCACTTGTGCGCCTCTGCAAGCAATTGCCGAAATATGCACCTAAGCCTAGACAGTATAATGCGGAATGGGTAAAGGAAACGGCAGACAAAATGTTTATGCCATGGCCGCAAGGAGGGTCACTATCGAAGGTAGTCCTGCAGCATATGATGACATATTTGCATGCAGCATATATGGGGAAAAAGCTAGATAAGCGACTACCAAGCTTAGAACTTTGGAAAATGTACCAGAAGGAAAGGGAAGAGCCGCCTCCTATAGATTGGATCCTTAATATATGCAAAGAGGGGGGTGAGGAGCCTTCTGCTCCCCCTGCCCTGCTGGAAATAGACGGCGAAAATGAGAAAGACGATGGGTTATACCCCTTGAGGGAGCTTAAGGCAGCAACAGGGTATAGTAAACCGGCATGAGTCTCCTGCACAAAGCAGTGTAGAGGGATCAGAGAGAAATACAGAGAAAGATGCGATTCCTAAGGTCCTGAGGGACAAGGAGAGACGTGACAAGGAGAGAAGTGATCGAGCAAGCACATCTTTAGATATAGGAAGATAAAGATATGGAAGGGAGAAAGAGATAAAGCTGCTGAATTGACACTTCTACAGAACGAACGAATTAATTGATGGGTGGTCAGATTTTGCTCAAACTCGATGGTAAAGGCATTGAGGATGTAAGAAAAAGAATAGATCAAGATAAAAATGATGGAGAAAGGGAAGAACGATTGACAGAAGAAGAGGTGAAAAGATAGTCAAAGACTGGAGCAGTTATATCAAGATGAACAATTGAAGCAGGAAAAAGCAGAGAAAACAATATAGACAAAGGGCAATCGATGAGCGGGAAAGGTTAGAAAGAAAAAGAATAGAAAAGGAGGAACAGAAGTTAAGGGGTAAGAATGCAAAGACAAAAGGATGAGGAGATACAGAGGGCAAATGAAAGAAGGGATGTTTTATCTTTCTAGCTCCAAACAAACGATCAAAGAAGTTGGTTTTCTAACTTTAAGGCAAAGGTAATCTCGGTAAAGGTAGACAATCGGAATAACAGCAAACTCTCTTACCTTGTCTTCAAACTCAAAGTGGATATTAGGGAAATACCTGAGTCCCCCTCTCCCAGCCTAAGGAAACAGGCGTGGAGTGGAGGCGTCAGGGAAACCCTTGGTCGGGAAAAACCCTTGTTGCTGGGGATCGTTGAGAGTTCCCGACGAGGACTGTCGCGGCTCGTGAGTGTCGGGAGACAATCCCCGGAGGTACGAAGGAGTCGAGGATGTCGGTGTCCGTGTTTTTTGCCTCTGACTGTTGATACAAACCAGAAAGGTAAGTGTTCTGTCTTTTATGGTAAAAGATACTCAAAAAGCGGGGAGGAAAGGAATTTCGTACCTTGGGAGGAATTCTAAAAGGTTTCAGGTGTTGGTAACAAGGTGGCTGGCGTTCGGCAGTCTGAGAAGGGTTTACTGGAATTCGTTCTGAAGATATACAAGGTAAAGATAAGTAACGAGTACTATTTGACTGATCTAAGAGAGCGGGAGATAAGTAGCGTACCTACCCTAGCATATAATTCCTTCTGTGAGAAATCGTGACTTCCATGGAAGAGGAGGAGTCTGGGTACTGTAGTTCAAGAGGTGGAATTGGTCTGCCTTTGCTAATACCGAGTGGGAGAGAAAAAAGGTTAACTGCGGGTTCAACTGAGAAGGGGAGAGTTGTGAGAATCGATGAGCTTACTTACTGGGAGGCAAGTGCCGAAATGACTAAGTAAGAGTTGGGTGTCGGGAATGGCTGGCCTGTGAATTGGTCCGCGAGGAGGCAACTAGCGGAACAAGAAAAAAAGGGATTAAGCAAGCAAAGTAGGAAAAGAGGTTACGTAGAGCGGTCTGGGATATCCAAATGAATCCTAAATTACTCACGGAGCGTGGCTCACGATAGTCGTAGCAACGCGCTGGTCCATCGGTGTTGATGTGGGAAATACTCTTCCGTGTTGACGGGGAGGAGTCACACCCTCCTGATCTGATCGAAAGACTGGACCCGCGCACGAAGGACTGGGCGCCATTTTGGAAGGATAACTTCGTACCCCTTGTACATACCGCCAACGGCGCCACACAGACCAATTCCGCGTCGCACTTGTGACAGGATGTGAACAAAGAGGAAGACTGGGCGAGGGAGGAAACAAGAAAGCGCAGAGAGCATTAGAACGAAAAAGAGGGCAAAGAGCAGACAAACTCTATCGCCTGGAGAAGAAGCTAAGGAATCCTGATCCAGAAGTAGCATGGGAGGACATGGAGGAGTTCTTCCTGGAATACCAGTCATTACCAGGCCCATCTATAGTAAATCTAGAGGACGATTTTGACTCTAGAAGCATTGGGGAAGCGATTGATAAACTTTATCATGACATGAGACCCCAGAAAGAATTAAAAGGGAAGGGGAAAAATTATCGACTTGAGAGCGCACAGCTGTACGATATAGAGGGAGCCTCATGTAGCACGAGGCCCAAGGAGTTGGCTTTAGATAGACTGACTCTACACAGATATGAGGAGGAGAGAAGTTCTACAAGTTGGGTACAGGAAATGTCAGATAAAGACCCACCTTCCGTGGAGAAGAGGGAGGTGACTTATGTGGTCCTGAAGTGAGATGGTCAGACTTAGACGCACCTATACCTCAGGCGTCAAAATCATTGACCCAGTCAGATCAAAATAAAGGGGAACCCCATGGTGAGATGGAGGAGTCGCCACCTTATGTGAGCAGATGAAGGTCGCTGCCAGGAAGAAGGCGGTGTGGAAATATTGTCCCTGTCGTGAATAGACGGGCGATGAGAGTGAGGTTTCAGTTTCTCTTGCTTGAGAAAGGGGGAGCTAGACCACATTATATACCTTGGCCCCCAGATGGACAATGATAATTTAAGGTGTGAACTTCCGATTTTAACTTCTGGCACTGGGAAATGGATACATGAATTAGAAAAGATGACAGGAGGAAATACATTAGCTATAGGGGACATTAATCATCTACTGATTGCCATCCTTGGAGAGAGAGCTGATGACGTTTAGTCCAGAGCAGGGTATGCTGTTGTTACTACGGTTAACACTGCTCATGACAGAGCACCGTTCAATAACTGCAGAGCGGCAGTCATGAAAGCGCTTACTGTGCTGTACACAGGTAGATCCGATATGGGAGCTATAAAGATGAAAAAAAAGGGAAGACCTGCTTGTTTACATTGAGAATTTCCAAGGGCAGTGGGCCTTGGAGACACGTGAGGCTTGAGAAATCTATACTTATGTTCTATCATATATTATGCCAAGGGCTGCCAGACCCGGTACAGAAGCAGCTTAAGAAGTTAGTGGGTATGGAGGCAACACCATGTTCCGAAATTCAGCTGACCATCACACATTATTGCAGACTCTTGCAGGAAAAGAATCGCAAAAAAGATATCACCCGGAAAGGTGAAGAGGCAAAGTTAGTGCAAAAAAAGTTATCCAAGTACGCTATTGAAGGGGCAATGATAACTAGTGGAGACAGATCGAATTCACAGCAGGTAACAAACATGCCACAGGGGAATAATCGAAGGCAGTTTGATCAGGGCAATAATGTATTTGCTCCACGAGGAAGAGGAGGATTTCGAGGTAGAAATTTTCCATATAGCCAAGGGAATTGGCAGAACAATCAGGGAAACTTTCAGAGCAATCAAGGAAGGTTTCAAAATATGCAGAATGACAATAAAGATATACATGATGGGCAGAATAGGAGATTTCCGCCTCCTGTATGTTGGGCATGTAGAATGACAGGACATTTAGGTCATATGTGTAGAAGTCCAGGGTTTGTGCAGAATGGTCAATTTTCAAGAGGTGTGGGGAGGGGAATTTCAAACCCGCCTGCATATTCAAAGCAGAGTGGAGATGGGTTTGCTCAGAGTCAAACAGTGCAACAGGCACAAACGCTGAGAATGCAGCAAGAGTTGCAAAAGCAGCAGTGAATCCGCTGCAAGGGCAGTTGCAGCATTCACCTATGCAGATAAAGCAAAACACAAGTATGGGGCAGTTAATGACTAGGGGAGGAGGTGTTGCTGTAGAGGGAGGGAAGCCTTTTAGAGGCACAGGAATGAGGCTGTATTCACAATAGGACAGCTCACTGGGAGACGATGTGTTCAATACTATCTGTTACGTCTAATCCTCACGAGTAACCGAGGGTCGACGTCCGTATAGGAGGCAAGCGGTTTTCATTTTTAGTAGTCACAGGTGCAACACGAATGAAAGAGGGAACATTTTCAATGTCTGGCAATGCCGTGAATACTCAAGGTTTCAAAGGAGCTACAAGCAGAGTTACTTTTACTGAAGAATTGGCAGTCTCTCTAGGAGAATGTGACATGTTGGTGCCATTGCTGTATTCAAGGCAGTCAATATATAAGGTTGAGATTTGATAACTAAGTTGAATATGACAATCTTGTTTACTGAAGAATCTATAGTGTGTTCAACACCAGGAATGCATTATTTAAACGTGAGCAAATTCATTATGGCGTTTGCAGGACATGTGACCATGAGAACAGTTCCATGGGGACCTGAAGTTTTTCATTATGCGGTACACATTTTGTTGACATGGCTACCAGGCCTAATGAGCAGAACTGTGAGAATACCGGATGAATTTATAGTCAGGCCAAAAGTACCTATGGATGAAGAGGAAGGGCGAATCTTTCCTTTAGAACTACAAGCAGCCATAGTGCGAGGAAACATGGCTTTGCTTGATGGAAATGATTATGCGGGAAGACGATGGTGTACAGTAATCGCCATCGGGGAGGGATACAGATTCCGACATCACTGATATCGGTTTGGAGATGACCCATCTGATGACGAAGTAGTGTTTGAATTGAGCATTACTTATTGGGTACGAGCCATCAAACGAGAGGTTCCTCAAAAAATGATGATAGCGCAAAACCGTCCTGAATATTTTGAGGAAGACATGGCAAAAGGGCCAGCTTCATTATGGACGACAGACACTATGACATAGGTCTATTGAAGGGGGTTGGAGAAGTGAAGATTAAATTGAAGCCAGGAGCAATTTTACCTCGAGCACAACAGTATCCTATGTCTCGAGAGGCAGATGAAGGTATTTTTAAGACAATTTCCACCATGATGCATCAAGGCATCCTGGTGACATCAGAGTCACTGTGTAATACATCAGTGTATCATATCAAGACATTAAAGGGGGGGTTATGGAGGCTAATTCAAGACCTTCGCCCGATTAACCAGATTGTAGCGGCAGAGTTTCCTCTAGTTCATAATCCTGCTACAATCTTTTATAACATACCTGTTGAAGCACCATATTTTACTGTGATTGATTTGAAAAATGTGTTTTTTTCAATCCCCTTACACAAAGACTTGCAGGATCTGATGTCATTTACGTTCAGACAGACGAAGTTAAAAAGCACGAGATTACCTCAATGGTATTGTGAGTCTCCATCGATTTTCAATAGAGTTCGCCAGATGGATTTGAGCAATATTAATCTGGAAAGTGTTTCAATACGTAGATGACATTTTAGTTTGCAGCACCTCAGAGGAAGAGTGGAGACGTGATTCTATTCAGTTGATGATTACGCTTGCTGATGAAGGATATAAAGTTGACAAGTAGAAGTTACAGTATTGTCAACAGGAAGTGTTGTACATAGGTCAGTTGATTTCGCATGAACGAAAAACCTTTACCCATGAGAGAGTTGAGGCTATTTTGAAAACCACAAACCCACACACGATGAAGCATATGCAAAGATTTCTGGGACTATGTAACTATGTCCGAGCATGGATCTTTGATAACAGTTCATATACAAGGCCTTTATTACAAGCTCTAAAGAAAGCACAGACAACGCAAGAGGAAATTGTTTGGACTGAGGAGATGGGAGAACGGTTTGAGGAATTGAAAAAGGCAATTTGTACAGCTCCAGTTTTAGGAATTCCTAATTTTGCTGAGGAATTCTTTTTATTCTCGCATACGGATGGTACCGTTATGACAGCAGTCTTCACACAAAGAACCACATTGGTGTACAAGCCCCTTGCGTGTTAGTGGGATTCTGAACCCAGGAATGAGGGGTCATTTTCCATGCAAACAATCTTTGGCAGCCGCTGCGTTCACCATTGAGAAGGCTCTAAGTATAGTGATGGGATGCTCCATGACGTTGTTTGTTGAGCATGCATTATTTGCCATCTTGGAGAAACCGAAAGGGATGTTGTCTTCTCAAAGGGCTTCTGCCTACGAGGTATTGATATCAAATCCGGCGATTAAAAATAGTTTGATGCAAATTCGTGAATTCTGCCAAGTCTGAAGCTGAACCACTGGCAGGGGGTGAGCATGCGCATGACTGTTCGAACTATGAAGAGTTCTCTGATGAAATCCCTAGGATAAAAGAAAATGCTTTGGCAGGGGGGAGACATTGTTTTTAGTGACGGTTCTTCAAGGATCGATCATAATGATGGGCAGAGATATACAGGTGCCGCTGTACTAAAACACACAGCCAATGAGGAGTTTCAAACATTGGTAAGTGCACGACTCCCGTCTCACTATTCAGCACAGGCTGCATAGTTAGTGGTGCTGATAGTCGTGCTCGAGAATCATGCAGACCAGGAAGTAACGGTGCACAGTGACTCCAGCTATGTGACCTTGACCGTGCATGCAGGATTAGCACGTTGGAAAAGGAGGGTGGCTACCTCTGAACGGATGGCACTACCTCTGAGCGGATGTCACTCAGTACAGCATGCTGCTTTATTAGACAGGCTTATCAACGCACTTCAACTCCCAGTAGCCTTCAGTCATTAAATGCGCAGCTCACACAAAAAAGACAAACTTTATCTTACATGGAAATCAAGCAGCAGATGATGACGTCAAACATGCTGCATGATATGTTTTATTTATATTCCGCTCATACACCAGTGTTTCAGTGTGCGACCAGGTGCAGTGAGGAGAACAGGGGAGAAACAAAAACAATGATCTTGCTAGGCCCAGTGACATTGAGAACGCGCAAGAGCATGGGGAAGGGTAAAGGTGGGAGTGCATGGAAGGGGGGAGAAATTGGAAAGTGCGGAGCATAGGAGAGAATGGAAAAAAATAAGTCAAATAAAGGTGATAAACCGTGGTAGTGCAACCGGTAAGTGGCAAAGTGCTAGGTTAGTCAGGGTGTATCTGATAAGTGCAGAAGAAGAGTGGGTGGGGGACTGTATGGGTACAGATACAGGTCCCAGTGCAAGAGGATGGCAGGGTGAGCAGGTGCATGGGCCTGGAGGACAAAGGGTGACCAGGTGCAAATTGCCGAGAGAGAAAGCAGATCAGCAGGGGAGAAGAGGGGCAAAGGCAGAAGTTAAGAGGAAGGTCTTGAGGGGCTTCCGGACCCGTAGATGGTTCTCCTCCAGTTTCAAGGTGGCAGGGAGGCAGTTCCAAAGGGAGGCCCCAGCTGAAGACCGAGATCTACCCCCAGCTCGTTTCTTTGAAAAACGACTGACCCTAAGGGAGTTAGAGGAGCGAAGTACTCTAGAGCAGAGGTATTTACGGAAAGATAGTTGAAGGTATTTTGGGCCCAGGCCCAAGAAAGCCTTGTGGACAAGGCAGAGAGTTTTAAATGTAATCCTTGCATCCACTGGGCGCCAATGAAGGGATTTCGGAGCTGCAGAGATTCGATCCCAGGGCTTGAGGCCAAGGACAAGTCTTGCAGTCCTGTTCTGGAATAGTTGTAGAGGGTGGAGGCAGGTAGATTTAGAAAGATGCTGTTATAGTAGTCCAACCTAGACAGAATCAAAGCTTGGGAGACAGTGAGCTTCTGAGGGAAGGAGAGGAAAGGAAAGGAAGAGTACCTCTAAGGAGGTGCAGTAAGAAGTAAGACTTTTTAGAGATGTCAGAGATGTGTGCAGAGAAGGGAAGTGTAGAGTCAAAGATGACCTTGAGGTTCCTAGCCTCACAGGAGGAGGGCCAAGGGAGGCCGGCCAGAGAGTGAGGGGAAAGGATGGAGACTGTGTACCAATGAGGAGGATCTCAGCCTTTTTGGCATTTAAACAAAGATCATTGGTGGCACACCAATTTTAAATGGCAATTAGGCAGTCGGAGATGAGGGAAGGAGAGGAGGTGGCTGAAGGAAGCCTGAAAATGAGTGTGTCATCAGCATAGCACTGTAAATTGGAGCAGAAAATGGAAATGCAGTAGGCGAGAGTTGCCAGGTATTGGTTGACAGCCAGGGTGAGAGGTTAGACCCCTGGGGAGCACCAGAGGTAGAGAGGGAGATAGAAGATAGGAAGGACCCAAGTTCTACCTGGGAGGGTCGATCAGAGAGGAAAGAGGTTAGCCAGGCCAGAGCCTGATCGGTGATACCTAGGTTGTCACGGAGACGATTGAGCAGGGTGGTATGGTTGACCGTGTCAAAAGCAGAGGTGAGATCAAGTAGGATGAGAATAGAGGGAATGTTAGACTTATACCGAGACCTAATGGCCCCTTTCAGCATTTGCATATTGACTATGTTGATATGCTGCAAGTATGTAATGGGTATGGATACATGATTGTAGTAGTCTGTCCCTTTTCAGAATGGATTAAAGCTGGTCCGTGTACACACCCAGATTCAACTTGTGCAGCAAAATTCTTAGTGTGCGAAGTATTGGGGAATATGTGAAGTACTAAGATCAGATAATGGTCCTCATTTTGTGAATCAAATTTGTGAACAGATTGGCTTGTTCCTTGGTATAAGGCACATGTTTTCTTTGGCTTATCCACAAGGAAATGGGATCTGTCAGAGGCTCAAAGGCTTGCTTAAAGAAAGAATAGCCAAGTTGAAGCTTACCTTGAAGAAAGGGTGGTTGCATTGCCTACCACTGGTATTATATGCATTGAGGAACCAGCCGGGTTTGGACCACCATCATACCCCCCAAGAAATAGTGACAGGGAGGTGAATGAGAACACCCCTCACACCTCCATCCAGAGTTAGAAGTGATGCCCAGCCAATGTCAGAACTGTTAGGAATGGAGCTACATGAGTATCTTACTTATATGACCTCAAGTATCTGTCATTTCAGATCAGCTACGGCGAAAAGGGTGTGGGGCAGTACAGAACACAGGAGGAGATGCTTCAACAAGTGGATTTCAAGAACTATGTATTCCTAAAGTGTTCCCTGGAGATGCGATCTTAATCTGCAACCATACGAGAGAGAAGTAGGACGAGCCTCGCTTCAACTGTCCTTTTATCGTGGAAGACGTCACGCCGTCTGCAGTCGGAGTGCAGGGCAGATGTGTTTGGACTTTTCTGTGAGACGTAATAAATGTATGCTGGAGAGACCCCTTTACCCCTGCACCCTTCGGAAGCAAGCATTGGGGAAGAACCTCAGCATGTGCAGACTAGGTCTATGACGAGGAAGAAGGACGCAGAAGTGGTTGAGTAAAGACAAAGAGTTAATTGGACTGTGGCTTATTTTGAACACTCTTTTCAGTCTTTTGGGAAAGAGTCAAGGGAAGATATCCATTCTTGAGCCACAGGGGTTTGTTGACATTGGACTGAGGCATGCTTAAGCCTTGATGAAAAGAAAATTATGCCAGATCTTGATTTCGTTTGACAACTGGAAGTACAGAACCCTGATTCATTTCTCACTGAGTTCCTGTTTGGATTTGCTCATGGTGGTACCCAATGACAATGTTTCACGGATCATATTTGAAGTTTTTCTTTTTGTCTTGCACACATATCCTGCAATTGTGGGGAGAACTACTAGTGTTCACGTTTTCCTGCAAGATCCTAAGACTGGTCCGATCATAAGGAGAGTGCTCACAGCAATTATTGAGCAAGTTCTGCAGCTTCCTGAATACAGTGGGGGAAAAGTACAAATGCCCCGATCAGCTGATAACATGCACAGACTGGTCCGTTTAGTCTTTTACCACCTGATTGAAGAATGTCCACAGCTTGTTAATAGACAAACAGATGTCCGTACCTTTCTAAGGGACCCGAGAAATATGGCAGCATTGAATGAGTTTTGAGAGACATATAGTGCAAGTAAATGCTTATTCCGAGAGAACTCTTAGATCAGAATGAGGCTTTCCTTTGAGGGACAGACTGAGGGATTGCTGGCTAAAAGGAACCCTTGTTTCATGCAGAAAGAAAATCCCCCCCCCCCCCCCGAACAGGTAATTGTGCTGTGTTCGTGCTGGTAGAGAGATTCACAGTTCCCCCCCTCCCCCTCTTGTTTTACTGGGCAAACAAGACCCTATATAGTTATCACTGTTCCAAAGAATATTGAGGAATCACTTAAGTCTGAGGTAAATGTGACTGACAGTCAGTCACATGCGAAAAGTATCTTGGAGATTATTTTTGGACCCCAGAGACAGGCTTTACAAGAGAGACCAAAGAAATTAGTGTTTAAAGATGAACCTATTCAGTTAATGCATGCAAATACGCCTAGTCCTCTGACGAGTGTGCCTGTGATTGGTCCAGTTAGAAGAAACTATGCTGGTATACTTTATGAAATATTGGTGGATGGTCACAAGAGGAAAATAAGATCTAAGAGAGATACTAGGGAGGATGATTTTGAGCTAAATGATTACCTGGATAGTACAGCACATTTGGGAAACAACATATGAGGGGAAGTGGAAAGAAGAACCTCAAAGGAGGAATGCTTTGTATCTGCATGCCTGCTTTATAGCATGGGGAAATCTAAGATATTCATAGCTATTGAAATAGACGTCCAGACAGCACATTGTCGTTCCCGCATAGCACTTTGCCGAACAAGAGGCCAGTTCATGGGACGAGATGCTTATCTCAAATGGGCAACTGAAAGGACCGATCCAGATGAAGATGACTATGTCCACGACACAGACAAGAAACAGAGCTCACACTAAATATCATGTGATCAGGTACGAGAAGCCTGGAGTGTGAGGAGCTGGAAACAGATGGGAAGTAAACAAAAAACTGGAGAGTCCAGGAAAATCTGCAAAAGAAAAGTGTAGATTGAAGAACCGAGGCCACATGCATATCTGGGGGATCAGTATTATCACCAGATGGATGGGAAGAAGGTGTGGTGATCTGCAGAGCCTGGGTGGTCATTGGTTTCTACAAACCAACCATTGACATAGTACAGAATGGTTGTAAGCCACTATGGCCAAGACTTGCTAAACTACTGACCTGGGTTGAAGATAGGGGAGGACCCTTACAGATAGTGCCTTTGGAGAGTTCTAAGCTCTGCTTCAGAAATAATGGCACAAGAAAAGTTGGAGAGAATCAGAACTGTGGTTGAATCTTTGATGTAACAGGAATGATACTAGGAACAGCATTAATCATGTATGACTATTGGGCTCGTGGATCCAAAGCATATATGAAGCTACCCAGGGATTGAAGAGGATGATGTTCACTGGTGAATGTTCATGTCCCAGCGCTGGTGATTCCTAAAAGTGACTTAAATCTTGACAATTTTCCAAAAGCAGATGCGCACCTGAGAAAGAAGAGATCTGTGGAGCTGATAAGAAGGATGAAGAGAGAGAACTATTTCTCAGCAAAATCTACAGAGACTTTTGATGCTATTCCCTATGAGCCCAGACTATTTAGCCAGACAGCTTCAGTATTTTCGTTGATCTTCATGCCAAGTGTCCAGGTTTGAGCAAATACCAAATGGCTGCAGACTACAAGATGGGAATTGCTACAGACAATCAACACTACCATAAAGGATTCAATGCCATCAGAGAAGAGTTGAAAGCCATACGACTGATGACTCTTCAGAATAGCTACCTCCTGGACATGATCACAGATATGGATGGAGGTGTTTGTGCAAAAATCGGAGAATCATGTTGCACATTCATACATTCTCATGATGATGAAAATTGAACTTTGATGGAGGCCATAGGTATGCTGCCAAAACTCCACGGCCAGATGATCGATGAAGTAGAAGACACTACTGATGATAGCTGGTTTGGATCACTCTTCTTCTCTGATACTTATGATACTGCTTGGATTTTGTATGCTCAAGATAATCTCCCAATGCAAGAAAACAGCCAAGAAAGCCATTGGAATGAGCATTATGATCGATGTTGAACCAGGATGGAAGGCCAAAGACTTGATGAAATTAGAGACTTTGTGAAGGCCAGTGTCCATGCACAAAGTTCCTGTATGCAAAGAATCATATGAAGTACGTGGGGAGATGGATCTGGATGTGAAGGATGATGAGAGAGTGGTCGATAAATTGCCCAGAGTGGGGAGTGTAGAGGAGGAGCCAAGTACCCCCACCTCAACCACCTCACGCATATTGCCTATATGTTGGGAGCCCGGATGTGAAAATCGTGCGGTACCAGTGAAAATACCGATATCGAGGAGAATCCTAGAGGCAAGGTTCCCATTGAGAAAACCATACTTGCATAAAAGAAAGTGTGATGGCCGTTTGAATGAAATCCCGGAAGGCGAGCAAATGAATGGTGATGTCACACAGAGCTGAGCTGACGTGCCTAGAAACTATGCAGAGACTAGAGAATGCAGATATTCTATAAGGCATCAAGAAAGTATCAAGGATAAATGACATCTTGGGATCAAAGTGAAGAAGCGTATGCCATAAAATGGATGAAGATATTAAGTCAGTTTACACGTGTACAGATGCAAAAGAAACGCAAACAGACAAGTATTCTTGAGGCTAGCTTTATAGTGAATAGATTGCGGCATGCACCAATATATACAAGTATACATAAAGAGTCAAAGATGGATGTTTTCACTACGTGTGATAACAGAGTTCGACTAAAAAAAGAAAGGCCTCTTCCCAGTGTGTCGCAGTAAAAAAAAAAACACATGAATTAAAAGTGAATCTCGAAAAGGCGAGGTTGGATGAGCCATGAAGCCAAGCCAAGAAGCTACGGTCTTATCAGGCTGAAGTCAACTAGTATTGGATACAAATCGTGGGAAAGAACAAAACTCCTGTTCAAAAGACACAAACAAACAAGATGTCAGAGGTCTATGATAAATAGTGTTTTAAAGACAGTGAAAGTTCAAAATCATGGTCTTCAGTCATGTGGAAGGATGACGTTGGATGAGCAAGATGCTCACACCTATGCATGAGGGCAGACCGTGCCTTCACTCCCCTGAATTCTCAAGAGCTAAGAACACTGCCATGGACGAGTTCAAAGTCTTAATTGCCAGCAGACCACTGAGGTGATGATGGATTGATATGCTAATTGGCGGGACGCTCTGTTTTTAGATGAGCTCACCAGTGTCACGGAGTTCCCCCTCTTCTCACCTGAGACCGAACCTTGCTGGACTCCGTGGGCGGTATCTTCTTGCGGACAGACCTGGATTTGAATAAGGCTGAGCGAGTCTCTTCCGACTCTAGCGTGCGTTTAAAATTCCAGGATGCAGCAATCTGGGGATCCGGGAAACGAAGAAGACGTGCAGATATCGCACAAGTCCAGGAAGCAAGAGAAAAAGGGAAAGGGGCAAGGAATGGAAGTAGGAAAGCTAGGAACCAGGAAAGCAATACTGCGAACTACGGAGCACACGTCTGATCGCTACTTGGCAATAGCATTGAGACATGCCTCCTCCGAAAACCTGTTCCCCAGGTTTGCCTGGGTGTATGAGGTGGTATCTTCTGAGCAGTTGAGGGGTATTCAGATTAGAAAGTGGTTCCCAAGTTCTTTCACTGGGGGGATATCCTTTCCATTCAACCAGATATTGAAGCTGACCCCATTTATACCTGGAGTCGCATAGCCAGGATACTTCATATTCCAGTTGATTGTCCACCACCACAGGAGTGGGTCTGCAGGATTTCCATGAGGATTGAATGCAAGGTTTTAATAAGGAGGTGTGAAAAACTGGGTGAATCTTTTTCCAGGATTCTGGTTGCTTGAGCCGGTATGAGACTGAGTTTATAATTTCCTTGATGGAAAATGGACCATAATACCGGGGGGCCAATTTGTTTGGCCGTAGATGTCGGGGTAGTAATTTCGAGGACAACCAGACTTGATCTCCAACTGAATAAGAAGGCCCGGGTCTTCTTTTGGAATCTGCATATCTCTTGGTCTGTGTTCTGGCCTTCTCTATGTGCTCTTTGGTCTCCTTATGTATGTTGATGAGTGTTTCAAACCAGTGTGGGTTGTGGAAGAACAGAGGGCAAAACTGATGGATGGAATCCTTGGCTGCAATAAAAGGGACTGGTCTTAACTGCTGAATGATTGGAATTGTTATAGGCGAATTCAGCCACGGGTATCAGGAGCGACCAGTCATCCTGAACCTTAGTAGCAAAACATCGAAGATATTGTTCCAGAGTCTGATTAGCACGTTCTATGGCCCCGTTGGTTTGAGGGTGATAACCTCATGAAAGAGCGCATTGGATTCCTAATATTTGACAGGGGTGTTTCCAGAATTGTGAGACGTATTGAGGTCCTCAATCGGAAATGATCTTGGAAGGAAGTCCATGAAGGCAGAAAATGTGCTCCAGGAAGATTCCAGCCAGTTCAGATGAGGATGGTAGCTTATTGAGGGGGTGAGAAATTAGCCATATGAGTGAACAAGTCAATGGTGACCATGATGGTGGTATACCCTCTGCAAGGTGGTAATTCCACAATGAAATCAGTAGCAATAAATTCCCATGGCCTTGTTGGCAATGCGGGTTGTAGCAGAAGACCCGCCGGCCTCTTGTTGTCATGTTTATTCTGACTACAGATTGCACAGGCTCGGACGTATAGTTGTACGTCAGTCTTCATTTTAGGCCACCAAAATTGTCTTTGTATGAGGTGGAGGGTGTTGGTGATGCCACGATGTCCGGAGTGAAGGGTATCATGACAGAGGTTTATTATTCTTTGTTGTCATTTTTGTGTAGGAATGAGCAGAGCGTTGTCCTTGAACAAATATCCTTCCTTGACTCTCAGGTTCCATTGATTCTTTCTTGAAATATTCTTCCAGAGTTCAGAAGATTGGGTTTGTACTCGGATTTCTTCCAGGAGTTTGACTGCTTGGGCTACAAAAATCGTGTGGGGAAACATCTTAGGATAGGCCTTATCTTCGGTAGTTACATAGTCAGGCCGTCGAGATAAGGCGTCAGCAATCAAGTTTTGTGATCCAGGAACATGAGTGATGTGGAACTGGTACTGGGCAAAGAAGAAGGCCCAACGAGCCTGACAACTGTTCCGACACTCTAATGACTGTAGAATTTGAAGATTTCGGTGATCCGTCCGGACATGGACTGGATATCTTGCTCCCAGGAGTAGATGTCGCCACTCAGTGAAGGCTTGGCGGATGGCTAAAAGTTCTTTTTCCAGGACGGAGTAGTGTGTCTCACTGGGAGTCAGGGTTCGTGAAAGGTAAGCAATGGGGTGTTCTAGTTTATCCTCAAATTCTTGCTTCAACACCGCTCCAATGGCGTAGTTAGAGGCATCCGTTTCCACAAGGAATGGTCGATCAATGTCGGGTTGGGCCAGAATGGGAGCTTGAGTAAATCTTGTCTTCAAGAGTTGGAATGTCTTATCTTGCGGAATAGACCAGACAAAGGGGGTGTTTTTCTTCAGGAGAGCAACAATCGGTTGAACAATCTCAGAGAAGGTGGGTATAAACTTCCGGTAGAAATTGGCAAGCCCCAGGAAGGATTGAACTTGTTTCACGGACGTGGGAGCAGGCCAGGATAATATAGCCTTTACCTTTGAAGGATCCATGCCAATTCCCTCTGGAGTAAGGATAAATCCTAGGTAATGAACAGAAGCAACGTGAAACAGACATTTCTCGGGTTTGGCCAAGAGTTTATGTTCACGGAGTCGTTGTAGTACTGCCTTTACGTGCTCTTCATGCTTTAGAAGGTCCTTGGAGTAGATCAAAATGTCGTCCAGCTAGACGATGACGAAGAGGAATAGCATGTCGGAGAACACCCTGTCCATAAAACGTTGAAAGACTGCTGGGGCATTAGCTAATCCAAAGGGCATGACCAGATATTCGAAGTGACCAAAGGGTGTTCTGAATGCTGTTTTCCATTCGTCTCCTTCCCGGATACGAATCAAATGATAGGCACCCCGGAGGTCCAGTTTCGTGAAAATCACTGCGCCTCTGACCGCTTCCAGGATATCCGAGATTAAGGGTAAAGGGTACCGGTCCTTGCGGGTACATTGATTTAATCCACGATAATCGAGGCAGGGTCTGAGTTCCTTAGTGTCCTTCTTCGGAACAAAGAACAATGAAGCTCCGGCTGGAGATTTTGAAGGTCTTATGGTGCCATTCACAAGGTTGGTATCCAAGTATTCTCGGAGGGCCTTTTTCTCCGGTTCGGAAAGGATGAACATCCTGCCAAAAGGAATCACTGCTGAGGGATCCGTGTCTATGGCGCAGTCTTCAGGCCTATGAGGGGGTAAGGCCTGGACTATGGCAGTTGAGAACACATCAACAAATCCCTGATAGGCCTTAGGAACCTGCACGATATTGGAAACCATGAGAGGTGCTTGATGGTCTATTGGTGGTTCTTTGGAGGGGGTCAAGGAGGGATCCAGGATTGGACAGTGAGACATACAAAACTCTCAGCCGAGGAATAGTGATCCTGCTGTCCAATTGATATACGGATTGTGTTTCTGTAACAAGGGCATGCCCAGTACCATGGGGTAATGAGCTGACTTAATAATGTCGAATCGAATCCGCTCTTGGTGGTGGTTAATTGAAAGCTGGATCTCTTTGGTCTGCAGGCTTATGGGCCCCGAAGTGAGGGGTCTTCCATCGATCGCTTCCACCGGCTGCATGATGCTTCGTGTTTTGTATGGGATGTGTTGACTAAAAACCCAATCTTGATCAATGAATATTCCCATAGCCCTGCAGTACATCAAGGCCAAAACAGGATAGGTCTTATTCCCAGAGGTTGATAGGAAGGCCTGTAGTACCACTTGATTGTTTTGTCCAGGAGAGTTCAAGGATGGAATTGATGTGGAGCAAACATCTCTCTCCCGAAGCCCTGCTCCATCTAGGAACGGGAGTTGGCGTTTCCCAAACGCCGAGGAGGGGCCAGAGGGCATTCTCTAACCAAGTGTTTGTCTGAGGCATAATACATGCACAACCCCGTATTAATCCTTCCTTGCGGGGATATGGGTCCACGGAAGGCTCCTATCTCCATGGGTTCCGGTTCGGTGACTGATCCAGGGTTTGTGTCAGATTTGGAGGTACTCTCAAAGGACACCTTCGGAGGGTTTCCCCTAGATTTTGTCTTCTCTGCCTTCCTTTCCTGGATGCGAAAGTCTATTTGCATGGCAAGGTCCATAAGAGCCTGGAATGAGTTAGGTCGGGCCACTCTGGCTAACTCATCTTTAATCTCCTCATTTAGTCCTCTCCTGAAAAGCGTAAAACTTGCCTCCAGAGACCAATCAGCTTCCTTGACGAATTGCTTGAAGCGGGTTACATACATGAGCACATCCTGGGATCCCTGCTGATAGTCTAAGAGGCGTTCCTGGGCACTAAAGACCTGCTCAGGGCGATCAAACATGGTCTTTATGGCCCGTATGAAACCATCGTAGTCATCTAGGAGAGCGTCGCTGGAGTTAACTAGGGGTGTAGCCCAGGTTAAAGCATTTCCGGAAAGGTGAGAGATTATGAACCCCACCTTAGCCCTGGGAGTGGAAAAGTAATAGGGCTTAAATGTAAAGTGAACCAAACATGAGTCCAGGAATCCACAAAGGGTTTTTGCCGACCCATCGTATTTGTCAACAATGCCGCCCAGTACCACACTTTCTTTTGCGGCTGAATCACAGGATAGAACTAATTGCTTGAGAGCAGCGTTTTCCACCTTTAAATTCTGCACCTCGGTGGTTAATTCTTGCATACCTCGCATCAGGTCCTGAACGGCCGCTTCCATGTCGACTTCGAGTGCGGTCGGTAGGCGTCTCAAACTGTCACGGAGTTCCCCCCTTCTCACCTGAGCCCGATCCTTGCTGGACTCTGTGGGCGGTGTCTTCTTGTGGACAGACCTGGACTTGAATAAGGCTGAGTGAGTCTCTTCTGACTCCAGCGTACGTTTAAGATTCCGGGATGCAGCAATCCGGGGATCCGGGAAACGATGGCGCACGAGTCCAGGAAGCAAGAGGAAAAGGGAAAGGGACAAGGAATGGAAGCTAGGAACCAGGAAAGCAATACTGCGAACTACGGAGCACACGTCTGATTGCTACTTGACAATAGCATTGAGATGCGCAGAGCCGCGGGGGTGCAGTCTATTAGTAGAATACGTTGCGTCCAACGTATAGACCGCGGAAGGCGTGTCACGCTGGACGGCCATGTTGCGAGTGTCAGGGAATGCAAGGCCCGTTGCAATAAGGACCAGGAAGACCAAAAGGGGCGCGTCCTGTGGGTCATGACAACCAGCACCTGATGGTGCAATCTGCGTGCTGCTAGACGTAGGTGGAAAAGTACTGGCGAAGGTTAGAGTGACAACCAATTGTAGGGGATCGTGTAATTAAGGGTCCTATAGTTTGTGTAACCAATGGGACGTTGTGTATTTAGTGACCTTCATAGTGGCCGTTTGTAATGGAGGGCTTAGTTGCCTTACCTGATGTTAAGAAACCTATCATTTTCCCTCACTGTCCCATACTAGGATAGATTGTATACTTAGATGTTCACTAAGAGCATATCACAGTTGCCACTTGGTTTTTGTAGTTTGCCACGTAGGATGACGTTGGTAGTGACGTAGGTCAACGTCAATGATGACAAGTTGTGGATATAAAAGCTCAGTGTTTTATGAAACTCGTTGAGTAAGAGGATCAAGCAAATTCGTTAATGTTCATTGTACTCCCTGTTTTAGATAATTGACAGTAAAACATTTATCCTTTTTGCCAACTTGTTTTGATTATTGATGTATGAATAAAGTCTGCATCCCCATCCATCTCCAGGGTAATTGCTACTCATTTTAAAGGGCTGAGGTTATTCAGTTCAGACTGTAATCTGTCCTTGAGTAGATCATGACTACCAAGGCCAAATGCTGAGGATAGGTCCAACAGCATTAGGACTGATAATTTTTCTTGATCCATGTTGGATAGTACGTTGATTTGTAGGTCAGCATGGTGCTTACCGTGCCATACCCTTTCTAGAAACTGGATTGGCAGGACAAAAAAAATCTCATTGCTCTCAAGAAAGTTTTGAAATTGTATATTTGCAAATGTGTCCAAAACATTCAGCAAAAATGGCACATTTGTAATTGGACGATAATTGTCCAAGGTAAAGGGATCCAACGACTCCTTTTTCAAGAGGGGGGTGACCAATGCCTCCTTCAGAAAGAGGAACTCAACCCTCACCAAAGGAGCAGTTTACAAACTTAGTTACCCACGGACCAAGGATATCCCAGCACTTTATAAATCAACTGGAGGGACAAGCATCAATGTGACATGTGGGTTTCATCGCATAAATTATTTGTAAAATAAATGCTTTGGTACAGGGAGTAAAGTTGAATACGGGAAGCTCTATTCCAAGGGGATCTGCCTCTTTAAAATCCAACACCATTACTTCCACAGTGTCTTTTATCCATTGAATATTGGCCTGGTGAGTAGAGACCTTATTTAGAAATACATTATGTATGGACTGCCACCAGTCCTTATTTTTTGCTGGCATTGACAGAGGTGGGGGTTTGTTCTTAAAATCCTGAAGAATGGAAAACAATTCCTTTGAACTGGATTTTGCTTTCAGGATCCTGTGATTATAGACCTCTGACTTGGCTTTAATCAGTGAATCTTTTAACCAGGAGTTTATAATTAGCTAACGTTGCATCAGAGGAATCTTTATGCCAACGGCGTTCACCTGTACCCTTTTCTCTCCTACTAACGAGGATGTTGAACAATCAAAGTGGCACTAGTGTGCCAAGTCGTGATTGGTTGAGTATCGCCTGCTGACTTGCTCTTCATTTTTAACAGCGTCCCACATAATACCACACAGGTAATCGAAAATCTTGACCCTACAGATCTCTGCAATGAGCATTCTTAATTGAGGACCCAAATCTGGGCTGTATGTTGTCCTCTCTGCAAAGCCAAACTCCTAACTCGCCTCCTTTCTGAAGAACCACTTATGTAACATTCTACGCCACCACCTCTCCCCCTATAACAACCCTCGGCCCCTTCATCCTAAAAAGTAGCACTTTCTCCACTATCCTGTTCCTATATTGTGCTCTACTGTCCTTGTTTCCATCTCCCCTGCATAGTCTTATATTCACATCCATTGTTAAGGAAACTGGTTTTCTCCTGTGTAAATGCATTTTGGCACAAAAATGCTTACAAAATGTTGTTTTCCCTGTAATCTTTATTAAATAAACAGAAAAAATAAATGTATTGAAGTACTTGCGTAATCAAATTTGAGACTCCTGATGCCATTTAACCAGGACATCAACAAACTTGGTTGACCAATTTGGGCCTGATTCTAGTATATATTAATCACCAGTAGATCTCTACCAAAAGAAGAGCGTTTTGAAAACTTTACGGCTAGATTGCCTGGGTGGGGTTCAAATTGATTTATGATCTTGAAGCTCAACTCGATTTTGATGGCAACACGTAGACCACTGGATGGTCTACCTCTGAGTCCACCCCAGGCCATATGCAAAACTGTTTCAAATCCTGGGAGGCATGATAATTCCTGCAGACACTTCCCAAAACATTACGTTGTAAAATGAGTAATCAGGGGTGTCAGAAAATTGTATGGAAAAATGTGTGAATTCTGGGGTAGCACTTCCAACAACCTTTGTTAAAGGAACCTCGCCCCAGGGTGAGTGTGGGCCTGGGGGGGTATCATAGCTTGTAGAAAGGTAGGTAACCACGCCTAGTCAATTAACAACTCTTTGCTCTGGAAGATTTAAAAACCTCACATGTCAAACACCTTAAGAAAAAAAAAATTCAACTCCTTTCTTTCCTTTGAACTACAGACCTATCTTCAACACCCGCTTCATTGCTAAACTCCTTAAACTCACAGCCTACAAGCAACTCTGCCTTTTCTCTGAAGCTGGCCTGCTCCTCGACCCGGTCCAATCTGGCTTCAGACCCCTTTGAGTAACTGAATCTGTTCTTGTGCCTGTTTGGGATGATATAAAAAAGAACAGCTGACTTGGAAGGATGCGCTCCACTCATCCTACTCAATCTGTCTGCTGCCATTGACACCATTGACCACGCAATTCTCCTGGACAGGCTTCACCCAGTAGGCATCAGACCCTGCACAGAAATGGATCTCCTCATTCCTCTCTAATAGATCGCAAATCATGCTCATTCCATGTTTCACTTCCGTTCCTTGCCCTGTCCCAATTGGGGTCCCTTGGGGACCGTCCCTGTCGCCCCTTCTATTCAATCTCTACCTCGGCTGGCACTTAAAGCATGAAAGGTTGAGTGCGAATAACTATGCAGATGACACCCGGATCATTTTCAAAATCCCTCTACTTCCTCCCGACTTGACCTCTCCTGCCTCTTTCCAATCGATCACTGTATGACTGCCAACCACCTTCTCAACCATGGCAAAACTGAAATATTATGTAGCAATACGCCCTCATGCCGCAACCAATACCCTTGCCACATGTTCTAGGAGCCTGCCGGTAGTTTCTGCCTTTTTAAACAATCTGGGATGCTCAATGGACTCGGAGCTATCTCTCTCCCAACACATCAACTCTGTGTCCAGAACATGCAACTTCTACTTGCGCATCCTAAGGCAAATGTTCCCTTACCTATCCTAACCTTATAGACTCTCTGCAATACTTGCCATTATTCTCTCCCGCTTAGATCATGCAAACTCCCTCCTAGTTAAGTGTCATAGCACGTCAGCTCAGGAAACTCCCAACAATTTCAAAACTCTGCGGGCAGATTTCTGCTTGCCCTCTCACCTAGAGAACATTTTATCCGTGCCCTCAGAACACTACACTGGCTCCTTACTAGCCGACGGGCCCCCTTTAAAGCCATGTGCATCACTCACTGCACCCTCCACCACAATGGGCAAGGTTCCTCTGGCCGTGGCCAATGCTGCTAATATTTAACTACTATAGGTATGAAATGCGTCATTTGGGTTGCTGGGGATAGGAAACGTGTTACACTTAGATGGATTGCTCTAGGTATGAAATATATTACGCTTTATTTTTTGAGGGATAGGTAATGGGAATTGTATTGCACATGGATAGATATTGCAGGGGGATCTTTCCCGCACGTGATTGTTTTATTTGGGGTGTAGGGACGGACATTGCACTAAAGACGGCTAATGTAGGCCTACATGTGTATTGCACCCGGAGCAAGTGGTGTAAGTTTCATCAGTGCACTTGAATATCTAAAACAAACATGTGATTGGCTATTAGTCTGGTAACAACATGTAATGTCAGACTGCCTTTACAATCAAGATCTACACTGGTTACCTTCATCACACCTATTAACCCTAAATCGGCATTGGTATCCTTATCCTGAAGTAACTAGAGGGCTGATAGTAGCTCTTATAAGAACTGAGAAGATTGCCAGTCTGCTTTCAGAATCCTATATCTTTGTTCCCATGGTAGCCTGCTTGCGCTTGGGAGACTTGAGGGCAGCCTTCCAATAATGCATATAAGAGTCTACGAATGGTAGTTGGCTTATTGTCCCCACAGATGAGACAGCAACATTACAGATGAGCTCCAGGTACGTATAAATGCACCACTTTGGTGGACATCTGCCGCAGGCACGGCCATCCATCCATTCACATTAGAATGCAGCTATGACAAAATTCGGCCTAGCTGGACACTTAATGTTTTTAAGCCTACTCACCCCAGACTTGACTCAACACCCCTGTCATTGGAATACAGTGACAACCTATGACCTAATTCCGGTTTATCTGGACACATAACTAGTCTCTTGCAGTCGCACACAAACGTGACCTGCCTCAGTACCCACCCAGAAGTTTGATCTCTTGGGTTGCTTACCAGCGCCTAACCAGCCCAACCAATCCCTAATCTTGGCCATATTCACACACTCATTCTAAACCTCTGAGAATTTCCCATACTCTGGACTGCGATCCCTAAGGCCGTTCCCACCACAAGTGTATTGAGACTATAGTATGGGTAAAAGGGTGCTATGTAAATGACAATTACAAGATTGTCATGTAACTGATCAGAGTTGATCTGTGCAAAATGAACCACCCTTTTGTTTTTAGCAATGGTTGGGCTGAAAAGTAATCCCCTTGAGCATTGGACTTGGGATAGAAAAGTTCATAACCCAGAGTCAATAAGTTGGCAGTTTCTTTAAGTAAAATAGATGTCACTGTAGATGCTTAAATATAATGTCAGTTCTGTCATCAAAGCTTTCTACTTGGGTTAAGTCCCGTAACACCAGATTCCTCAGTCTTAGTCTATCATAAAATGAGATCATGTATGAACATTTAATAACCATGTTGTGCCTGCTGCTGAAAATAGATTTGAATGCCAGCTTTAATGATAACATTGTACCAAGGGGCTTTACGTAGTTTCACTGATTTCTGTTGCAACTGCAGCGAGGGTCTAAAATCTTAGGTACTCTTTTAGGACTTGATTGGGTAAAGAAGATCTCTTGTGCATGCTTTTTGTATTGTTCATTAGTTGCCAACAGTGACCAGAATGCTGTAAACCCAAAATGCTTTAACAGTTTTGTATAGTAACTCCAAATGTGGATGTTGCGTCCCAGTTCCAGAAGATCTGCACCAGCTGCTGAACCACAGAGCTTCTTAAAGATGTTGCGGCTGCATTGAATTGAACAGCTACAGCCAAAACACCCACAAGGGAAGTGGATAAATGGTCTTGTATTCTTCATCCGATACTGGAATGGGCAGAGGGGTTGGGGAATTAGAACTGTTTTTTTTTAAAAAAAAAACTTTATTTTTGGTTTGCATATCACATCACAGCTGTTCCATCTTTCAACTGATTTAAAAGTACAAAATATAGTGCTACATAACCCCCACATCCCACTCATCTGGACAGTGATCATGCATATTTGCACATTTTCAGCAACAAAAGAATTTTGGGTTATCGGCTCTTAGGCCGTGTCTATTCACCTATGGAATTCTCTGCATCTGATAGTTCTACTCAGGTACGTTCTGAACAGAGTCCAAATGTCTTTCGGTCTGCATGCTGTAGGCGTCATTCCTATATAAGTTTCTTTGCATTCGTTTAACATATGTTAGCCCTTTAAGGAAGTGTTTTGTGTGTGGGGCGTGACTGCTCTTCCATGCTTGAAGAATACATTTCTTTGCCACTACGCATGCGACATTGAACAGTCTTCTAGTTTTCTCTGGAATTTTACCTATATCCCCAAACAGGTATTTTTGGGGGCTGAGCTGCGCTGGGATCTGTGTCATGTCTTCTACTATACTCGCAACTTCACGCCAGAACCCAGCTCTCAGGGGGCATGTCCAATACATATGGAACGCATCTGCCTGGGGGCTACCGCATTTCGGGCAATTTCCAGGTATTGAGTTATAGAATTTCACCATTTTGACCGGGGTGTAGTGGAGCCTGTTCAGTATTTAAAATTGTATCAGCCTGAGGCCGGCATTCAGCGAGACATTTTTAGAGAGGAGGCAGTATCTTGACCATTTCCCCTCTTCTATAGTTATACCCATGTCCTTTTCCCATGAAACTTTGATATTATTCGACGATTTTGAGTGGTTTGAACTATGTTGTATAACTTGCACACCCCTGTACCAGTCTGTGAATACAGTGATTGGAAGCATGCATGTTCAGGTGGTTCTTCTTGGTATGTTGGCCATTGCTTCTTGAATGCTGCTTTAATGCGGTGGTATTGTAAAGTAACTAACTGGTTTCTCCCCACTGTGTCTGCGAAGTCCTCTGGTGTCACGAATCTCCCGTTTGGGAACATGTTTCTCATTTTAATCTCATATTCCGGGATCCAAGTTTTATGTATGCTGGTGTCGTATGTGGGTTTGATGCCTGGGAAGTTCCATAGCAGGGCCTGCAAGTCATAGGGTGCGTCTGTTTGGAGTCTTACTGATTGCGGCCCATGTACAATAAGTGAAGGATGCCGGGTCGAATTTACATTCATCCTTGTGGGTTTTTGTGAATATTATGCAGCGCAGGTCTGTTGGTCGAACCGAGTGTCTCTCGAGGGGGACATATGATGTTCTGTCTGTCAGATCCTGCCAGTATTTAGCGTATTGTGCTTGCGCCACCAGATTATATAACTCGAAATCGGGTGCAGCAATACCACCCATTTCATAGGGTTCTACTAGTTTTCGCCATTTCATTCTGTTAGTACCGCCGTCCCATATATTATTAAAACTGTCCAAGAAGTCGGAACAGAGTGTGGGCCAAACACAAGAAAGAAACGCAAACCCTCTTAGAGTAAAAGAAATAGAAAAAAAAAGAAGCAGAGATGACCAACATAAGAAGGAACATAGATGGTACTAGTGAGGAGAAGGTACAGGGTAACTTGGCGAAAACCTCGCCAAGAACAGCAAGCGACTTCCTAGAGGACCAATCTGCTATGAACTATTCCCAGTACTCACATAGTGAAGGGGAAGAAGAACCAGAGGTTTTTCAAAGTGAAAAGGTGACAAACAACAGAAAACTGACAGAAGTACAAGTCAGACAGCTCTCGTATAGCGAGTCGGAAGAAGAGTCTGGTGACCGAAATAGAAAAAGAGAAAAAACAAACCACAGAAAGATGCCAGATCACTGCACTGGGCAGTCAGCAAGCAGAAACCACCGAAATCAGGTAAACTTTACAAACACATCAAAGATCAGTGAAACTAAGATCTCAAAGGAACAAAATAAAGATCAGGGTGTATGAAAAGACAGAATGTCAGTTTCGCCGGTCCATCATGAACACCCTCAAAGGAAACAGCAAAGGGTCCCAACTGGACGGAGAAAGAACATAGAAAGGAAAGATCTTCACCAAAGGAAACTAAGTCCAGACATAAATCCGCCAATGAAGAGCGTGCCCGGGAAATCCTTACTCTGAAATTAGAACAATCAGAGAAAAATCGTGAAAAGATGGTACTTAACAGGAGGACGGTAAGAAACATTTTTAGCACTATCACCACACTGAAACGCTTGAGAGCGGAAGATTACATCAGGGTGGAACCATATCACAGAGGATCAGTGGCTAACGCTTACATCCACATAAAGGTGGAGGTTAGTCCTTATTCAATCAATAAGCCACTAGAAGAACTTTGGCTGAGAGGTTTCTATCTATCGGTTGTCCCGGATCGCAACCCCAAGAAAGATTTTAAAAAAGGAGGACGCAGAGAAGACCACCCACAGAAACCCACTGCCCCTCACATCTAAATTTAGCTTCCAAAGACTGCTCTCTTGCAAGACAAAGCCAGTTGAAAAAGAGGCCCAAGCAAGGCGCCTCAGATCGGATTCGGGTGAACACATGAACAGAGAGAAAAGAGAAAGATACAAACGACTGAAGGGACATCCAATCCCCCCGAAGACCACAGAAAAGATGATAAAAAGTAAGGAAGTAGGGGAAACTTCTGTGCCAAACTCTCCTACATCACGTCCAAACCGGTCACTATTAGACAGAAACTCACATCAACCGGCTAAAATAGAATCAGCCCTTTCGCCAATGAGACAACTATGGGCTTGGTTACCCAAAACACTAACAGCGTATGCTAAGAAATAGCAACCCGCAACCCACGGCATGGAGGCGGAAGAAAAAAGGAGCTCAAAGGCACAGATACAGCACCTCACCTCCCTGCTGATGGGCTCATGGAACACGAGAGGTTACCAACCCCTCCTGAAAAAGAGCGACGTAAACTTGGGAATTTTTGATATTCTAACACTACAGGAAACATGGCTACTGGAGAAACCGCATCTGGATGGCTTCGCTATTGAATTCTCCCCGGCCACAGAGGGAGCTTTGGGTCGGCCATCTGCGGGAATTCTGTTTGCGGTTCGATCTGGGAGTGGGATCTGTATTCAGAAAATGGTGTCGGTCTCCACAAGCCATTTAGCAGTTTTGACAAATTGGACAACATGGGATCAAGTCACCAAAACGACTAAATAACTACCTGATTTAAACGCTAGATGTTCCCCCACGGGTAAGACAAAACACCAACTGGGGACACCCGCAGAAAAAAGAGGGGCTATATGGTTGGAGCTAATGGCCTCGCGTGGTTGCCACAATCTAGACAAG
Source organism: Ambystoma mexicanum (assembly GCF_040938575.1). NCBI lineage: Eukaryota > Metazoa > Chordata > Amphibia > Caudata > Ambystomatidae > Ambystoma > Ambystoma mexicanum. Next base: position 1,297,590,143 of record NC_090921.1, on the reverse strand, counting down.
GCCTTCCCTGATGCAAACCGATTACCAACTTGGGAAAGAGAACATTGCAGTGCTACTATTGACTATATCTTTGACTATATCTTTGCATCGGAGCATCTGGTAAAATTGGCAAAATCTTTTGAAACTGTCAAAACCATTGCCAGTGACCACAATTTGCTGAAAACAACATGGGCAATCCATAACAGTCAACACTTCCAATATGATGCTCAAATTGAATCCAATGTGCAAGGAAATCGATTGAAATTATCAGCAGAAAGAATAAGATCTTTGAATGAAAATTACAAAAGAAAAATGGAAAATGACACAAACTCCAGATTACCAGCCTTTGCTGAGCCCGTACAAAATTAAGAACAAGCGGAAATCTAGCAACAAGGAACACAATATTCATCAGTACGATAAGATCTTAGTCGCAAAAAGAGCCTTGGTGAGACGCTTAAAAAGTGCAGCAAAACGAACAAACAACCTATTGGCTACAAAAGAGGCGATTATGGAAATGAAAGCATACAAAGCATGGCTGCGAAACCATCGGCAATATATGTACCAATTAGATTCGGAAGACATGCTGCGCAAGCTGGGGAGCAGAAATACAGGAGAATTCTGGGCCTTGATCAAAACCACAGGGTCGCATCCGTTGACGTCGCAGGCAACTGTGTGCATGAAAAAGTTTGGAAAGCACACTTTACAGAACTTTTTCACAGCTCTCTAGAACAAATCCAAACACCAAGCAAAGAACCCGTCACGGCATGGTGCTCCCTGGAGAATGAAGAAGACATCAAGGAAATTATTCGGAAATTAAAACCATCTCGTGCACCCGGCCTTGACGGAGTGACAAATGCGGACCTCAAATTATTTCCAAATGAATGGACTCCATTCATCAGCAATGTCTTCGCAAACTGTACGAACACGAAATCAATTCCAAGTTCCTGGAAAACATCTGTGGTGGTGCCGATCTTTAAGAAGGGCGATAGAGCGGATCCAGCCAATTACAGGCCGATTGCGCTTTTAGACTGTATAGGGAAAGTCTATGGCATGCTACTGCTCCACGAATTCCAACATTGGGCAAAATCTGCATCCTTGCACGATCCGTTCCAAGTTGGTTTCCAGAAAAATGCCGGGACCTCAATAAACATCTTGATCCTCAGCCTCATGAAGAGCAAGTCATTTGAAGGTTCTACAAACATCTACCTAGCCTTCATAGACCTTAGTCAGGCTTTCGACAAGGTCGAAAGGAAATTACTCTGGAAAAAGCTCCAAGAGGCTAATTGCCCAGCGAACATCATGGGACCTATAAAGGCTTTATATTTGGAACATCCATGCGGGTAAAGCTAAACGGAAAAGGTATCTTATCGGAAAGCATCCCAATAAAGAGGTGGTAAAGCAAGGATGCCCTTTGGCGCCAGCTTTATTTATAGCCTTCGTTGGTGATTACAAGAACTCAAGAAAAGTTGCATTTAGAAGTTGTGCCTAACAGCCTCTCTGAGAAAAGCTGCACTTGGAAGTTGTGCCCAATAGCCTCTCTGAGAAAAATTGCATTTAGAAGTGTGCCCAATTGCATTTAGAAGTTTATCCAACCACATTTAGAAGTTGTGCCCAATAGCCTCTATGAGAAAAGTTGCATTTAGAAGTGTGCCCAATTGCTTTTAGAAGTTGTGCCCAATAGCCTCTGTGAGAAAAGTTGCAGTTAGAAGTGTGCCCAATTGCATTTAGAAGAATACCCAGTTGCATTTAGAAGTTCTGCCCAATAGTCTCTGTGAGGAAAGTTGCATTTAGAAATGTGCCCAATTGCATTAGAAGTGTACCCAATTGCATCTAGAAGCTCCGACCAATAGCCTCTCTGAGAAAAGCCGCATTTAGAAGTGTTCCCAATTGCATTTAGAAGTTGTGCCCAATAGTCCCTTTGAGAAAAGTTGCATTTAGAAGTGTGCCCAATTGTATTTAGAAGTGTGCCCAATTGCATTTAGAAGTGTACCCAATTGCATTTAGAAGTTGTGACCAATAGCCTATCTGAGAAAAGCTGCATGTAGAAGTTGTGCCCAATAGTCTCTCTGAAAAGTTGCATTTAGAAGTGTACCCAATTGCATTTAGAAGTTGTGACCAATAGCCTCTCTGAGAAAAGTTGCATTTTGAAGTATGCCCAATAGCCTCTCTTTGAAAGTTGCATTTAGAAGTGTGCCCAATAGCCTCTGTGAATTTAGAAGTGTGCCCAATAGCCTGTCTCTGAAGGTTGCATCTAGAAGTAATATGCTTTGGAATGCAGGGAACATTTGAAAGAGCATATACCATTCCACACCCCACGCTTACTCTCTTCTTTATACCACCACTCAACTAGAACACAGAGATACTATGTCACCATTCGGTATAACTGTTCTCATATCAACATCTCCCGCTCACTCCCCATCACCCTGAGTAAACGCTGCTGGTTTCACCCCCCCCCAGCCAGGCGTTCTCCTCAGGCCTAACGCAGCCACACTCGGTCTGGATAAATCCTGCCAGAGCGAACACATACTCCTGATCTCTCAACCACCACACCTACCGCTAAGAAGCAGCTACCACATGAATTCCGCACCAGCTGCACACATACCTGGTGCACACACGCACCTTTGGACTCTCTCTACTGACCCGAACTTCGGTTCCCAAGGGCGTTCAACCTACCAGCGTCTTCAGACCATACCAATGGTATATAAGGCGCTATATAAATGCAAAATACCATAACATATGAATGTCGCCATGGATCGCAGGTTTTCAAAGAAAGGTCTGCTTGGCCATATTGGAACATTGCTGAACACGTAAAGGAGCTTGGGGAGCACTACCCTTTTGAGTACTGCGATGCAGCCGATGAGTGATATGAGAAGTCTAGCCCATACTTGTAGTTTAGTATGGATCGTCTGCAACAGGGATTCGTAATTGTCCACATATAAGGACATTTTGTCTCTGGAGGCAAGGATTCCTAGGTATCTAATACAGTTGGGGGACCATCTAAGACCATGCGTATGTGTAGGGCGGGCAGTGGCTGGTGTCAATGGGAAGATTTCAGACTTTGCAGAGTTTATTTTGTAGCCCAAATGTGTAGTGAATTCTTCTATCACTGCTAGTATGGGGGCAAGGTTTTACTCTGGTTCGCGTATGTACAATAGCGCGCCGTCTGCATATAGCAATATGGATTGGAGAACATTGGCCATCCTAATGCCCCTCAGCTCTTGCTCTAGTCTGACAGCTGCCGCCACTGGTTCTATCGTGAGAGCAAAGAGAATGGGAGAGAAGGGCGTCCTTGCCTGGTTCCCCTATGTAGTCTGAAATGGTTGGACAGAGTGTGGTTTGTGAGGACCCTAGCTTTTGGGGAAGTATAGAGCAATTGGACACATTGTACAAGGTACGGGCCAAACCCAAATATGTTGAGGACCTCGAACAAGTATGTCCATGAGACCGAATCAAACGCTTTCTCTGCCTCTAGTGATATAGCCACTGCCTGTGCCTCTGGTTTAATCTGTGCCATAATACCGAATAATCTATGCAGGTTTAAGGCCATGGATCTTGTTGGAATGAAGCCGCATTGGTCAGGATGTATTAGGGTGGTCATTTTGGGTAATCTAGTTGCAAGCACTTTTGCGTAGATCTTAGCGTCTGTGTTGATCAATGAGAGGGGCCGATAGGAGGACAGTTCATGGGACCGGCGCCTGGGTTTTAACAACACCGTGATGATGGCGTCCGTCATTGTGTCTGGGAGTGAGCCAGTTCTCATGGCCTCCTGCCATACAAGGGTTAGTATTGAGGCGAGTGTTGTGGAGTATTCTTTGTACAGTTCTGAGCTCAGACCATCTGGGCCCAGGGCTTTTCCGGTTGCCAATGATTTGATTGCTTCTGCGATCTCTTCACTAATTATCTGTTGTTCGAGGGCCCAGTTGTCTAGCGAGAGCCTAGGGAGAGTGATCTTGTTTAGGTATTCCCTGAGGACTTCCTGAGTACACGTATCATGGTTTGCATAAAGGTTGTTATAGAATTTGGTGAATTCTGAATGTATTTCTTCTTCTCCATTTACAGCCAGCTCGGTTCCCGTAATAATACTTTTGATAGGGGTGTGGTTGTGTTCATTCCTTAGGTGTCCCACCTTATTGCCCTCTCCATACCCTGACTCGTGTAGCCATATATTGCTGTTCTTTTGTTGCCAATTCATTACATTTCTGAAGGTGTGCATTGATTTCAGCTAATGTTGGTTTATTATGTGTTGTGCTATAATCAGTTTCAAGTGTTTTTCCATTTCGGGTAACTCTGTTCTGACGGCCTTAAGGAGTCCAGTTGTTTTAGACATTGTTACCTCTTATCCATACCTTGAATGTTTCCCATATGGTCGATCATTTGTCTACTGACCCTTTCTTTAATTGGAAGAATTTCTCCATTTCAATATATAGTGACTCTACCACATTTGGGTCTCTTAGGATATTTGGGGGCATTCTCCATCGTCTGGTTGGTGGAGTAATGTTTTGGATCGTCACTTCAAGTGTGACTGGAGCGTGATCTGATAGTGTGCGGGGGAGTATATCGCAGTGCTGTACTGAATTAATCAGATGGGAGGAGATGAACCAGTAGTCTATCCTTGACGCTGTGTCATGTACTGATGAGTAAAATGTGTATCATCTATCGGGTGTACACCTCTCCAGGCATCTATCAGGGCTAACTCTGCTAGGGCTTGATGTAAGATAGTGGCAGATCTAGTGAGGTTCCTTTGTTTATCTGATGATCTGTCCAAGGAGACATTGAGTATGGTGTTGAAGTCTCCTCCCCACAGCCCACATGTGTCCATTGTCGGGCCGATTTCAGCTAAAATATTAATATAAAACTCGGGGTCATCTATGTTCGGGCCGTAAGTATTGATTAGTATCAGCTTCTCGCCTGCCACGATGCCCCACACAACCACATTCCTGCCCTGGGGGTCAATTTTTCTTTTCTCGGTTGCAAACCCCAAAGAGGGGTGTATTAGTGTGAGGACACCTCTATTATGGGATGAGTATTCAGTATAGTGTCTGTTGCTCCCCCATTGTCGTAGAACACTTTTGTTAACCTTTTGTAGTGCATGGGTTTCTTGGAGCATAGCTATGTGTGGGCGGTGTCTATTGATATATGCCCGTACTTTGCTAGATTTTGCCCTGTTATTCAGCCCCCGAATGTTCCAGGTAAGCAGTTTGAGTTTCAACCCTGCAGGTGGATTTGTATTCTGTGCCATTTCGTCAAAATTGGGTGATGCATGGAGAAAGGGGGCATTCCTAAAGTGATTGCATTTTTTGCGTCATTCAAACCAGTTAACTTTGACTCCTGATGCCCAACTGGAGCTCTTTCAGGAAGTAACAATATTCTCAAACAGAACAGTCCCTTGTGACCTGTGCCCGCCCCCACCCACACCATCGGCCCAACATGATGATGATCCCTTGTTACAAACTTGTGGTTCTTCCCGGGGGGACGAGTGCTGAACACGGCCCTCGTAGTCGAGCGCATCTCATCCGGCCCAACTCAAAGTATGGGAGCTGCGTCCCCCCGCCCCATCTACCACAATTACAACATAAAGTGAATAAAGGATATCGTGAAGCTGCCTTCAATCATTGGAGTTCCTTGGTTCTTGCACTGGTTGTTGCAGGTCGTTTTGATCGTGTTTGTGTCTCCCAGGAGGGAGGGGGATTGAGGCTTCTACATAGGCCAGTGCCACTGCGGGGGATTCGAAGAAGTGTACCCGTCCACCGTGTTGTATGTGCAGCTTTGCGGGGAACAGTAGGGCGTAGGGTACTTTCCTCAACCTGAATTGGCGTTTGATTGTTTCATAGGATCGCCTTTGGGTTTGGACTCCCGCTGAGAAGTCAGGGTAGATGTGAATATTATCGTTGCTGTGTCTTAGGGGCCCCATCTCTCTTGCCAGTCTCAGAACAGTGTCTCTGTAATTAAGCAGTTTGGCAATGACCGTGCGAGGAGGGGCGCCCTGCTTAGGTGCCGGGGCTAGGGTACGATGCGTCCATTCAGCCAAGAATTGTGGGAAAAGGAGTCTTCGCCTAGAAGGGATTTCAGCAGGGTTTCGATCCGTGATTCCATTGGGTCTTTGCAGAAGGACTCGGAGAGCCCAACGATCCGTATGTTGTTGCGGTGCGATCTCGACTCCAAATCTTTGCATTTTCCCCGGAGCTTGTTCATCTCACCTTTCAGGAGTGTTATGTCGTGGGTATTTTGGTGGATTGAATCTTCGTTCACGCATATTCTCTTTTCTGATTCCGTGATCCTGATACTTTCTTTGTCGACACGGCTTTGAGTGAGCCTATTGTTGAGACGATGTCATCCAATTTAACACCGACTGCCAGGAACCCATTTTGCACTGTGGTTAGGAGGTGGTCAAATTTCGTGTCATCTACAGCCGCCACTGTGGTGGAGGTCGATGGGTCCGGGCCATCAACGGGTGTTTGTGAGTTAGTGAAGGAATCCATCGGGTCTGTCTTCCTGTTCTTTACTACATTTTCCCCGGGAATCTCAAGGATATCTATTTTGTGTGACACTGTTGGGTTGGTGGGTTTAGGTACCCTAATGGATCCATTGGCTTCTGTGTTCCAGTGTAGGTGCAGGTTGACAGATGCAGTGGTTTCAGGAGAGACGATGCTACAGTGTTGGTTGCCTTTCCTTTCACGTTTCTCCGGTGTTCTGGTGGTTGACCTTCTGACACTTTATGATCTCAGTGTCGGATTGCCATGCACAAAACGATTATGACTGCAGGGCCGGAGTGTTCCAGAGGATTTTGGCACTATTGGTTGATAAATGTCAGTGAGCCGTTTAGCTGAAGGTTTGCTTTGTATGCCACGCAATTGTCATCAGGAATGGACTGTGCCCTCTCGCGTATTCACCTGTTCATTAATTTACGTTCCCACAGGGAGGAGTAATGTCCGCGTAAGGAACCGCCTTGTGGTTTATTGGTCTTGATTCCGGCGAAAATCGGGCCTGGCACGCCTAGCTCAGGAACTGGTGCAGGTTGTGGGGCCGCTGCGTAGGGCAGGTCTATGGCTGGTATATGCGGCCCGCAGCATGTCCGTAAGGCGTCTGATGGTCTGTGTAGGGCCTGAGTCTTGATGGCCTCTCTGGCCACGTATATGGCTGCCTCTGTGTGGCACGAGCGGGGTCCTCAATATCTGGGCCGCCGCTGTCGACCGTTGTCGGATGCCCTCCTGGGCGGCTTTGTTCTATGTTAAGCGGGCCGGGTGTAACGGTCTTGGATTGTGCAGGGACCGCTTATGGCGTTGCCTGGTGGAGGGGGGGTTGGGGCCGGACACAAGGGGTTCGCTGCCCAGCGGGGGCCGCACTGTGTGTGCAGTATGGAAGTTAGCGCGTGTAGTCGGCGCACCGCTTATCTCGCTGGTAGTGCGGGGAGGCAGGAGAATGGCGGCATCCTTACCGGGAGGCCCAGCTGCGCAGATCTTTCCTCCGGCGACCAGGCTCATCACCCGCACCACCGCCGACGCCCACAGTTGTCCTTGTGCGGTTCCGACCCCAAGAGCAGTAGAGGCGGCTTGATGTGTACGCCTCTGTCGCTCGTAGTCTGCAAAGCGGGCTCCGCCTACATCAAGGCCTGAGTGCGCTTAGGAGCCGCGGTCTCTGCGTTGGGATTCCTGGAGCTGTGAGATGGTGTGGAGCCTCTCGTCCGTGACCTCGGACGAGATTTGGGCGTTCCAGGTCCGATTTCTTTCATTCTTTCCCTGAGGAGCTTCAGGAGGTTTAGCGATGGCAGTTCTGCTATGTTTGTGGCTTGGGGGGGGGGAGGGGTACCCAGCAACTGGATATATTTTATGAAAGGATTTCTGCTGGAGAGGAGCTCTGCTCTTAGGCGGCCATCTTTTAGATTCTTAGTCTTCTTGTATTGCTGGTGTTCCCTGAAGCCTGCAATTTCAGCATTGTATGCCTTTTCTAACACTGAACAATAAGTGAAACTTTGTCTTTGTCAGAATGCTAGTGTACTGGGAATTAAATGTTCAATATTTTCGTGAAGCTCCAATCCATTGTGTGCTAAATTTGCTTTTTGTGTTCCTATATTTCTCCAGCATTGGATCATTTATAGATTCACATGCTATTAACAATTCCCTTTCGTCAGGCTGGGAATCCTCGGTTAACTTTACCATAGTAAATATATGTAATCGCCCACCTTTTTGGTGTCAACCAATGGGACGTGGACTATGTAGCTCCTCCCCTGCAGCCTCCCTACAGATCGTGAACGCATGTCATGCTGGAAGGAGTCCTCGTGTGTTTCTCCTGAGAGAAATCTCCACACTTCATTTCATCAAAACTTCAGGACATTCTTCTTTTGTTAGATAAGTAAAAAGATGGGGGGAAACAAAAAATGAAAGGGAAGAAATCCCTCTTTAAAGCCTGCACTGACTGGCTTAAAAAACGTTTTTTGGGGGGACAGGCATGAACAATGCATTTATTGCCTTCAACACCACCACTCTGCAGAACAGTGTGAAATTTGTAAAACCTTTAGCACAAAAAGGCTAAAAGACAGAAAAAGGCGCCTGGTATGCTGGCTAAATGAGGGCCACCCCTCACCCCCCTTCAGAGGCAGAGTCCTCACGGAGCCTAGCAGGCCCCAGGTGCACAGAGAAAAGAGAATCTGAAACAAAAGGGCCATCAAAAACCGTTTACCAATTCAGTTGATTTCAACAAAAAAGTCAATCAGTGCTGTCATCAATAGCAGAGGCAACGACCCAACCTCTGGCCCTCTGACTGATGGCAAAAGTACCCTCAATGGCTCCATGCTTGCAGACGGTACAAAAGGAGTTTGTCGACATAGAAGCGATCGACGACTGAGCGCTCTACGACAGCTACAAAGGGGCTTGTCCTGTTGACAAGCACAGTGACTGAAAAGCAATGTTTGGAACACCGCCCGACAACTAGCAATCAAATCAATTGTCGACGGAACATTTGTTGATGGGTCGCTCAAGGGTGGACAAACTCTCGTCGACTACCCACTTATTGACAGACAAACACTCGACCATGCACCGCTCATTGACGAAGAGCAGCACGTCAACCACTGATAAAGGGAGGCACCCGTCAGCATATAAACCAGAACCTTCACATGCTCTGGCTAAAAGTGGGGAGTATCTCTTGCCACAGCAGCAAACGAGACAGGAAGGAGAATCGGGCAGGCAAGCTCACAATGCAGAACCAGCCCATCAGGTGCCACAACACCAATCGGGGGAGTGCCAACCAACACTACACCAGTCTCTCCAATTACATACTCTCAGGCCATGCCTGAAGATTTCTTACAGTACCAAGTGGATTCTGGGTTTGAGGCACAAAATACAGCGTCCCCGGTCTTCTCCGACTCCATAATAATGGAAAAGCCTACACAAACTCCTCCCCCACTGAGATAACCATGTATCTCACAACGGTAACATACCACCCGGGAGCTGGGTGATATTCTGATAGCATGACCACAAGAGCCGCTACTCAGTCTGCAGTCATTGCTTTCACTGCAAGTTTGTCCACACTTCAGAACCTGCTCACTCAAATAGACACAGACTCCCAACTACACCACCAGTTCCTGCAGCACAACCAGGAACACTAAGGGTAACACCCACACCGCAGTGCCAGCAGATGCAAAAAAAAAAGGGTCCCTCTGCGGAAGGTGGACAGGAAACAGAAACATGAGGTCACTCTGCGCTCCATCACAGCTCCAGGAAACAGCCTGCATCCAGGGATAAAGACTCTAACACAGCGCAGATTTGCTGCACATAGCAAAAGGAAGGGGAATTCATCAATACAGATACTGATCAAGGCCTGCAAGATGCAATGTCCACCACTTCCACTGGATCTCCTCAGCTGGACGACCAATGGGATACGGACGATGACCAGGCAGATGAGGCCCCAGAACCATTGCCACCTGATGAAATTGGGGCATTCCGCACACTACCCACAAGCATGCCAAAAATGTGGCCTCATCCCCTCGGAGGGGAAAAAAAGAACGTTTTTTGTTCGACCATATGAACAAAAGAAAATCACTAGTGGAAATCCCAATCCTTTACCATGTGTGGGATGAGTGTCTCTGTACCATGAGACACCCTTTCACTGAACCAGCTTTTAAAGGTAGGCTGGAGAAAAAGTTCAAAGCACTGAACACCACCCCTAAGTGTCTCACTTCACAACCTTCGCCGGAATCTGTCGTCTGAGCAAAGGTACGGTGCCACCAGAGGCCGAAAAATGAATGCACTGCGAAAAAAGGTGCTCATGGTGGGTGCCAATGCAGTGAAAGTGGCCAACGAACTAGCAATTATGTGCTGGTATGACCGTGAGATGTGGCACAGGTTAGAGCCTATTTTAGAGCACTTACCTGAACAAAAACACAGTGAAGCAATTGCCATCTTAAAGGAAGGAGAGGAAGCCACAAACACTCAATATCAATATTGTGGTTGATCTAACCGAAACAGGCTTTAAGCAGATCAACCACAGGGTGGTGCTATGAAGGCAAGGGTGGCTATATTGTACAGATTTTAGACCAGATGTGCAACAAAGTGTTAGACATGCCATTGGAAGGTGACAGTCTGCTTGGACCCAAAATCAATGAGGCATAGAAGACAAATTAAAACGGATACTGTCCGCTCCCACCACTCTTCAAACCAAATGTAATTTTGTATATTTAGGGGCGGGGGGTGGAAGCAGTGAGGTCAACCTCCTCTGCAAACACCAGAGGGGCCAGACAATATTAAAAATCCTTGCAGTAATCGCAGCAATACAACAAAATCATCCCAGGGATACAATCGACTAAGGAAATACAGACAGTAGCAACAGCGTGGGAGGATCTTCTGGCTCTGAGGGGTGCAGCAAAGCCGCAGGCCTGATTGTGTTACCCAAACCAGCACTGGTGCGGGGAAAAGTAGCACACCATCTACATCAGTGGCAACAAATAACGGACAAATGGGTTTTTGCAGGTGGTTGCATTCGGCCACCTGTTAGAATTTGACAAACACCCACCAAATATCCCTCTGATTGAAAAACCCCATGCCGCATCTAAAGGTGCTCAACAAGAAATAAACAAATGTTAGCAAAACCGCCATACAAAAAGTACCAGAACAAGAAAGAGTATAAGGGGATTACACTTGTTACTTCGAGGTGCAGAAGCCAGACACAAAGTGGCGCCCTATACTAGATCTGCGCAAACTAAACCGATTTATCAAGAAGCAAAGCTTCAATATGGTAACGCTACAGCTAGTGATATGCGCAGTACAGCCACACGATTTTCTAGCATCTTTAGACCTAAAAGACTTGTATTTCCACATCCCGCTGCGCCAGAAACATCGAAAGTACCTTGTTTTGCAATAGCAGGCCAGCACTATTAATTCAAAGTGCTCTCATTCGGATTAAAATCAGTGCCTCGAACCTTTACAAAATGACTGGCATTAGTCCCAGCGGCCTTCCGAAAAGGAGGCCATCACGTTTATCCATATCTAGATGACGGGCTAGAGCGAGCACAAGCAATGGCGGGGGCACACTCATCCATCGCAGAAACAAAGCTCTTACTGCAGCTATGATTCAAGATAAACTTCAAAAAATCCTCTGCTTTCCAAAAGCCTGATTTTTCTGGGAGCTTCACAACATACAAGCCTCAGTTCGCCCCTCCAAGGACAGAAACAAACACTCAAGTCCTTACCAATCCTTCTCTAGACTTGATTACATTTTTGTTAATTCATCATTAGCGCCTTTTATTCTAAATTCCAAAATTGATCCTATAACCATTTCAGATCATGCTCCAGTATCCACTGTTCTTGAGTGGATCCCTATCAATAAAACCTCACCTAGATGGAGATTCAATTAATTCCTTTTGAAATATCAATCCTTTATTGATAAAACCAACTTCTTTATTAAATAATTTTTCTTTAACAATCTTCCTCAACATACATCGATACACAAGAACTGGGATGCTTTTAAAGCCTCCCTACGAGGTTTCATAATCCAGTTTGTTGCTATCAAAAAGAGACAATCTGAATCTTCTCATAACTCGCTCTTAGCTTCTATAAAACAGCTTGAAAAATCATACTATGCGAAATCAGATCCTACTATATTGAAAACCCTTATAACCAAATGCCTTAAATTTAATAAAATCTTCACAAGCAAAGGCGCCAATTCTATCCTCAGATCTAGAACAAAATTTTATAACAACTCTAACAAAGCTGGCAAAATGCTAACATCATATATCAAGAAGAAAAAAAGAAAAATCAATTATTACCCATATAATCTCCCCTGAATGTAACAGACTAACCCATCCTAAGGACATAAATGGTGCATTTATTCATTTGTATTCTAATTTGTATTCAGACGTCTCTTCCATTAACTCTGATAATATCAAATCTTTCTTCCAAACTAATAAAAAAGCTAATATACAGGACATACTGGATTTTTCTCCCCTTGAATCTCCTATCTCTATTTCCGAAATTAAACAAGTCATTCTTCATCTTAAACCAAACAAAGCCCTGGGCCCTGATGGATTCACTCTAGATTTTTACAAAACCTTTATTGATTCTTTAGCTCTTAAATGTTTAGCGTTATATTCTCACTTTGTCAATATTGGACCTTTTAGTGAAGCTCTCCTTATTCTTTTTCCAAAACCAGGCAAACATCCCTCGATTATTAAAAATTATCGACCCATTTCTCTTATTAATTCACACTCAAAAATCTATGCAAAAATCCTGGCTAAATGTTTAGGTACCTTCCTCCCTAATCTCATACATACTGATCATTCTGGATTTATTAAAGGACATCATGCCTCTTCCAATTCGAGGTTATTATTTAACATTCTAGCACAATCCCAAAACGTAAATGAACCTTCAGCACTTATCGCTCTCAATGCTGAAAAAGCTTTTGACTGTGTCCCCTGATTTTTCCTATTGCATTCACTATCTTGGCATGGTCTCATTTCATCAACTTGTTAAACATTTTATACTTCTCATCTACCACCTGTATCCTCATTAATAATTCTCTTTCCTCCTCATTTAGAATTGAAAGAGGCACTCATCATGGATGCCCTCTTTCTCCCTTATTTCAACCTTGCTTTGGAACCCCTTCTTTAAAACATCAGATTAAACCCACGCATCAAAGGAATCTCTATAAACAATATAGAAGTCAAACTTTCGGCCTATGCTGATGATATTCTTATATATCTTTCTGACCCTGCTTCCTCTATACCACACTTAATTTCCACTATTAATTATTTTTCCATCGTCTCAGGCTACAAATTAAACTTTGATAAATCAGAAGTTATGCCACTTACGTATAGCTGTAATAAGGTCAATACCCCTATATCAAGTATATCATGGCAATCGTCTCATATTAAATACTTAGGACTTTTAGTTGCTAATGACATTTATAACACTATCAATCTAAATACTAACTACTTAATTGAAAATGTCACTGAAATGACTGAAAGATGGTCACCTCTTTCTTTCCTGGTGGGGCCGTCTAGACACTATTAAAATGATTAGTCCCATTGCCCTATATTCCCTTTCCATGATACCCACCACCATTTATTCCTCCTTTTTTAAAAGACTAATTAAAATCATTACTACTAAAATGTTTCTGGATCCATAAGACTCCTCGCATTGCAGCTAACAAACTAAACCTCCCTAAATCCTCAGGTGGAGTAAAATTCCCAAACTTTCAACTCTATCATAAAGCCTTTGCTCTAAAACAACTTGCTATTTTTTTTACATTTTGAATCCTACCTTGATATAGCTCCTCTCTGGATTGCCATTGAAGCTAGCATTATCTCTCTCCACTTTCTCTCTCCCATTTCCTAATTACATCTTCCTGGCCCAATATTACTTTGTATCATCACTTAATTTCTTAAAGATCGTTTGGAATAAACTGCCTGCTAAATCCTTCAGCGAAATTAATCCTGTAGATTTATTCTTGTGGTTCAACAAACAAAATTCCACCAAATCTAACCTTTTAACTATACACAGATGGTATACTTCAGGGATTAAATTCATCAAATATCTAATTCAAAATGCTAAAGCTATACCCTTTCCGATCATCTGTACACAATACAATATTCCTACCTCTGATCTTTCCTTTCACACTTCCTTAATCACATCTATTACTACATTTCTTTCTACCTTTAAACAGAAATCTCCCTCTCCTTTTTTAAATCTTTTAATTAATAATCCCTATATCAAATCAGCAAAGTTTTACATGTTTCTAAATGATCCTCCCTCCTCTAATTCTTTCAATCTCAGTACTATTAGATATTGGGAAACAAATTGGAACCTGCAGCCCTCCCTAGATAATTGAGCTAAAATTTGAAAGGTATGCCATTCCACATCCACCGCTGCCAATCTCACCCAAACTTTTTTTATTTTACACCAGGCTTTTCTTCCTCCCGTATTGCTAAGGACATTGATGGCGCATCCAACAAATGTTGGTCTTGTAATGAATCAAATGCTGATTTCACTCATCTAATCTTCAAATGTACATATGTCTATGCTTTTTGGTCTAAAGTTTGGTCTCAAATGCAATCCATTTTTCTCTTCACAGAACCTTTACCTCTTGCAAATTTGCTTGTAATTTTTGCCTTCATCAATTATTAATAAAATATTTAAACCAAAACAAAGAAAACACATTGAAGTCGCTAATAACCATTTTACATGCTTGAAAAGGGGTATAAGTCAAAGTGCATGGGGCACTTGGGAACCATGGCTGCCTGTATTCCCCTCATACCACACTGCAGGTTAAACATGCGTCCTCTGCAAGGGTTCATTGCCAGCAGATGGTCCCACATCACATGGTTGTGGGATGACAAACTACGCCAAAACCTGATACCCACTACAGTGGTGGGCAAGGAGAGACATCACTATAGGATTAGGATGCTGTTTTCAGGACCCCATAACTGGTATCACCCTGGTAACGGATGCCTCAATATCCGGCTGGGGGCACACGTGTGCTCTCTCCACATAAATGGCAAATGGACACCAGAGAAAGCCAATCGGCATATAAATGTGTTGGAATTTGTGTCGGAAGCGGCCTCTGTGCTTTCTGGTCTTTTTGTGTACAGTGAGGTGCGGCTTGATACGTTGTGCTACACCTGAGGGTGCTTTCCTCAGATCTCGCTGAGAGGCAAGTGCTGAGAGGAGCGAGGATAGCCTTCCCTCCCGCGGCTTGGTATGCAATCCTGCAGGGTCCACGGTGCCCCGGGCTGGTGCGGTGGTGATCAGTGTTCCCTCTAATTATTTTTCCCTAAGTGCGGGAATGGTTAGCTTTTGTGCGCACTATATTTTCCATGTGTGCAACTTAATAACGAGTTAAGCCACTTTGTGAGCATGCATACTTAGTGAGCTACCATCTCAGAAGAGTTTGCAAGGGTATGTCCCCTTCCTAACCACTGCAATTCTTTACAAATCAGTGTAAAAGGTGCATCTTACAAATTGTTTTCCAAACATGTATATAGGCTAAATAAAATATATTTTCTTTTATTAAAAATGATTTAGTTTGACATCAAACTTTACATTTTATATAGGCTAAAAAATAAATAATGTATGTGATTATAAGAAGAGCTTATCAACCAGTCCAAGACTTCCAAGATATGCCATAGTACCTACCAAAAATACTCGAGTGCAGAGAAGAAAATGTGTATGCACAGAAAAAGCTTTGTATCCTCAGGATAAACAATAGGTTTATTTGTGGCTATTCATTTGTCGACGATGCCCAGAGACATTGCATTAAGTGTTTAATGCCATTGAAATAAAACACTAGTTTGTTACAAAAAATATATATTGCTTATCACAAATGTGGTGGCCAAAGAATTCAGATAGGATCTAATTTTTGCAAAAGGAATGATGGCAACTAAAAGGAATGAATACAAATACATGCAATAGGAATTCATTTGCCACTTTAATTAAGTAATTCAAGGGCCAGGGGAACATGCTTCTAGTTGTATAAGGACGATAATTGCATTAGAATAATTGCACCACAGAATATGACCAGTATTCCTGGGTCTCTGCTTACTATCCACATTATGTTGTCCTGTGAGTTGTGACCGCATTTACTCAAAACAAGCCTTTAGGCTAAAAGGCATACATATATCAATTTTTACTCTCTAAAAACAGGAAAATGTGCCCAACCAAAATGAGAGACTAAGAACACATAGGAGCCTTCCCCCTGCTGCTACCCACAAGGTTCAACTTATATTTATTTGAATCTGTGAACAGCAGAGCAGTGGCATAGGTAGGAGCTCTAATAATATTACTGACCGATGTCGAGAGGAATTTTAAGGGGATAAGCACGAAATATCCCGACTAAAGCTAATTATTTTCTTACTCCCTCAAAAATTATTTGATTCCAAGTAGGGAGTAAAATCGTGCCAGAGTCCTGCTTTTAACCCTGAAATAGGAGGTGAAATGGCAAGGCACATAATGCAGCTTATAGTTTTGCCCACTCTTCCTCGCCACAGCCGAGATAAAATTCAAAAAGGGCCTTACTGGGGTTTCTTCTGGAGTCTCATTGAAGAATATCACATATTTTTACCTTTTAAGTCAATAGCAGCAATGCTCAGGGGTACAACAGATTGAGTGCCTTTTTCTTTGACTAGGGACCCCTCTTCTGAAATTCACGGATATAATTTAAAGAAGATGTATGGGGATACTAGCGGCAATAAACGCAAACACATGATTATATTGAAAAGCCCTCAGCAGCAGAGAATAGAAAGAAACAGACGGTTCAGTTTCCTAGACTGGTACTAGGAGTTCCCTATCCTTTAGCAAACAAACAACTAATTTCCTTCAATGTACTGTGCTGCCAAAACATCTGATTAGATTTTTGAAAGTTGCTGATTTGTTCTTCACCTTAATGGAGTATTCTCTGTGCCCTTCCACCCATGGTTCTATGTTATTTTGCCGCAGGTTTTTTCATCGCGGGACTTTTCATCGCTGTTTTTTTATGGAAAAAAACTCATCGTTTTTTTTTGGGGGGGGGGTTACCCCCCCAGGCCTCCCATTTTTTTTTATTATTCCCTTTCGCCCACAAATATTTATTTAATTTTTAACCCCCCCCAAAAAAAAATGATGATTTATTTTTTCGATAAAAAAACGGCGATGAAAAGTCCTGCGATGAAAAATCCAGCGGCAAAAGAATGGTATACCCCACCCATACCCCTCCCCTGCTCCTGTGCTGCCCTCCAATACTAGTTTACAGGGCTCCGTAAAAAGTGAGGGATTTTAGTAGCAAAGCACTAACTGGGATATTTGCATACCCACTATACTTTGCAAGCAAAACATGTTTAAAGCCTCACCATGACATTATGTGCAGTTTAAGAACATGTTAGGAATCTGCATGTGCACAATGACTATGAAGTGAATACAAGATTGTTTGCAACATACCCCACCTTTAAATTGTTGGGTAGGATAAGTGCTCAGTGAAACTTTTTCTGTAAAGCAGCAAATTAAACACCTAATGTTAAGGTCTATGCCCCATGGAACTCTGAAAACATGGAAAGGATGCATATTGTGTAAAAAGCATGCTAGTTATTTGACTATCTTTTGCCCTAATACTAGATACAAAATATGGCAGGCATAGCCCATACCTATTATTCCTTGCAGGCCAAGTAAACAATGTTGCAATGTTTTTCTCTCACTTATAGGGTAATGATAGCATACTTACAGTCAGGGTGCAATATTTGATCTGACAGTTGGGTTACATACTCTAGGTGACGCTTTTGCTAAGGAACCATGAGTAACATTAATTCTTGTGCTTGAACATTGTTCCTATTATAATAAACAGAAAACAAGTGGATGTAGGTACAAATCTGGTAAATATTTGCAGAGCCAAGGTAGGCATAGTGACCGTTCTCTGGTAATAACTGAATGTGACCTGGGGCAGAAGTTAGTCATAAGGTTTAAGTTTGGTAGAGTCAAGTATGGGAGTCATGGGTGGGGAGGGCATCTTATTTGGTTAATGTGTGCAGGTATATTTTAGCAATATCTTCTGTTTGTGGAGCCACCTTTTCATTTTAGTTTTAAACCTCTTGTGGGTGTATTCTTTGTTTAGGATTTTTAGGTTTTTAAGGTCAGGCTTGCATAGCAGGGCAATGAAAATAGGCTAGACCAGAATATCAAGACTAGTTAGTCCAATTTAGCTTTATTTTGGGAGAAAGCAATTATTAGGTACCTGTTGTGGCTTTTGCCTTATTAAATCTTTTTGAATAGGTCAGAATTGTCTGTGTGCGCTGCTAAAATTCTTCTGAGCAGCACCCAGAAGGAAGCTGTGCATGCGCAAAGCTTAGAGGGAAAATTGGTGGTGATTACACACGGTGCTGCCGTTGGATGCTCTTCAGTGGAGTCAGCAGCGGGTGAGCTTTGTGTGAGTAGCTCTGTCACTGGCTGTGTTTTGATAGTTGCGCGGGTCCGGGCGGACGCCTGCCTTGTGTGCTTGAGCTTAGGCTAGTCTGTGTTGCTGCTAACCCGGACTGGGGGTGCTAACTTTCCTTGTTGTGGCCTGCGGTGGCCCTGACGGGGTGTGGCGGTGTGGACTTGTGCCCACACCCGGCAAGCTCTTACACATTGTGCCATGCCTTTTGAATGCCTTGGATGATTTATTGTGGTCTGCTATAAAAGCACTCTGTGACTGTTTTAATTGTTATTTAAGTTATCCCTTTACGACTATTATTATTGTGCGACTAATTTCTCTGGCATCTAGGTTCTAATTAGATCTACCACACAACCATTGACAGAAATCACTAAGTAAGGTCACTAGACAGGGCTTACGCAGTGCTGGGGTCAGTGCAGGTTAACGAGCCCGGAGCCCCGCTATGGACAAAAATGGCATATCTCTGCCACCTTGCAATAAAAAGGGGGGAACACTGACCCAAAGAAAAACGAGCTGTTATCCCAGAAGGATATCGCCGCTTAAAAAAAAAAAAAAAAAGCCTAGCCCCCTGTTTTGCCAAATAAGGAGCTGATTATACTGCCTGCTGGCGAGTCTGTACGGGGATCAGGTAGACTCGAACATGTCCCTTCGCTACCACTGCCACCTAATAATGCTGATAACACTTTAAACTCTGCGGCAATGGCAGTGGACACTGATAGCTTATGCTTGATTGATAATAATGGGTCACTCTTCAATGCATGCATGGGCTTAAAGCGAAATTCCTTACCAGCCGAGTGTGAACAGTCTTGTCAAGGACTCAGCAGAGGACTTGTCTGCAAGCCTTGATTTAGAGAACAATGGAGGGCCCTTTGGATAAGGAGAATTGAGAGACTGAGTTTTCCGTGTACGACGGCGATCAGCGGACTCGTTCCCTGGCGATAACCCATGAACGGAGTTGTTCTGCCAGTACTGAAAACTGCTCACTGTCCCTGGGCCTTTTGGCTGAAAAATTAGATGCTCTGCATTGATTATGTACCAATTTGGCAGAGGCCCAGCGAGAGAGAAACTGAATACTGTGCCTAGTGGTGGACAATGCCATCACCTCAAATACAAATTGTTTGATCATCATAAATTGAGAGGGGGATCGTGGTCTTAAATCTGAAGTCGCAAAGCATACCAAGAGGAGCAGGCCAGTAACCGAAAGGACGAAGCAAATTCCAGGGAGCAGGCGCTTGAGATAATTGCCATGGAGAAAGCCTTAATGAATGTTCCAAATGACTCTGGCCGACAAGTGCAAAATAAGTGCGCTAACAAGACATCGATCCCACTGGGGCCTAAACCTTCATCCGGTTCACCGAGGTTGGAGCAGGAGCTCCCTCACCCCCGAGCCACAGGAGCAACCCCATGCAGTCTGGAGTACTGCTGGGACAAAGGTAAGCCTGGAGGCTACACCTTTTTCGTAATAGGCACTGGCCGCAAAAGTGCCTCATAATCGCATTTTATCCCCCAATTAATGCACCTTCCAAGCGATGCACTAAGAACCGTGTGAAAGCCTCATGCCCGCTTGGAAACGAAACGAAGCAAATTTATATCTAAATGCAACTTAGCAGCAACACACTGTTTTGCTACTAAAAGATGGCCGCCGCCATCTCCACCATTTGATTCATCTCGGCAGCAGAGGGTTGAAGCCCGCCTCCTCCACCTATTGGCTGCCTGCACTCCATTAGCCTATCGTGTGCACCGGCAGGCGAAGCCGGCTCGACGAAGGCAGCAGACAAAGGCTGCTACCTGACTGAGCTGACCGAGCTGGACCGTGCTCGCGTGCCACAGCCCTTCTACCAGCTCATATGATGCACACAGCGATTCTGCCGAAACCTTGACCTCCACAGCAGTCCTGCGCACGACTCAGCAGATAACTCACTCTAAGGTACTTTGCCTACAACTGCAACGCTACTCGATACCATCCACGTGAAACTGAAACACTCAAACAATTGCATAACATACATCACATTACGTTGCTGCCTCAATTGCCATTGTGTATCCCACCGTACCTTAGCCATCTGCAATAGCCTGAAGTTAAATGCTACCTTGCTCCCTCCCATCACATGTACAACCTTACGACGCTACTACCGCACTAATACTGTGAAACTGCACATGTTTATCCTCCTTCCCGAAATCTCATCGCATTTTAGTCTCTCTGCCAGATTTCGATCCTAGGTGACACCTAATGCTCTAGCAAGCGTGTTATTTCACCTTTAGGTGCTACTAAACTCACACTAGCCAAACCATCTATTCTCGCACCTAGCTGGCACTCTATATATTGCAGCCATCCTGCCCTACCTCAAACCAGATACCACATACTGCCCATTCAACCACCCACCTCAAACTTAACTGCACAGCTGTAACCCAGTTCTTAACCAATGCACTCTAGCCTAACTACTACACATGAACCTATCCACTGCTAAATCTACCTTAACCACCCTGCCCTTGTACCTAGATGTATAGGCATAACCTGGTCGCCAGTCAATGCATTCCTGCCTGAACTGCTGTATTTGAATCTAGATGATGCCATGTGCACTTTAGCCACCTTGCACACTTGTATTTACATGCCTAGATACTATCTGGTCGCTATTGTACGCATTCCTGCCTATACTGCTGTATTTGAATCTAGATGATGCCATGTGCACTTTAGCCACCTTGCACACTTGTATTTACATGCCTAGATACTATCTGGTCGCTATTGTACGCATTCCTGCCTATACTGCTGTATTTGAATCTAGATGATGCCATGTGCACTTTAGCCACCTGCACACTTGTATTTACATGCCTAGATATTATCTGGTCGCTACACACTGTATCTTAGCCCAACTGCTTTACATGAATCAAGCCACTGCTAAATACACCTTAGCCACTCTGCCTCATTGTAATTAGATGTTTAGGTATATCCTACCTAACATGTGCCCAAACATCACCAACCTGCTAGCATGCTTCCTGATCCTTTCAAACACCACAACACAGCTTAAGATGGCTCCATACCTACCCAACACACCATCCCTAATTGGCCTCAACATCCTTGAATCAAACTTAGACACAAACATCCTTCAATCACAGTTACCTACCAGTCTCCCTCGAGTCACTATAGACAGGAACCTAGGTCTCAGAGCTAGACTAGCTAAAATCTATGAACCTCTTCCCCGCCCACTGCCCAGTACAAAGAACCCTAGAGCGCCGCCACCTAGACATAACCCCTCTACAAAAACCTCCCATCCACTCCAAAACCGTAACTCCATACCACCTCACAACTCCTACATCCACAGCACCCCGGAACCAACACAGGACAAGCGCCATACCACTACTCCCAAAATTACAGATAGCCCCAAAATCAAGGGAGCCTTGATCAACGCCAGATCGCTAGTAGCCCATGCTACGGAAATAGCAGACCTAATCCTCACAGAAGACCTTGACTTCCTCGCTGTTACTGAGACTTGGCTACACCCAGCAGCAGGTCCCATGCTCATGTTGGCAGTCCCAGATAACTACTCTATCTTGAGACAAGATCGCCCTAACTCTAGAGGAGGGGGTGTCACCATTATCCATAAGTGCAGCCTTACCATTAGACCAGCGACTCCGTCCAATATCCTCTCATGCGAAACACTATCAATCAAAGTCCCACTTACCAATACCCAAACTCTCAATATCTACTTGATCTACCGCCCGCCGGGCCCCATCGGCACCTTTGATGAAGACCTCAACTCTATTCTATCCAGCAATCTTAAAAGCTCCACTCAAGTTCTCACCCTGGGAGACTTCAACTTAGGCTATAATGACCCAGAAGACCACATCGCCAGTACAATAGCTAACTCCCTCACGAACTAGGTTTCACACAAAGATGCACAGCACCGACCCATTCAAAAGGGAGAACACTCGACTGGGTAGCTGATTATAACTGCCAAGCAAAAATTACGAATATCTCTCCCCTAGTCTGGACCGACCACCACCTAATCTCGTTCATGCTCTCCACTGACAGACCTCCTCCTCCACCTACCATTAGGGCCCCACCGGCTCTCACCAGAAACAAAAAGAATATGACAGTAGAAAGACTCATCCCAACACTACTTCCCACACTCAATACACTCTCTGACAACCTCGACCCTGACACCTTGGTCGAAGAGTACAACAAGACTATGGCCGCCTCACTGGACATCATCGCCCCCCTCAAGCTCAGACCAAGCAAACCAAAAACACACCTTAACAAATGGTACACACCATTCCTCAAAAATCTTAGGCAGCAGAAAAGAAATTGCGAGGCCACTTGGAAAAAGTCCCCGTCAGTCGCAAACAAACACAAACTTTCCAGACTAGCCGCACTCTATAAAAAAGAAATCTACTTGGCTAAACAAACCTCTTTTGATTCTCGCATATCCCAAGCGAAATCCAACATGAAAGAACTATTCTCTATCCTTAAAGAAATAGAAACACCCATAGCACCTCCTGACGCTTGTACCAAAACGATAAAAACTGGTGCTCAGAAATTCAAAGTGCCCTAGCGAATAAGATCGCGACCTTACAAAGCAAAATCTCCTGCAAAAAAGCTTCCCTCAATGTCACTCTCCCGCCAAAAAACTCGGACAAACTTACGCCCACAGGTATCACCCGCTTCAAATTCTCCAAAGTCAATACACTTGAAGTTGAAAAAATCATCCTATCCTTGAAACCATCCAATTGCCAAGGAGATCTGTGCCCAGCACAGCTCATCAAAGATGCTGCCCGCGAACTCTCCCCTTTCATTACGAAACTGATTAACGCCTCCTTCGCCAGCGGCTCTATTCCCACCAATCTAAAACAATCTTGGGTACGACCATTACTAAAAAAACCTACACTTGACCCAGCCACACCTACCAACTACCGACCCATAACAACCGTCCCTTTCCTTCTGAAAATTCTGGATAAGGTCGCCTATGGACAAATACAGAAGCACCTGGAAGATCACCACCTATTAGGATCCAGACAATCAGGGTTCCGCCCCCAACATGGGACTGAAACTGCGCTCATCAACCTAAAAGCTCAGATCGACACACTCAGAGACAATGGACAAGCTGCCCTACTCCTCGATTTATCTGCAGCATTCGATCTGGTCGATCACTCTGTCTTATGCTCACACCTCCACTCATCAGCACACTTCTCCACGGAGGCTATCACCTGGATCACATCATTCCTCAATGGCAGAACCATGAGGGTCTTCTCTCCTACTGCTGCAGCAGATCCCATACCCATCACCTGTGGTGTACCACAGGGCTCCTGTGTCTCCCCCACTCTGTATAATATATTTACCAAGCCAATTTTCGATGATCTGGATCATCTCGGTATCACCTACACTAACTATGCAGATGATACCCAGATCCTCCTTCCACTTTCTGGAGATTATGAAAAGGATTTGGCCTTGCTAAATAGAGTATACATCATCATCCAGGCGTGAATGGCCACACATGGACTATGCCTGAATGATGAGAAAACAGAGCTTATCATCCTAGGCACCACCTCCAGCCTAAAGAAACTGGGCCCGGCATACAATTCCTTCATGATTGATGGAAATAACATCACAGTCGGACAGGAGGTCAAAACACTGGGTTTCTACCTGGATTCTAACTTCTCCTTTAAAAGACAAGTGAGCTCCTTAGCATCATCCACGGCATACACATGCAAACTAATCCGCGCAGCCAAACCATTTCTTTCGGATAATAGCTGCCTTACGCTTGCTAGAGCCCTCATATTGTCCCGTCTTGACTACTGCAACGCCCTCTACCTGGGATCATCCAAGGCCACTACCAGTAAGATACAAATTCTCCAGAACAACGCTCTTAGAGCAGCTCTGGGCATCTCTAGAAGAGAACACATAACAGGACTCAGCCAACAGAACAAATGGCTCTCTACTAATGACAAAATCCTCTTAAAAACGGCATCACTCACCCATAAAGCGATCAATAATGCTGCCCCAACCTACCTAGTCAATAGATTTCACAGACAATCTTCCTTAAGAGCCGTAAGAACGGCATACAAAGACTGCCTAACCGTTCCCACCTACAAACGTGCCACCATAGGGGGAAATAGCTTCCCGGTAAAAGCTGCCAAGTTGTGGAACTCCTTGCCTGCAAACATCAGAATGGACCTGCCTTACCAAAACTTCCGCTCCAAGGTAGTTTCATGGATGCAATCAGAGGCCCACTAGGACATATAAATGCCGCAATACCTGCACACAGCTTAACCATATGTGCCTACATGTCTACTTGTATATAATGCTTGACTCGTTACCTCACTGCTGCTTTGTATATAACTTTGGTTTACTTTATTGTCCCACGTTTATGTATATGTTATGATGATTGTAACTAAGCCTAGAAAATTCTTGTAAATGCTGCGCCCTGATACCTCCGGGTACCCTCGCGCATTATAAATAATAAAAATAAACAAACATAAAGGTCTAGCCTCTGATTCAAATTTAAAAAGCAAAGGTGCCACATGGCGTTCTCCTAGGACTATTTGTCGCAAGACCTGCGGAAACGTAAAATTTGTTGTAAATAACGAGTTAGCAGATGTTTCCATAAGAGAAGTCTCATTGTGAGGCCCTCTGGACAATTTGATCCACACGTCAGCACCTACCAAGAGAAATGGTCTCAAGGCGCTACCTAGTGCAAAGATCATTTCAGGCCACACTCCCCCCAAACATTACTGAGAAAATCACACCCACTAAGAGTGGCCAGTTCCTCTAAAGAAAATCAAATCGTGGAGGAAAACTCATCCTGCCATACCGATCCACAGGCCAGGCATAATAGTGCTAGAAAACAAGCTGGCTGGTGTTGCCCAGACCCTGGGGCTAAAAATGAATGGTACCTCTTAGCAGCCAAGCAACTCCCTACACCATCAACCAGGATATCCAAAAGGCACCCATCGAAACATCTCCAAATTGTGGAATTAACTGTCATGACCTACATAACACGCCCCTTTTGGACTTCCTGGCCCTTGTCTCAACGGGGCTTACACTCCCTGGTACTCCCAACATGGCTGTCCAGTGTGAAACACCTTCCTTGCTCTACACGTTGGACGTAGCGTGTTCTATTAATAGACCACGCCCCCCGTGGCTCTGCGCGTCTCAATGCTATTGCGAAGTAGAGACCAGACGTGTGCTCCGTAGCTCGCAGTATTGTTATCCTTGATTCTATCCCAACCAACCTATTCCTAGTCCCTTTCCCTCCTTTCTTAATTCCTGGACTTGTGTGCTGAGTAGCGCACTCTGTTAACTTCCTGGATCGTTGCATCCCGGAACTTTGAACGCACGCTGGAGTCGGAAGAGACTCATGCAGCCTTATTCAAGACCCGATCCGTCCGCAAGAAGGCATCAACCAAGAAATCCAGCAAAGATCGGACTCGGGTGAGAAGGGGGGAACTCCTTGACAGTTTGAGACGCCACCCGACCGAACTCGATATGGACATGGAAACGGCCGTCCAGGACCTGATGCGTGGCATGCAAGAGCTATCAACCGAGGTGCAGAATCTAAAGGCGGAAAACGCAGCTCTCAAACAATTAGTTCGATCCCGTGATTCTGCCACAAAAGAAAGTGTGTTGCTGGGCGGCATAGTGGACAAATACGATGGGTCGGCAAAAACCCTTCGTAGATTCCTGGATTCATGTTTGGTCCACTTTACTTTTAAGCCCAAACTCGTTCCAGGCACTAATGGACCTTGCTATGCAAATAGACTTCCGTATCCAGGAAAGGAAGGCGGAGAAGAAGAAATCCAGAGGTAATCTTCCGAAAGTGTCCTTTGAGAGCACCACCAAGACGGACACAAACCCAGGCTCAGTCACTGAACCAGAACCCATGCAGATAGGAGCCTTCCGTGGACCTATATCCCAGCAAGAAAGGATGAGAAGGATTCATACGGGGTTGTGCATGTATTGTGCCTCAGACAAACACTTGGTTAGGGAGTGTCCTCTAGCCCCTCCTCGACGTTCGGGAAACGCCAGCTCCCGATCCTAGATGGAGCAGAGCTTCGGGAGAGAGATGTTTGCTCCACATCAATTCCATCCTTGAACTCTCCTGGACAAAACAATTTGGTGATACTACAGGCCTTCCTATCGCCCTCCAAGAATAAGACCTATTCCATTCTGGCCTTGGTAGACTGCGGAGCTATGGGAATTTTCAATGATCAAGATTGGGTTGTAAGTCATCATATTCCATACGAGACAAGAAGCACCATGCAGCCGGTGGAAGCAATCGACGGAAGACCCCTCACTTCAGGACCCACACGCCTGCAGACAAAAGAGATCCAGCTTTCTATAAACCATCACCAAGAGCGGATTAGATTCGACATCATTAAGTCAACTCATTATCCCATGGTATTGGGTATGCCCTGGTTACAGAAGCACAATCCGTATATCAATTGGACAGCAGGATCACTATTCCTAGGCTCAGAGTTTTGTATGTCTCACTGTCTATTCCTGGATCCCTCCTTGACACCCCCTAAAGAACCACCAAGAGACCAGCAAACACCGCTCATGGTTTCCAATATCATACAAGTCCCTGAGGCCTATCAGGGATATGCTGATGTATTTTCAACTGCCATAGTCTAGGCCTTACCCCCCTCACAGACCTGAAGAATGCGCCATAGATCCAGATCCCTCAGCAGTGATTCCCTTCGGCAGAATGTTCATCCTTTCCGAACCTGAGAAAAAGGCCCTCCGAGAATACCTGGATACCAACCTT
Organism: Ambystoma mexicanum; assembly: GCF_040938575.1. NCBI lineage: Eukaryota > Metazoa > Chordata > Amphibia > Caudata > Ambystomatidae > Ambystoma > Ambystoma mexicanum. The sequence continues at coordinate 1,297,563,027 of NC_090921.1, read as the reverse complement.
GAAAATGGCACCATAAGACCTTCAAAATCTCCAGCGGGTGCTTCGTTGTTCTTTGTTCCCAAGAAAGACACCAAGGAACTCAGACCTTGCCTCGACTATCGTAGCTTAAATCAATGCACCCTCAAAGATCGGTACCCACTGCCCTTGATCTCGGATATCCTGGAAGCTGTGAGAGGCACCGTAATATTCACGAAGTTGGATCTCCGGGGTGCCTATCATTTGATCCGTGTCCGGGAAGGAGACGAATGGAAAACAGCCTTTAGAACACCCTTTCACTATGAATATCTAGTTATGCCCTTTGGATCAGCTAATGCCCCGTCAGTTTTTCAACGTTTCATGGATAGGGTGTTTTCTGACATGTTATTCCTCTTCGTCATTGTCTATCTGAACGACATATTGATCTTTTCCAAGGATCTTCTAAAGCATGAAGAACATGTAAAGGTAGTATTATAATGACTCTGTGAACACAAACTTTAAGCCAAACCCGAAAAATGCTTGTTTCATGTTAATTCTGTTCACTACCTTGGATTCATCCTTAACCCAGAAGGAATTGGTATGGACTCTTCAAAGGTAAAGGCCATACTGGCATGGCCCGCTCCCACGCCCGTGAAACAAGTTCAATCCTTCCTGGGGCTTGCCAACTTCTACCGAAAGCTCATATCCAACTTTTCTGAGATCATTCAGCCGATCGTTGCTCTCTTGAAGAAAGACACCCCCTTTATCTGGTCTACACCGCAAGATAAGGCATTCCAACGTTTAAAGGCAGAGTTCACGCAAGCCCCCATCTTGGCCCAACCCGACATAAATCGACCATTCCTAGTGGAAACGGATGCCTCTAACTACACCATAGGAGTGGTCTTCAAGCAGGAATTTGCGGATAAACTGGAACACCCCATTGCTTACCTTTCACGAACCCTGACTCCCAGTGAGACACAATACTCCATCCTGGAAAAAGAACTGTTAGCCATCCGCCAAGCCTTCACAGAATGGCGACATCTACTTCTGGGTGCTAGATATCCAGTTCAGGTCCGCATGGACCATCAGAATCTTCAAATTCTACAGTCATTGGAGTGTAGGAACAGTCATCAGGCGCGTTGGTCCCACTTCTTTGCCCAGTACCAGTTCCACATCACTCATGTTCCCGGATCACAAAACCTGATTGCTGACTCCTTATCTCGATGTCCTGACTATGTAGCTACTGAAGATAGGGCCTATCCTAAGATGTTTCCCCACATGATTTTTGTAGCTGAAGCAGTCAATCTCCTGGAAGAAAGTCGAGTGCAAACCCAATCCTCTGATCTCTGGAAGGATATTTCAAGGAAGAATCAATGGAACCTAAGAGTTAAGGAAGGATATTTATTCAAGGACAATGCACTGGTCATTCCTACACAGAAATTACAACAAAGAATAATAAACCTCTGTCATGATACCCTTCACACCGGACATCGTGGCATAACCAACACACTCCGCCTCATACAAAGACAGTTTTGGTGGCCTGGAATGAAGACCAACGTACAGCAGTACAACAAAGCTTGTACTATCTGTAGTCAAAATAAACATAACAACAAGAGACCGGCGGGTCTTCTACTGCAACCTACACTGCCAACAAGGCCATGGGAATTCATTGCTACAGACTTCATTGTGGAATTACCACCTTCCCGAGGATACACGACCATCATGGTTACCATAGACTTGTTCACTCATATGACTCATTTAACACCCCTGTGTAAGCTACCATCCTCATCCGAACTTGCTGGAATCTTCCTGGAACACATATTCCGTCTGCATGGACTTCCTTCCAAGATCATATCTGATCGAGGACCTCAATACGTCTCACAATTCTGGAAACATCTGTCGCATTTTGGGAATCCAACACGCCCTCTCATCAGGTTATCATCCCCAAACCAACGGGGCCACAGAACGTGCTAATCAGACCCTGGAGCAGTATCTTCGATGTTTCGCCACCAAGGTTCAGGATGACTGGTTGCTCCTGATACCCGTGGCTGAATTCGCCTACAACAATTTCGATCATTCAGCACTTAAGACCATTCCCTTTCATTGTAGCCAAGGTTTCCATCCATCGGTTCTACCCTCTGTTCTCCCTCATCCTACACCGGTACCTACTGTCGACTCCTGGATCGAAACCCTCATCAACGTATACCAGGAGGCCAAAGAAATCTTAGAGAAGGCCAGAACACAGACTAAGAGGTATGCGGATTCCAAAAGAAGACCAGGCCCTGCTTATGCAATTGGTGATCAAGTCTGGTTGTCCTCGAAATTACTACCCCGACATCTACGGCCAAACAAGTTGGCCCCTCGGTACTATGGTCCATTTCCCATCAAGGAAATTATAAATCCAGTCTCATACCGGATCAGACTACCAGACTACTGGAAGAAAATTCACCCAGTATTTCACACATCCTTATTAAAACCCTACATCCAATCCTCCCGGAAATCCTGTCGACCCCCTCCTCTGCTGGTCGACAACCAATTGGAATATGAAGTATCCCGAATATGTGACTCCAGGTATAAACTGGGTCAGCTACAATACCTGGTTGAATGGAAAGTAAAAACCAAAGAACCTGGGAACGACTTTCTAATCTCAAGACCCCTCAACTGCTCAGAAGATTTCACCTTATACACCCGGGCAAATCTGGAGGAACGGGTCTTCGGAGGAGGCATGCTGTCATGACCTACAGAACACACCCCTTTTGGACTTCCTGGTCCTTGTCTCAACGGGGCTTACACTCCCTGGTACTCCCAACATGGCCGTCCAGTGTGAAACTCCTTCCTCGCTCTACATGTTGGACATAGCGTGTTCTATTAATAGACCACGCCCCCCGCGGCTCCGCCCACGGATGAATGCTATTGCGAAGTAGCGACCAGACGTCTGCTCCGTAGCTTGCGGTATTGTTATCCTTGATTCTATCCCAACCAACCCCATTCCTAGTCCCTTTCCCTCCTTTCTTGATTCCTGGAATCGTGTGCTGAGTAGCGCACTCTGTTAACTTCCCGGATTCCTGGATTGTTGCATCCCGGAACTTTGAACGCACGCTAGAGTCGGAAGAGACTCGTGCAGCTTTATTCAAGACCCGATCCGTCCTCAAGAAGGCATCGACCAAGAAATCCAGCAAAGATCGGACTCAGGTGAGAAGGGGGGAACTCCTTGACATTAGTACCCTCAGTGTCAAGTCCTTTCTTTAATAGGTCATGGCTATTGAAGTTGCTCCATATAATCCCGGACCTTGTCCACATTTCGATGGAAGACATTGAACGTATAGAGTTAACAAAATACAATAGTGTGTCAAACTAGGGACTGGTAACCTTTCTATACCCTATGATTATGGAACAGGTTTGTTCAAATGTGAAGGTTTTTGGTGATCTGGGACTGGAAGTTTTTATGTTTGAATCTGCGGATACTTGGTGGGACAGGAGGGTCCAATGTAGAGGAGGGTCTATGCAAAAAGAATTGAGGTACCTTGCCACAAATGCACCCCATACTTACTGTTCAGTGCTTGAGAATGAAAATCATGCAAATGCCGACAGAATACAGGGCAGATGGCTGAAAGCACTGGCCGAGGTGGAATGGCCTAGGGTCACCCATTTGGTGTCCTTTACCATGCTATCATGGAACACTCGGGGTCATCGATCCTTTTTGATAAAGCCTGCAGGTTGTAATGAATTTCAAATGTCTAACTTGTTTGTTCTGCAGGAAACATTGTTAACGTCCCCTTTTCACATTAATGGTTTCTCCACCATTTTCCGGTTGTCCTCGCGTGTAACCAAGGGTTGCCCCAAAGGGGGACTCTGCATAGGGGTAAAAAATGTCTACATGCTTAGACAATATCAGGAAACTAGGGATCATGAAAACGTACTTGCTGCAGTACTTGGGATCTTCCCGTCAACCCAAAGTGATACCTTAGTGCTGAGCCTATACGATCCTCTGGGGGTTGGGCGGAGGGGGGAATCCACATTTTAACTCATTGAGGCTGTACTTGATACACTCCATTTGTGGGTGGGACAAAACAGGCGGGTGATATTGTTTTGGCTAGGGACTTTTCATAGAGATTGTATGAGGGGTGAGTCTCACTCAACTGAGTGGGGAATGAGCAATAATGGTACTGGATGTGCCATGGATTGGATTGTCATTCTGGCTGAGTTTGCTCTTACACCGCTCCCTATGGGGGGAGGCAGGTACTGATTACACATGGTCAAATGGCTCTTCCTTTTCCTCGATTGACTTTGTGTGTAAATGATGTCATTAGAGAACTTGGCCCGGCCCTACATACTAAAGCTGTCCCGATGAGCGATCAAATCACCCTTTAATTGTCTTTGCAGATACCTATTGGTACACCTAGAAAGAAGTTGTTATGAAATCCTACTCTAAATCTACAGGGTAATCACTTCTGCTAGTCCCAGGCGAACACAAACAGCCTAAATAAGGAACTAAAGAGCTGCAGAAATAATGGAGACCTGCAACTGATGAAGTATGGTTGGGACTTAAAATCTGTGGTAACTATGCTCAGAGCTCACGATAAGTGAAATTGGCCAGTAAAATTGAAGGGCCACAAACCGGGGGTCCCCTATGATGCTGCAATTGCAGACAAAACACATCTGATTAATGCGGAGTGCCGAAAAGTGAGGACCTCCCATGTTTTGACCACAGTGGCTATGAAGAATAGACTTACTGAAATAAAGCAGGCTTATAGGCGATGGCTCAGATGATATTGTTACGAAGATACAAATGCAAAATGGAAGTATTTAAACAGAATCCTACGAACAAATGATTCTAAGATTTTGGCATATGATTCGTTCCCTTAGAAGTGGACAATTAGCATTAGAAATCAGTTCCATTTCCGCTAAGGACTGGGATGCCCATGTAAAAAAAATTACTGGACATGGGAAGCCAATTTGCCTAATATCAAAGAATCTATGATGGTGGGTATTCGTTTCTGGCATCAGATGTTGGTGTCCAACTATGTTGAACTGATTAAGAAATTTAAGCGATATAGGGCTATGACGCTGATGGGCTCTCCAGCATTGTGCTAAAGCAGGATCCTATCCTATGGGCTGAGATCCGGAAAATACTTTTCATTCGCATTTGCAAAACTGGTATACTCCTGAGTTCATAGCGTGAGTCCATCTTGATCCCGCGCTATCAACAGGGACTGACCCTGGCTGTTATAGGCTTTTGGCTATGCTGGATTCCAGCTTGAAAATCTTTGCAGGGATTCTGCTCGACATGCTCACCCTATGGTCGGATGAGAAACATCTCGCTAAACATCATTTTGGTTTTAGAAAGGGCTTTGGAACAAAGCATGCCCTCTGGGTTCTTACGAATCTTGTCTCGGACGCTTTTAGGTATCCTGAAACTCCTCTCTACGTTTGCTTTGCAGATATCAGCTCAGCCTTCGATTCAGTCATACGATCAAAACTATGGGATAAGCTGAAGGGGTTGGGTATTTAACCCTCACTACTTTATTTTATTAGACAACTCTATAATAAAACAATGGTGCAAGTTTGATTGTCTCGGGACGGCTCTTTGATGCTGCCCATAGAGACAAATGTGGGCGTGAAGCAAGGCTGTGCTCTGGCGCCATTACTATACAATCTGTACATGTCAGATTTGGATAGGGCATTGCTGGCTGCTCACAACCACCCCACACCCCCAATATGGTGATGACATTGCTATCTTGGATAGAACACCAATAGGCATACAACGCTCCCTGAACACTTTATTAATCTATGCAGAGGAGAGCGGCCTAAGGATTAACATGAAAAAAAAAAAATAATGGTGTTTGCTAAAAGACTGCTGGTGAGAAATAAATTCAGCTGGACACTGGGTTCATAAAAAGTAGAACAAACTGGTTCTTACAGGTACTTGGGGATTGAGGTAAAATCTACTACCTCCTTCACTCACCTTTACGACTCAATAAAGCCCAAGATTTGGTCTAGGTGGCTGGCTTTGAAGTCTGTGATCGATAAGTGGGGTGGAGGCTCGCTGGAAGCAAAACTGATTGCCTACAAGACCTCTATTGTCCCCGGTATTCTCTGTGGCCTGGAGCTCTTCCCTAGGAGGGCTATTAGTTGGCTCCCATAATTGGAGGGAAAAATCCTTAGATCATTGCTGGGCTTATCGGGCTCATTACCAGTCAAGGTCGTAAGACTGGAGCTAGGCCCCCAGTCCCTTATGTCTTGCTGGGGGTGTTGCCGCTTGTAAATTGTGGGTAGCTATAAAGTAAGGGGGGGCGGGAGGGATGCCTCCTTACTACACCAAGTATAACTTTGGTAGTGTAAAAATATGTTTACAACTGTATGCACTTAAATAAAGGAAATAAATGTGTTGGAGCTCAGAGCGGTTGGCTGGATGCTGAGATCTTTTCTACTCCACGTTCAGGTCCTGACCGATAACACCACAACCATGTTCTACCTCAGAAAGCAGGGGTGAGGGCGAGATCTCTGACCCTTTCTCAGGAAGCACAAAATATTTGGCACTGGGCCGTCACCATCAGGATAACACTGCAAGCGTTTCACCTCCCAGGGATAAACAACGAGGTGGCAGACCGCCTCAGTAGGGCAGCCAGCCAGTAACACTAGTGGAAGCTATGCGACAACCAGCTCAAGCACATATTTGCTCAATGCAAGTGTCCCAAAGTCGATCTGTTCGCAACGAGACAGAACACAAAATGTGCACAATTTGCCAGCAGGATGCAAGTGCAAGGGTCAATGAGGAACGTGTTCTCATTCCCTTGTACCGGTCTCTTCGCCTACGCCTTCCCACCTTTTCCAATCATCCACAAAGTGATTCAAATGTGCACATGCAAGGTAATACTAATAGGCCTGAACTGGCCGAGACAAACATGGGACTCCGACCAACATAATATCCCAAAACAACGGAAAAGTGCTGCATCACGACCCGCAGTCACTCAAGTTGACTGCGTGGCTCCTAACTTCGCAGAGTTTGGACACCTGAAATGATCACAATAATGCACGAACATTCTTCCCTCGGCACAAGCTCTGGCTACACATCGCTCCTATAAAAGCAAGTGGAAAAGATTCTGCGCTTGGTGTGCACAACAACAAAACATTGAACCACTTTCGGCAAGCTCTGAGGCTATCCTACCATATCTCTTGTCATTCGCAAAAGGAGTGCTTGCCCACACCCCGATAAAAGTACACCTAGCTGCCATCTCCAGGTACACCAGAAAAAGGGAAAATGCACCCCTCTTCAGTGATTGACTAATCAAGCATCTTCTCAAGGGGTTGTTCAGAGCTTTTCCACCAGTAAAGAAGTTTCCACCACAATGGAGTCTAAACAATGTCTTAGCGGGACTCATGAGAGCACCGTTCAAGCCATTGGCAACCATGTTCCTAAAATGTCTTTCCTGGAAAGTGGCATTCCTCATAGCCATTACATTGGTAAGAAGGGTTTGAGAACTGCAAGCGCTTACAGTCACAGAACCATACCTGCGCTTTTACAAAGATAAAGTGGTCCTTACAACCAACCTGCACTATATACCAAAAGTGCCATCGGAATTCCGTAAACCGGCATCAGTTACACTACCCGTTTTCTTCCAAGAACCAAAAACTCTGGCGGAGACTGCGTTGCACTCCCTAGATATTAAGATTGCTAAAATACTGTCTACAGAGGACAAAGTCCTCAAGGAACTCACTGAGCTGTTTCTAGCCCACGAACATCCAAACAAAGGATAGGCCATCTCTAAGCAGGGAATTGCAAGGTGGGTATCCTCCAACATATCCTTCTGTCATGTCAAGGCAAACAAACCATTAACTGGACCAGCCCAGGCCCAATCAACAAGAGCCATGGCGGCTTCAGCTGCAATGTGGTCAGGAGTGACACTCAGCCATTTGTCAAGCAGCCACCTGGGCAGTGCCACACACCTTCCCTAGGCATTACTGCCTTTCAGGGACAACACGCTGCTGATGCAAAGATGGCAAAAGAAGTCCTGCAGCATCTGTTCAAATAAGGTAGGCTGTTTTACCGGTTTTCCTACCACCTTCTAAGTTCATACTGCTTTGAAATCTGTTCATAGCATGTGAAGCTATGAAAGATCCAATGCTGGAGAAGGGGTATGTTTCTAACCAATAATGCCATTCCTCCAGCATTGGTATCTTTCATAGATTCAAATGAGCCCTCTGGCATCCCCTACACTAAAAATCCTCCCTCGGATACTCAAAATCAAGCATGTACTGGATAGAATCTGAAGGCAGGCTGCAGGGGAGGAGCTACTTACTCGATGTCTCATTGGTGCACACCAAAAGCACCCAAATGGAGGGAGATGGGATACAAAACAAACACCTAAATGTTTTTCAATATTTACTATGGTAAAGTTAACCGAAGATTCCCAGCCTGACGATGGGGAATTGTTCATAGCATGTGAATCTATGAAAGAGACCATTGCTGGAGAAATGGAGTTACAGGTAAGAAACGTACCCCTTCTGATGGGTTCTCTGTACGTTGAGTAAATACATTCCATGCAAAATCGTTCAGCAATAGTTTTTGGAAATGGTTCCCATTACTTTTATTTAAAAATAAAGTTGCCCTTAACAATCTGGATAAGTCTTAACATTTTCCTGTGTGATCTAAAGTTCCAGAAACAATCTTTGCTTTTACAGTAACTTGTTGTGTGCACTTGCGTGCTGCGCTCCTCAGTTCCCAGTTGGGGGTCGGGGGGTGGAGGGGTGGGTGCGCACGCACAAAAATGAAAATCCACATTAACTTCTCGCTAGAGCTGAGTAAACTGTGCACTGCCTTCCAATACTGCTACCAATTGTTCCCAAGTCTGTCAAATGTTTAAGGTTTGGGCTAAATGATGTGATCCCACCATATGAGTTCAATGTCCCATGAAGTCTCACCTGGTTTTCTGTGGCTAGGTTTTCATTTTTAAACACACTGTAATCTTGAGGCTGACGTGGGCCCCCACTAAGGAGCCTCTATGAAACTGGATCTGCTGAATCAAAAGCTTGGATGAAAGGAAGTTTAGAATGCCTTTCATATTCCAAATCTACTTCTGTCCAATCATTGCTTGCATTCTCTTTCGCCAAAAGAGTAGTTGTTAACGAAAGGAAGATTTCTTTAAAACTAACCTCCACCCAATAACACCCCCAAGACTTCCTTATAGACTTCTCTACTCCCCCAAGACATCCTTATACATTACTCTACTGCCAACGCCTAGGAGTAAACTCCTCCCCCCTACACCTACCCACTCCTACCCTGTTCGCAGTTTTTTGATGCTTGAAGGACCTGACCACTCCTCCTTCTGCAAGGCCCTGGTTTCAGAGAGTGCTTCACATGAAATCTCGCCATCAGGTGAGGGGCATGTACATCTGATGCCGCTTTCCAACGTCCCTCTTCTGGACCATACCCTTGCCAATCAGCCAGATATTGTAACACCCCTTGTATTATTCATGAATCCAAAATGTCTTTAACATTCTATTCCTCTGAATTATCTAGTGACAATTGGAGGTGGTCCCTTCACTACTCTAATCTCTTCTTGGAGTGGCTTACTGTCATGAGCGGATCACGGACATGGTCGTTATGGCGTCGTTGGCATCACATTCACAGCACATCTTTCCCTTCCACCAAGATGGCAACTAAAGCGCGAGTCAACAGCCTAGTGCTTAGGATGGAGCCGAAAGGTGTAACTCCGCCCCTTCCATGGGAAAGAGTATTTCTGAACTGGAATCCAGAGCGGCGTTGCGTTGCATCTGCTTTCAGACGCTGCGCTCAGTGAGTTAGAGTTATTACTCGTCTATTACTAGGCTGAAATAATTTCATTCACTAACATCCTTTCCCATCTCTGCTCATTTAGCCTTCCCTCTGAGATAAGCGAACCCGCTCACTTCGTTTCCTGTCTACCCCCGAACGAAACACATCCGAGAGTCGGTTTTCAAGTAAGCGATTCCTTCTTTGAGTCTCTCCCTTTTTCTGTGCTATCCCGCTGGATTCAACATCTCTTACCTTCCCCCTCACCAGTTTTCCGTCACTCGATCCCACGTTCGGACCTGCCTGACCAGCATACATCTCACCTCTCCCGAGGAACATTTATCCTTAAACAGGGCGACATTGTTTATAAGGGCTGGTAAGTTCCGCTTTCACTTTTGACATAACACCCATTATACCTGCCGAACCAACTATTAAATTGGCATTGTCGCTTAAGGTTGCATTCCCGGTCATTCCATGAAGGTCAACAATCTTTTTGTCCTCCAAGACAGATACATTACATCAATTGAGCAATTTACACTTTGCACACATTTACTTTCTCTAATCCTGCTGTTTCCCCTTCTGCAGTGCTTTCCGGAAGATACCTAATTCACAGAGAGTACTCCCTCTTCTTCCGGTCAACGCTCTCTAAATATTTGAAGCAAGTTTGTCATCTCGGCTTTCGTGCACCCTCTCCACAGGGTTTTCTTCCCCAGGAGGGTTTCCCTGGCGTTTTCTCTCCGAGCCAGTTTAACGTAGGCGAGTTGAGAGAACATCAGGTGAATTACTCCATTCTTCTATATTACCCAAAGAACAGGTCAGTGGACTGCATTTTCTATTGTTTACGGGCTGAGGACTGTTTGTGTCATTTTAATACTCTTGAAGGATCTGTTTTATTCTGTTTATTGAAAACCTCATACAAATCATAGGAGTTAGTCATATAGAGGTTACAGTTTGCAACGCCCGAAGAAAGCTAATAAGAGTTGGTGACCAGACAGACATCGCCTGTTAGGAATAGAAGAGCAGGACTATGGAACAACAGGTTCAACAGTTGATGGCAGCTGTACAGGCACTATCTGCAGAGGTACAGCAGCTTAAACAAGAACATGTGGCATTAAGGCATCAAGCTAGCAGAACTGCCCAAAGTTCGGAAGTCCCCCCAGGTCCTCTTCCATCAGGTCGTTTTGACGGAAATCTGCATAGGGTAAAAGAGTTCCTGGAGTCTTGTACTGTGCAATTTGCCTTTAAAGCAGCCTTCTTTCCCACCGATCGTGATAAAGTCGGTCATATGATAGCCCAAGCGACTGGAGCTGCCCTTGCCTGGGCAACTCCTCTGGTCACGAGTAATAACCCCATTCTTGACTCTTATCCTGCATTTTGTAATAGTATAAAGAGTATGTTTGGTAGACAAGAGACTACGATTGCTTCACAAGAACAATTTATGGACATAAGACAAGGCGGTCGAGACATACTGTCGTATATCACAAAATTCAAACAGATGGCTGCCGACACAGCATGGGCCGATGACGCCCTGATGATCATTTTTAGAAGAGGTCTTTCCGACGATTTGAAAGACGAAGTGGCCAGAGTTCCTCGCCCTCATAATTTGACCGAATACATTGCCTTATTGATGCAGCTAAATTACAGACTCCAAGAACGTAACATGGAGAGAAAGAAGACTAGGTCTAGTAGATCCAGTTATGAAGGTTTCTTGACCCCCTCCAAATCCGTACCTTCGGATGAACCTATGCAATTGGGAACTACCCGGGGTCCTCTGTCAGCTGAAGAACGCAGTAGACGGAAAACTCTGGGATTATGTATGTATTGTGGAGCAAGTACTCATACCATTAAAGAATGTCCGATTATTCCTCCCCGGAAGGCGGGAAACACCAGTGCCCGGCCGAAAAGGGAACGACGGTTCAGGGTTATTCCAAAACTTCCAGTTCCCTACTTAATGCCTTCTCAAACTCTCAGCTCCCTTTTGGAGAACCATCTATGATAATTCTGGGGATTGTTCTTGCCTGGAATAACATTCGATTAGAAAATGTCCCAACTTTAATAGATAGCGGGGCAGCTGGAAATTTTATAGACGACCACTGGGCCGAAAGTCATGGGGATTCCCCGCTCCGCCAAAGCTTTGGCCATCCCAGTTGAAAGTGTTGATGGAAGTCCTCTCACATCTGGACCCATCAAGAATCACACAGTTCCTCTGGTCATAAACATAATCACTCATCAAGAATCCCTCCAGTTAGATCTCATAAGAACAGCTCATTATCCAGTAATTCTTGGGCTCCCATGGTAAGGACACATAATCCGTATATATCAACTGGACTGCCGGTACAGTTTTTTTGGGATCAGAACACTGTGTACGTCAGTGTTGTAAACCACATACTTTATCATCCAGTCAAGAATCCGCTCCAAACACCAGTTCAACTTCCATTACCCAAGTGAATGAGATTACTTCTTTGCCTCCTGGATATCAATCTTTTCATTCGGTCTTTTCGCAGTCCGAATATTCAGAGCTACCACCTCACCGCAGAGACGAACGTGCCATTGACCTGATTCCGGATTGTCTTCTCCCTTTTGGTAGAATGTATATTCTGTCAGCCAAGGAAAGGAAGTCTTGAAGGAATACCTTCACACAAATTTAAAGAATGGTCTTATCATGGAATCCACGTCTCAGGCGGCGGCCTCTTTATTCTTCATCCCAAAGAAGATCACTTCAGAACTTCGTCCCTGCATTGATTTCAGAGGGTTAAATAAGATCAAAATTCCAGATAAGTATCCCATGCCTCTCATACCTGATATATTGGAGGCGGTTCGGGGCGCCCAGGTCTTCACCAAACTTTCTCTAAGAGGCGCTTATCATTTAATACGGATCAAAGCAGGGGACGAATGGAAGACTGCATTTAGGAAACCTTTTGGGCATTTTCAATACAGAATAATGCCTTTTGGGCTGCAAGCGCGCCTGCCGTCTTTCAAAGATTTATGGACCATCTATTTGCCGACATAGCATTACACTACGTTGTGGTATATCTAGACGACGTTCTAGTATTTTCTCACAACTTATCTCAACATGTGGAACATGTCCAAGAGGTATTGCGTCGTTTCCAACGAAACCATCTTTTCTGCAAAATCGAAAAGTGTGAGTTCCACAAGAGTGAAGTGATCTACTTGGGGTATATTCTCTCTAAACAAGGTATTTCGATGGATCCAGCCAAGGTGTCGTCCATTACGGAGTGGCCACCCTTAAAATCTGTCAAAGACATCCAGAGGTTTTTGGGCTTTGCTAATTTTTATAGGCGATTTATACCACACTTTTCAGCCCTCTCTCTACCATTGACTCACCTCTTGAAGAAGGGTATGCCTTTCTGTTGGTCTAAGGAAACACAGGAGGCCTTTGAGGAGTTGAAAGCTCTTTTTGTTAAAACTACAATTTTAGCCATGCCTGACCAACGACGAAGATTTATCGTAGAGACGGATGCTTCACAACACGCATTGGGAGCAGTGCTAATCCAACCAGATGAACGAAACCTTGAAAGACCCATTGCTTATTTGTCCAAGACTCTTTCTCCTGCAGAGATCAACTTCACAGTTTTAGAGAAAGAACTGCTCGATATTAAGAGGGCATTTGAAGAATGGCGTCATCTTCTGCTAGGGGCTATACATCCGATTGAAGTCAGAACGGATCATCATAATCTTTGCACTCTTCAGTATGCCCAGACTGTCAACAGTCGACAAGCATGTTGGGCTCACTTCTTTTCTCCTTTTCGTATTGTATTCTCATTTATTCCGGGCACGACTAATCAGAAAGCTGATGCCTTATCCCGGAGGGATCCAGCATCAAGAACCTCCTTTCAAAATGAACCCATGTTTCCTTCAGCGATTATTGTACCAGTAGTTCATAACTTTCTCCAGAAAGTTGAAGCCTCAAGCAAGGAAATGGTGGCTTTACAACCTGAGGTGATTCCAAAATACAAATTAATAAAGAGTAAAGGCCTCCTGTTCAAAGAAGAAAGAGTATTTGTTACAGAAGGATACCTACAAAAAGAGGTACTGAGATTATGTCATGATTCCCGAGCAGCGGGTCATCGGGGAGTAGCCGGCACTTTAGAACTTATTCAAAGGCATTTTTGGTGGCCTACACTTTCCCAAGATGTTAAGGAATACATCATTTCCTGTCCCATGTGTATTCAAAATAAGACGCCCAGGAATCCCCCATTGGGAGAAATGGTGAGAATGCCCATTCCAACAAGACCATGGCAAATAATTTCCACTGATTTTATTGTGGATCTCCCAGGCTCTGAAGGATGTACCACCATAATAGTAACAGTAGATTCATTGACTAAAATGGCGCATTTTATTCCTCTTCCATCAGTCCCGTCGGCGGCCCACATGGCTCGTATATTTCTGGACAGAATATTTTCCTTGCATGGATTGCCAGAAACCATCACATCAGACCGAGGTCCACAGTATACGTCTAGATACTGGAAACAACTGTGTAATTCTCTAGGTATATCTCGTGCATTAAGTTCTGGATATCATCCACAAACTAACGGTCAGACGGAGCGTCTAAACCAAACATTGGAAGGCTTTTTGCGATGTTATATTTCAGCAACTCAAGATAATTGGAAAAGTCATCTACCATTGGCAGAATTTGCATATAATAATGCAACACAATCCACGATACATGCTAGCCCCTTTTACTGTACTTATGGTTTTCACCCTTCAGTATTTCCTACACAATTGCCTCAATCATCGACGTTTCCGGGAATTGACCATTTGGTGGACGTCATTCAACAGGGTCATCAACAAGCCATTGGAGCGTTGCAGAAGGCCCAGACTCGAAGTAAGATCCAAGCAGACAAACATCGGACCCCGGCTCCACCTATCCAGGTCGGAGATAAAGTATGGTTGGCGAGTAAGTTTCACTCTCGGCGACTAGTCCCTTCAAAGTTATCTCCAAGATATTTTGGCCCATTCCCAGTGCTGGCTCGACATGGAACTGCAGCATTTCGACTACAACTTCCTTATTCTTTGAGACGTATACACCCTACCTTTCACATCTCTCAACTAAAACCTGACATCCGGAATCACTTTCATCCTTCCCCTACAGGGTTACCTCCTCTGGTCATGACTGATTCAGGACCAGAATATGAAGTTTCTGGTATTTGCGATTCCAGGTATATGAGAGGTGTCTTACAATACTTGGTGGATTGGAAAGGTTATTCTATGGCCGAACGTTCATGGGAACCTGCTTCAGCCGTACATGCCCCTCATTTGGTTCGTTTGTTTTACCGTAGTCATCCAGGTAAGCCCGGTTTTGCTTCCTTTCGGAGGGGGCATACTGTCATGAGCGGATCACGGACATGGTCGTTATGGCGCCGTTGGTGTCACATTCACAGCACATCTTTCCCTTCCACCAAGATGGCAGCTAAAGCGCGAGTCAACAGCCTAGTGCTTAGGATGGAGCCGAAAGGTGTGACTCCACCCCTTCCATGGGAACGAGTATTTCTGAACTGGAATCCAGAACGGCGTTGCGTTGCATCTGCTTTCAGACGCTGCGCTCAGTGAGTTAGAGATATTACTGGTCTATTACTAGGCTGAAATAATTTCATTCACTAACATCCTTTCCCATCTCTGCTCATTTAGCCTTCTCTCTGACATAAGCGAACCCGCTCACTTCGTTTCCTGTCTACCCCCGAACGAAACACATCCGAGAGTCGGCTTTCAAGTAAGTGATTCCTTCTTTGAGTCTCTCCCTTTTTCTGTGCTATCCCACTGGATTCAACATCTCTTACCCTCTCCCTCACCAGTTTTCCGTCACTCGATCCCACGTTCGGACCTGCCTAACCAGCATACATCTCACCTCTACCGAGGAACATTTATCCTTAAACAGGGCAACATCGTTTATAAGGGCTGGTAGGTTCCGCTTTCACTTTCGACATAACACCCATTATACCTGCCGAACCAACTATTAAATTGGCATTGTCTCTTAAGGTTGCATTCTCGGTCATTCCATGAAGGTCAACAATCTTTATTGAACTTGCACGATTTCCAAGACAGGTACATTACATCAATTGAGCAATTTACACCTTGCACACATTTACTTTCTCTAATCCTGCTGTTTCCCCTTCTGCAGTGCTTTCCAGAAGATACCTGATTCACAGAGAGTACTCCCTCTTCTTCCGGTCAACGCTCCCTACATATTTGAAGCAAGTTTTTCATCTCGGCTTTCGTGCACCCACGCCACAGGGTTTTCTTCCCCAGGAGGGTGTCCCTGGCATTTTCTTAACGTAGGCGAGTTGAGAGAACATCAGGTGAATTACTCCATTCTTCTATATTACCCGAAGAACAGGTCATTGGACTGCATGTTCTATTGTTTACGGGCTGAGGACTGTTTGTGTCACTTTAATACTCTTGAAGGATCTGTTTTATTCTGTTTATTGCAAACCTCATACAAATCATATGAGTTAGTCATATAGAGGTTACACTTAAGCAAGTTGACATACAAAGATGAATGGATCATTTCCCTTGGTAGTTTGAGTCTCATTGTCTCTGGATTAATTACTTTCTCAATTTCAAAAGGGATGATGAATTTACGGTGGAACTTTGTGTTTCCCCATATAACCTAAGATTTCTAGTAGATAACCGTACGTACTCTCCTAATGTGTAACTTGGACTCGTATACTGCTTTTTGTAAACTTTCTTGCATAACACATAGTCTCTGCTCTACATCAAGGTTTCAATACTCTTTTCCTACAAACTTAAACCATGATTACAGAAGAATGAAGATCAAGTAGTTGAATCTTTAACCGAATAACAACTAACAACTCTGCCAACCAAATCCACCCAACCTTTTCCAGAGGGAAGGTAACTCCTTAAATACGTCTCAAACTCCTGTTTGATGTGTTCGGTCTAACCATTGGTCTGAGGATGGTAACCTGATAATTTAATTACACCTCCTGCTTTTTGAAAAACACTCTCCAGAATGTAGAAATTAACCGTGCTGCCCCCCACGCCCTTGAATGCAGACCATGTAGCCTCACAACACCCTGCAGAAAAAAACATTGTGCTAGACTGGAAGCCGAAGACTATTGCGCGATGGATTGTATCTTGCATTTCCCATGCTTATAAAAATTGTCCTCTCAGGCTCTATATGCCTATCTGACTATCAAAAAGTACACCAGTAGCCTTTCAGCACAATTTTACCATAGCTGGACATTTGAAAGACAGCCACTTGAGCCTAGCCTTCAGCTTTTTGCAAGCATTGCAGGACTCCAGGGCTGCTGCCCAATTCGTACAGGCAGTCCTCGGGAACATTTTGCAACAGTTTCCATCCTCCCTGGGTCAGAGTACTTTCATATAAGTATGGAGGAAAGGTGTCAGAATGTACGAGTACAGAAATGTTACTCACCATACTGTGCTCCTAGTCCAATGTCCCCTTTCCTCCATATGCCCTCCCCCTAAATTAAATAGACTGGTCCTCTGAGCGGATCAAGGGACAGAGGGGATGGAGTGCAAGAGGCAGGGTTATGGGTGTGGCTGCATTATGTGCACGTGGCCTGCCCCCATACTCTTAATTCTTAAGTGGTAGCGTGCGGTACATGCTATGGCTCTGATTCTGTCATCGCTTTGTGGGAACTCTCATAAGTATGGAGGAATGGGGATTGGACTAGGAGTAAAGTAGAATGAAGTCGGTAAAAGAACAGTTGTCAATATCCCTGCTTTGGCGGAATGCTTCTAAAGGTGTGAACCCACATATTTTGGAATAAAAGTACAAGCTGTCCTCTTTGGACGCTGTTTACTGAGGCTCCATCCAGCACTACGTTCCTTGGAAGTGACTACTGTCTGAAAGAGAAGTCACCTCTCTACTGCCGAGCACTCTCCCAAAAAGGAGAGAAGAAAAATTTTGGAAGACAGATGGCCACTTTGGAAGCATACATTTCTTATTGCCAAGGCAACTGCGTTAATGGCACAATATAATTGGGCCAGTGGGATGAACTGGAGCTTTCCAAAAGGCCCTCCAGGAATGGAAAAGAACAGCCAATGCACTCCATCAAAAACCTTTCTAAGGCAGGCCCTTCACCAAAACTAAGAATTAAGAAAGCAGATTCAGCTGCACCAATAAGAAACCAAGTGGATGAGGCTGAATCCGCAGTCAAAAAATTGAAGGGCCACATTAGTAAAGCTCCTTGCTTGGCTATGAAGCAAAGGTTTCAGCCAGAAACACAGGCAAGCCTGAACAGTAAGCCTCTAGAGGACTCAATTTGGAAAGGCAAGACCTGCAAAACTAGTTGTGTTACCACATCCCTCATGCATGAACAACTGGGATCCTAAATATCTACTTTTATTATGTATGTATCACCTCCTTATGCAAAGCTATCAAACCAGTAACCTTATGTATGTATGTATGCAAGTATTCCCTACCTCGGCAAGCCTGCGCCCAGATGCCTCCGTGTTCAGTGTGCTATACAAATGTAAAAATAAATAAATAAAGGCTGTTGAGAAGTCCTTAGAAAAAGCACCAAAACAAGAGCCAGTACTCTCATAGGCCAAATCAGCAGAAGACCATGCAAGCACCATGGAACTTCTTCAAATATTTGCTCTTTTTTTAGACCAATCCTATTCACAAACAGACAACCCTTGTATAGCGGGTAGAATACTAATGCAGAAAGTCACGGTTTCAGCAACTCAACACCATAGTGTAAGCAGCACTGCCCTTGAACTCTGGTTAGAGGACAAACCCTTTGGACGCCCGTCCTTTGCCTACAAACAATGAATGCCAGGCACGTATCCCTCCCATGTTACTCTGATAGAAGGTAGATTAAAATTCACCCATGCATAGACACCACCACCGACAAGAAGGTGTTCAGTGCAATAAGATGGTTACTGATCTAGGAAGACCTCACAACCTTCTCCTAAAAACCACAAGACTGACGCAGGAATAGCAATCAAACCAGTTCCCCCCCCCCAAAGTCAGGTAAGCACAGTACATTATTGCTTGTATGTCCTAGTACCCCAAAAAAGACAAAACAAAATGTCATGTTATAGATCTGCACCCTGTGAACAAATGTGTTCAGAGTTGCCACTCTGTGATAGATATGAAAGATGCATTATTTCCATGTTCCCAGGCCACTGTCAATATTTATGCTTTTAGGTCGACTGGCATTTTCAGTTCAAAGTACTTCCTTTTGGGATTGCATTTGGACCTTCTGTGTTCACAAATGTGGTAGCGGCAGCACACCTGCACTGTAGAAACTTTCCAGTATGGCTTTTTCTGGATGATGGGATGTTGGGGTTATGACACAGCGATGTGCTCTGAAAATGTCATCTATCTTCATCAGCTAGGCTTTTCAATCAACAAACAAAAGTCCAACATCATTCCAAGATCGTCCTTGTGGCTATCCTGGATACACGCAAGACAGTAGCTTATGCCTCAAAAGAGAGAGTTCAAGCCAATTCCCTTGTTTCAAAGTTGGTCGTTCAATAATGGTAAGGAATAAAAAGAGACTGGGATGATCGTGTGCTGCAAATGTATGATTCCATTTGCATGCTTCAACAAGCACCCAATCAGCATTGGCTCTCGTGGTCAGAAGTGTCAGGGATGATCTAGTGAACGTGGCATTAAAGGTGGTAAATGCACTGCAGTGGTGGACAGAAAAAAACATGCTTTTCAGGATCACTGCAAAGCCATACTTTACTTAAACAGGGCGGGGACATGCAGAGTCTCCAAATTGCCTGGCAGATTGGCCCTGGTGCGTAAGCAGAGCTATTTATGCAGGCAAATTTACATCCAGGCACAACACTTCCCAGATGTTTACAATTGCCTAATAGACAACTTAAGCAGAGTGTTGGTTAAAGAACAAGAGTGGGAACTCAACACAAATTACTTGCACAAGACCTTCTCAGCCTTAGGTCATCCGTTAATTGACCTTTTTGCACACAAAAAAGAAAACCAAATACCATCACTGCAGGTTCCCACAATGGGTCCCAAGCTAACGCACTAAGGATGAACTGGTCAGGGATCTTTGCATACATCATTCTCAGATGACTTCAGGAACACGTAACCTTGATGTTTATTACACCAACATGGGCAAGGTAGGTGTGGTATCTTATGCAGGGTGAAATTAAAGATCTGATACTCGGGTAAGGGAAGTGAACTTCTTTACAGAAATCCAGTGACAAGGTATATACACAGGCCTCTTCTCTCACAGGCTGCTTCACTCCAACTGACATTCATAGAGCTTACAGGGGCACTCACACCACAACATTCCACCGGCATAACATTCCATCGGGCATTCTCTCATGCAAGCATTCATGCAGGACCAAAGCAGGGAACACAAGGCACAACACATCTCCCTCCTCAAGAGAAACCAAGATAAAGGTACAGAAAGAAGTGTGAGGGAAAAATAATAATGCGACCAAAGTATGAACCAACAACACTGTGGTCACCTCCACTCCAAAACTCCAATCCAAATCCCACTCACTCCATTCCGAAGAACAAGGAGACCTGACTCCTGCTCCCACCAACATAGTCCCTTCACTGATCTGCAAAGCAGCCAGTCCGCTATCCAATACACTCAGTCTGTAGCAGGCCTACCACAGACACTCGGACCAAGGAGCCAGCCTTAACTCGCAGCACACCAGCATTGCCACACAATCCCAAAACAACACCCTCATTCATCCTGCTGCCAACAACTAAGGTGCACTGAAACACAACACACCCTTCATCTTCGAGTATACTACCAGAACAATTAATCAAAGCTCAAAATGCACAGAGCACAGGCACCAAGTCTGTGCATGGCATTAGGAGAGGACCGCCCCCTAATGTACCGGTGTCCAACTCCCCAAAACACGGGCAGGAAACCCCCTCAAGTAACGTGTCTCAAAACCCCACAGTTAGGAGCACGGGTGGCAGAACACCCCTATTCAACTTCTGCTGGGTTCCAAACCCCATAATTGTGGCATGGGTGGCAGAACACCCCTATAAAATAGTGCTGGCTGCCAAACACCAACATTTGTGGCACAGGTGGCAGAACACCCCTATAAAAGTTGTACCGGGTTCCACATACCCCCAAAAGCGTTAAAGGGCAACACTTCCAACCTTTTACCAATGCACATCACGTGTACAACACACCCACCATCCTCAACTACACACAGGATGATAATGTGCAATTCATAGATGGAAACGTTGAACATTTTCTGAAAGAAAATAAAGTCCATAAAGTGCACGTTGGTCCTGTTGAAGAAAAATTGTGAGTCCCCATCACTTTTCACTAATGCATGGCTATCACAAAAACAATCCCAATCATTCATAGCGCAATTATTTTACTAGAAACAGAGACCACGTCAATTGCATTTAGTTCACATATTCATTATACCACAAATCCACCTTGACACAGCCACACCCACTTCCAGTTATACCTTTCCAAAAACAGGCAGCTACATTTGAAAATTGTTGAATACGAACACTGAAAAAAATGGCCTCGCATTAGCAGCAAGAGTGTCTTTAACGTGTTGAAACAACCTGTTGCTGTGGACAGCAGAGCGTCCCTCACATGCAAAGCAGGCACTATAAAAACGTAGTCCATTGCCAAATACATGACCAGCGGCGTTCTCAAAGAAACAGTACCATGCAATGGAGATACTGCGCACCCCTCAGCTCTGGATTGCAACAAAACTAAACCTCTTTAAAGAGCTGGTGCTGCGAGTGGGTGACATTCCGTTCCCTTGACTCTCTGTACCTCTGTCCAGTTAAAGTAACGCTGCCCCCGAGGATAACAGCTGCACCCTGCTCTGTTTGTAACCTCTATGACATGGAACATAAACGTGGCCAATCAGCGCACTTGTGATGTCACTTTTCACCCATGGTACCCGCAGCATGGTCATTACTCTGAACTTCTACAAAGGTGCTTCGGAACATGGATTGACAAGGCCTCTTCCATAATCACCAACTCCCTACAGTTCGAGGATGACATCAGCACTCGGCACACATGCTCCGGCCCGTGTGGTGCTCCTTGACCGCTCCTTAGATCTCCAGTCAGCTGTCCAACTGCTCTGCATCCCTCAATGCGGTGCCAGCCTTTGATGACTCAAAAATCACCCTGGTAATTCGTCATCCTGTGACCCAATGCTATAACAGTGGCCCCACTGATGCTGTAGTTCCAACTCCCTAATGTCTCCCAGGCTGTTCTCCCAACCTGCTCTAATGGCCAAATAACTGTAAGGTGGCCCTGCTGGTGCTTCTCCAGTGGCCCAAATCTGTAAGGTGGCCCCACTGGTGCTGCTTCAGTGGCCAAAATCTGTAAGGTGGCCCCACTGGTGCTACTTCAGCTGCTATTACAGTTAACTCCAGCCCCCAGCTGCCTCCTTCCTGCCATGCAACTCTGTTGGGCTATGGGACAGGCGTCAGCTCACCTTTGAGGGTGCAGGGGGGGCAGTGGATGTCCCCTCCTTGGTCTCACTTCTTCCTTGCTTTCTTCTAGGCTCTGCTTACTCAGGACAGCTATGGGTTCCTGGCCCTTCCCTCAAGCCAGCTCGTCGCCAGTGTTGTGGGTGAAATGAAAGATCTGATAAGTAGGAAGGTACAGAGGAGACATCCACCGACCTCCTCTCTCCCAGGCTGCTTCACTCCAACTGTCATTCATGGAGCTAACAGGGGCACTCACACCACAACATTCCATCAGGCATTCTCTCAGGCAAGCATTCATGGAGGACCAAGGCAGGGAACACAAGACGCAACACATCTCCCTCCTCAACAGAAACCAAGATAAAGGTACGGAACGTGTGTGATTAGGAAGGTACACAGGAGACAAAACCGGCTTCCTCTCACAGGCTGCTTCACTCCAACTGACATTCATGGAGCTTACAGGGGCACTCACACCACAACATTCCCCAGGCATAACATTCCATTGGGCATTCATTCATGCAGGACCAAAGCAGGGAACACAAGACACAACAGTATCCCTACCCTCTTGGCATATCTGTGTTCCCATCAATAAAGCTGCTACTTTCTAATACATCTGCACTTAGCACACCCAAATCCACAAGCTACAAATTTGGCAGCTTGGCTGCTGAGCTCCTCTAGCCTGGTCAGTAATGCTTACTGCTGTGATGTATGCATGTTCTGCTTGAGGCAAGAGAAACCATACACAAGCCATTACTACTTTAATGCATGGAAGCAGTTTATCGTTTGGTGAACAAAGAAACTCGTCACCCCCTTTTGACTGCTCACATGCTGAGATTGTTACCTACCTGCCTTTTTACCTGGACTATGGCTTAGTTTACAACTTGCTTAGCGTGCACTTGGCCACTCTAGCAGCTTACACCATCTCGCAACATAAGGTGACCTGGTTGAAGGTGCCAGTGGTCCAGACATATGTGGAAGGAGTAAACTGCATTTACCCAGCTGTTATCTTAGTTGGCATGTGTATAGTGCCTACTGCCATTGGTATGGACTTGAAGCACTGTGAGGATGAGCGCCCTTTGCAAGACCATAGTCTGAAGTAGGGGGAGGAGTGGTAAAATGCATGTGTGCATTTACAGTCTGATTGAAGCTATATAGGGAATGGCTAGTTCCCTAACAGCAGCCCATATTGTTATGTTAAAACATTTCCTAAGGTCAGCTAGTGCTTTTTTTGTGCCGTGGCAACCAGCTGGGAAAAAGGAACCGGAAACTAGAAAAGAAAAGATTTGAGAGCATAACCCAAAGACCATTGATCCTGCTTCTCCCGGAGTGACTGAGGCAGAGTGTTTTAGAGCCGTGCAATGTAAAAGGAACGCCCACCAATGCGGGACCCCTTAAAGCGGGGAACAGATATGAGACAGGCCAACGAAGAGCGAAGGCAGCATGTAGGGACATATGGGCAGAATTTTGCCTGCAATTTTCAGACTTATTAAAAGGACGATGGACAATGCAAGGGGCCTTAAGGTTTACTGGCTTGGCTACCGGGAGCCAATGAAGTGAGGCCAGAAGAAGGGTAGCCGATGCAAAACAGGAGGCCCAGAGGACTAACCTGGCTGCAGCATTCTGCAGAATCTGCAGATGTGGAAGAAGAGATGCAGGTTGTGCCATATATAGGGCGTTACAGTAGTACAGCGAGCCAGATTTCAAGTCAGAGTCTACCAAAGGGCAAAGGTGGGGAGATAAAACCTGGCATAGAGTCCGAAGATTGAAATGCACAGTCTTGCAAGCTGCACTCGCCTGTGCCTTCATTGAAATCGTCGCAGAGAGCATCACACCCCCCTCCTCACCACCTCCTCAAGTCCTTTACAACCAAGCTAGGGGTAGGCAAAGGACCAAGCTCAGACGGCCAAAAATCAGCAGACCAATGAGGGGCATACACAGTCGACCATATCAAAAGCACCTCTGTTTTGTCGCCATGAAGGCAAAGCCAGTTGCTGGACATCCAAGTGTGGATAGCCAGCAAACATGAACAGCAGACATAACTAGTAGAGGGAAGGGATAGATCAAGCTGCAACAGAATAGTGTCATCCGTTTAAGAGTAACACTGAAACCCAAAAGAGTGATTCGTTTGACTAATATCTGGTGTGGGGGATGGGTGCTGTGCCAAATTGTCAAGCCAAGTTATGTGAACAACTGAACCGAATGTTGCATGGACTCAGCTGCTCGGGCCGAGGGTGATGTATGTTTAAGGTAGGGCGTAGTCAAATAGTGTGCATCTATGTGAATAGCTGGAATGACCCCCATGGGGCTCAACTGCATTCTGTGGGGGTGCCCTGCACAACTGCCAGCAACATACAGAAGTGGGGAGATTCGCAGTAGCAAACCTATTGTTGGAATTTTCTGTGAAAATGCAAGTGTGGCAAAACAAAAGGTGGCCCACGTCAGAGTAGCAACCTATGTTAGGGGGCCTGGTCAGACAGAATGCAAGTGTGGAAAAATACAAAAAGTGGCGAGATGAAAGCAGCATTCTAAAATTGGAAACCTAGTCCCTCAAAATGCAAATGTGGCAAAATACAAAAAGTGACCAGATTTAACGTAATAAACCCCCATTTGGAACACTTTGGGAATATCTAGGCTGGAGTGGCAAAATACAATAGTGATAAGATTCAATGACGGGACCACCTGGGTGACTGACCAGATCCCTTTTGGGCTACTGTGCTGCAGCCATCTCTGTTCCGAGCAGAGCCTTTGGACTCGCAAGCTCTTCAGCTTATGCCATAAGTCTCCTGTCCTCACAATTTCAACATTCCCATCAACTGTCGCCGCCTAGCTGTGATGACCTCCGCTTGAACAATCTTGCAATCCTGTGGAGGGTCCTGAAGGGTCAGCACCGCCGAGGTCTGCGCCTTTTCTATGTTTGGTGGGAGGATATTGAAGAAGTTTTACCAATTAAACAAGGGTGTGAGAGCCCCTTGACTGAGAACGAACATTGGTCAAATACCCTGTCCTATGGAATTTCTTCCACACAGGAGGGTCTACAACCACGTTTCTTCAAGAAGTTGCGTGGAACTGTCTTTTGAGAACCGAAATGAGATGCTGCATCCGTTACCCCTGAACTCGCCTCACCCGAGCCACAGACTGAGGATTCGAGTCCCAGCAAATTCCGGAACACCTGCAGTGTCACCTGGAAGGATTGGAGTCCACGGGTAAATGAACATAACTGTTTTTGTTCAACCCCACCTGTCTCCCATAGGGTAACATTAGGTAGGGAGTCCTTGTGCCCAAACTGCCTCTGGCCTGGCCTTTGATTGTCGAACCTGTACCAAGGATCAAGCCCTAAGACTTACCTTTGTAACAGGATAGAGTGGGGGCACTTTCCTTATTGGAAGTAAATATTTAGCTTACTTTAAAGAATGTGTCAATCACTACCACAGCCGAATGCATCAGTTCAGAAATCCCTTCTCTGGAGAAACTTGTGTGTGTGTGTATCTTTCATAGATTCGTATGCTGTGCACATTCCCTTTCAACAGGCTAGGAATCCTTGGTTAACCCTTTTTCCATAGTATTAAAGAGGAAAATATTAGATGTATTATGCAGACCATTACCCTCATTATGGGTGTTTTTGGTCCCATCCAAGGTGACATTGATTATGTAGCCCCTCCATGCAGATTGCATATATTGTCTGTATCCTAATCACTCCATGGAAGAGTGCAACATCTGTTAAGGATTCAGTGCCAAAACATTGAGGCACAGACACAGAAGGTTGGTCTTTTGGCTTAATGAGGGTAATTGCCCCCTATCACAGGCAGAGTCATCTAGAAGCCTAGCAGTGCCTCGACGCTCTATGAAGACAGCCTCTTCACTAAAAGGGGCAAGGTCTCAAGAAAGATCGGCCAAAAAACCTAGACACTGTCAGGGTGCCCAGGTCCTAGGCGCAGGATTGACGAGGTACCAACCACCCCCTCAATGGTCTCAGTGCCTGCAAGTCAAAGCTTACACAGGCCTCTTGAACCAGAGCGGGGAAGGAGGGTTAGGATCTCGATGGGTGGATAGGTAGGGGGATTTTAGATTAACCGGATTGAGGTTTAGGGAGAGATTATGGATGGGTATGGGGATTTTGGGTAAACGATGACTGCACACTTTCCTCAAAACTGGCTGAAGGTTCTCTTTAAACACCTCCACATGTAAAGGTGTTTCCCTTCACATTTCCCTTCATAACAAACATGTGTGTGCCCCCATGAACACGAAGACTAAACATGTTAGAATAAACATCAAACAATTATTGGAAAAAGCCCATTGCAGTCTCATGAGCACAGTCACATGCACCAGCACACTTAGCTTTTGCTTCAGTCTTTTTAGTCCTGTCCTGCAAAGGCTGTCGAGTCCTGTGCCACGTCCTTGGAATCTGAAGTCCAGGTTCAAATCAGGTTCAAACTAAAAGAAAACAAAGGACAAGCATTAGCGTATGCCTTTTGGCTCTATCGGTCTCTCACTCCCATTCACTCGCAAAACACGCATTCAGCACTTAGTGTGCTTCAAGATCCTCAAATTGCTATGGGCGCGCTGCCGCGCGTGGCTTGCTATTTCCAGGTTTTGCGGTTTTGCTCAAACGCGGTCATTCAGTAGACCGGGGTTTTACGGTTGGCCCAAACACGGTCTTTCTTCAGACCGAGTGCCGTAAGTTATGCTTATTCGTCTCATGCGCCTTTCCGGCGTATTCTCCGCAGGACGAATGTACATTACAGTATAACACACTCTTGTTGACTTTCACACATGCGCCAACATGACTCCCATGAACCTGCCCACTTAGCTTTTTCGTGGTGCGCAGGGGCTCTGAAGGGGTCGGGAAATGCCCCCTGCGCTTCCCCTAAGGGTTTCAGGATCTGCTCGAGCTGAGCGGTACTTAACTTTTCTCTGCAAGGGGACGGATCGCTGTTCCAGAGGCTCTGGGCCCCTCGCGTGTGGATTCCGGGGAGCTGCTGGGCTCACGTCCTCACTCCTCGGCGTCTCAAGCACAAGCCCCGTGCCTTGGGGCTTGCGCATGCGTATTCGTCACGCGCCACACCCAGCGCGGCTTCCCATTGGCTCGCGGGCCCGCGAAGCCTGCTGGGAGTTGTAGTTCCGGTGGGCTGAACGCCGGATCAGTCTGCAGAAGGGGCACAACAGCCCTTTAAAGTACAGAAACCCTCTGGATCTGGGTTTCTTCATGGTCCCTGGCACCACAGCCCCAATAGTACTGGGCCTAAGGCCAGTCTTACCCCTGACAGCACTCCCCCTCCCACGGAAGGCAGGTCCCCCAGGTTTCTCAGGGTAGTTTTTGTGGAAGGTGCGCAACAATCGTGGGGCATGTACATGGTGTGAGGGTTTCCAGGAGCGGTCTTCAGGCCCATACCCTACCCAGTCAATCAAATAATAGATTTGGCCATTCTTTTTTTTTTTAGAGTTCAAAATTGCTCGGACCTCATACTCCGGCTCCCCCTGTACAAGTACTGGGGGTGTTTTTTGAGTGCGTACCCCAGGCGGGGCTGGCTTCAACAGTGACGTATGGAAAGTTGGATGGATTTTCATCTGGGATGGTAGGGCCAGTCGTACCGCTACTGTGTTGATTACTTTTTCAATGCTGAACGGGCCTAGATAGCGAGGTTGTAATTTTTTGGGTCCCTCTAATCGTAAATTGCGAGTGGACAATCACACCAAATCGTTTTTATGGTACACAGGGCTGTCACGTCGATGTTTATCGGCATAGGTTTTGTAAGTTTTTTTGGCTTTTATGAGATTATCCTGCACCTCCTTCCAAACCTGCTCTATTCCGATCCGTTGTCCTGCTAATGTAGGCAGTGCCGCTTCTGCTGTTGGGACGGATGAAGGTAAAATCCGTGGATGTCTTCCATACGAACAGAAGAACGGGGATCGTTTTGTGGAAGAATGAACAGCATTATTATATGCCAGTTCTGCTAGCCAGGTGTGTTGAACCCATGTTGTCTCTCGTCCTGCGGCTAAGCAACGCAGGAACTGTTCAAGCCCCTGGTTCACGCGTTCGGTTTGGCCGTCCGTCTCGGGATGATATCCCGAGGATAACCGAACTTCCATACCAATGATGTTGCAAAATTCTCGCCTGAACCTGTAGGTGAACTGTGGACCCCTATCTGTGATTATACGACACGGAAGGCCATGAAGCTGAACCACGTTTTGCAGGAATAATTCAGCGATTTCTTTAGCTGTTGGAACCCCTTTGCAGGGGATGAAATGGGCCATTTTAGAAAAGGCATCCACTACCACCAGTATGGACGTATAGCCCTGCACTTGTGGGAATTCGACTATTAGGTCCATGGTGACTGCATGCCACGGAGTAGTTGGTGTTGGCAGGGGACGTAGGAGGCCCGCCGGTTTCTGGTGATCGGCTTTGTTCCGAGCGCATACTGCACACTGTTGTACGTATTGCTGGACATCAAGTCGCCACTTTGGCCACCAAAAATGTCTCCGCACCAATTCCAGAGTTTTTGCCTTACCGGGATGACCCGCTAGGGAGGAATCGTGGCACGATGACATCGCCTTTTCTTGTAGCTGGAGTGTAGGCAAGTACAATGATTGCCCATGATATGGCAGCCCATCCATAATGGTGTGCTGAGGGTCCTGCTTGCACCATTGGTGAAGGTCATGCATGGAAAGTTCCTTTTGGATGCTCTCAAAAATGTTGGTAGTTAAACCCACTATTTGTGCTGGGGAGACTATTGGCCGAGACACAGTTTCTTTTTCCTCAGAGACCTTCTCCGGGTAGCGAGACAAAACGTCAGCCTTCCGATTGTTCGTTCCAGGTCGGTATGTGATAATAAAGTCAAACTCTGCGAAATATTGGGCCCAACGCAGCTGATGTGGGCTCAAGGTTTTGGCAGTTCTAATAAACTAAAGGTTGCGGTGGTCGGTGATAACCGTCACTGTGTGACGTGCCCCCATCAAATAGTGCCGCCACTCGCCAAAGGCTGCCTTTATGGCCAATAGTTCCCTGTCTGCTATAATGTAATTAACTTCTGCGGGGAGCAGTTTCCAAGAGTAGTAGGCTACTGGGTGTAAAAGGCCCGTCTGAGGATCCCGTTGGGAGAGAACAGCCCCCAGCGCATAGCTGGAAGCGTCAGTTTCCACCACAAATGGCTGGGACAAGTCTGGATGTTTTAATACCGGTGCGTCGGTAAAGGCCTTCTTGAGCCGTTGAAATCCCTGCTCAGCCAAGACGTCCCAAACAAACGGGCAGCCTTTACGTAGAAGTCTCGTGATTGGAGTAACCAACTCAGAGAAATTCTTGACAAACCGTCTATAGAAATTTGCAAATCCCAGGAAGGATTACACATCTTTTACATTGGCTGGTGGGGGCCAATCCAGAATGGCCTGTACCTTCTTCTGATCCATTTGTATGCCTGTTGGAGTAAGATAGTACCCCAAGAATTCCACTGTAGTCCGGTGGAATTCACATTTCTCTAGTTTGGCGTAAAGATGGTACTCTCTTAACTTTTGTAAAACAGCGCGTACATGTTGGGCATGATCTTCAACACTGTGAGAATAAATGTCATCTATGTACACGACGGCACATATGTCTAAATATTCTCGAAGTACTTCATCTAGGAAATGTTGGAAGGCAGCGGGTGCGTTACATAGACTGAATGGCATAACCTGGTATTCATACAATCCGAATTTTGTTCGGAAGGCGGTTTTCCACTCGTCACCTTCGCGCACCCGCACTAGATGGTAAGCTCCACGAAGATCCAGTTTAGTATAGATGACCGCGTCCCTAACCTGATCTAGAAGGACTGGGATGACTGGGATGAGTGGAAGTGGGTAACGGTTTTTGATGGTTATCCGATTCACCTCGCGGTAATCTATACAAGTCCGAAGTTCCCTGGACTTCTTCGGTACGAAGAACAGAGGGGAAGATACCGGCGAATTAGAGTGCCTAATAAAGCCATTCTGTAAATTAGCTGTTATGTACTCCCGAAGGTGTTCGTTCTCATCCTCTGTCAGTCTTACCCCTGACAGACACCCTGAGAAACTGGGCCTTGACGCACCTTCTATGACCCAGGCCTCACAAAAACATAGGCCAACAACGACATCTACGGCTAAGGGTGCGGAGACCGTTTACGCCTTTAATAGAGATTTCACCAAAATCCCTGTCCACGGTTACTATGAAGTAGCCTGCCCAAGAACCAACCATCACTACCGTTGACCAAGCTCGTGTCGACAGCTTACATTTCATCCAAACCGGCATTGTCTATGATCCCACACTCACTGTCCACGTCACACTCATGGACGGAAAAGTCAATGCCTGTGACAGCACAACCATCGTCCACGGGAAAATCATCATCATCAGTGACAACACTTTACCATCGACTGCAAAGTCTGTACCATCGACAGCATCAAGCTCGTCGACTAAGTCTCTGCAAGTGCCGCAACAAGCACACGGTCAAAAAAGAAATCGCATGCTGCCGTCCACAGCGGGTCGCAGCGCCGCTCAGAGTCTACATCCACAAAGGTGGCACACTGCACATCGATGGTCACACAGCTGACCTACCAGAAAAAAGGAAGATACTGAGGCTAATAAACCGACAGCATCTCGTAAAGGATCCTCAACAGAACCACATCAGTCTGCATCAAATGTAGGCAGTATACAAAAAGTACAGCAAATCACATCGCCAGTGTCTGCCATCACATACTCCAAGGTCATGCCTGCCTCAGATTTCGAAGCACAACAAATGGAGTATCCAGACTCGCATGACTACATCATAATGGAAAAGAAGAACAGGCAACCAAACCACTGCTACTGCTGCAGTTCCAACAACTCCTGCAACAAGTGCACAGGCCACCTATACCAACACCGGGGCCAAGCCGGACCCACCTGATCTACTACTGATTCCACAAACCCTACTCTTGTTGCAGGTGTTTTCATCCTTGCAAAGCCTGCTCTCCCAACCTAACACAATTCACCCTCCATCCCCACAAGTCCCAGCAACATTAGTTGCTGGTCGAGCAATGGGGTCCGTTTCTCCGCCAAGAGTTGCATCACTGAAAAGGTCAAGACCTGGGTCGCTGGGAAGATACCCATCTCCCCACAGATCAAAGTCTCGGGACGCCCATCTCTCCTTGGTGTCAAAGGTGGGAGCCAAGCGAAAACCTGCATCTGTGACCAGGTCAAAAGCTCCTAGGGGTCCCTCTTCCTCCCTCCTCCTCCCCAACGTCATTTCATTCATCAGAAGGTGCTAGCTAAGCGCGCAAGCTTGCAACTCACAGCGTTATAGGAGCTTACTGCAGGGTCCCCATTCCCCCTGCTAACAAAAGAACAAGAAGGGTAGCTCACAAATACATACACAGACTAGGACCCATGGGGTGCAGCGTCCAATACTACTACGGGGTCCCCACCCAGGGATAACCAGTGGGACATTGATGATATCCAATGGATGACCCACCAGACGAAGTGCACTGGCAATCGCCACCAGACGAAATTGGGGCTTTCCATTCAATGATATCCAAAGCGTGCCAAGAATTTGGTCTCATGCCATCTGAGACCACATGAATGAAAGACAGAAGTTGATTGTACTTATCCTTATCCTAGACCATGCCTGGGAGGAAGGACTCTGCACTATGAATCATCCCTTCATGGAACCAGCCATCAAAGGCAGCCTAGAAAAGAAATGGAAGGCCCCAGAGGCCACACCAAAATGTCTCACAGCTCAACCTACACTGGAATCAGTGGTCTCGGCCGCAGCGGGCTTGAAGGCCCACTCACACATGCAAAAATGCACAGTATCACCAGAGAATGGGGGCAGGAAACTAGATGCTTTTGGTAAAAAAAAAGTGCTATTAATTGGGGCCACTACGGTGTGCAGTCAAAATATCGAAAAAAAATGTCGAAAGACAAAATAATCGAAAAAATAATGCCGAAAAAAAAGGCGGATTTTTTATTTATTATTTATATTTATTTTTTGGCTTTCGCGTGTAAAAAAAATTAAAAAAAAGGGGGGGGATTGGGGGGGAACCCCCCATTTCGAACAAAAAACGTAATAAAAAAGAAATTCGACTTTTTTTTCCCGACTTTTTTTTATCTCGATATTTTGACTTTCGACTATTTTGTTTTCGATATTTTGACTATAAACCGGCCACTACAGTTAAAGCAGCAAACCCATTGCCCATCATGGCCAGATATAATCGCAAAATGTGGCATAGGTTAACTCCCATCACAGGCATTTACAGGCAAAACTGAACCTGCGCAAGAAGTTACTGGAAGCTGCTGATACAAACAGAAATATTTTTTCTTCTGTGCAATTCTGCCTTTCTTTTCCCTTTGTCAAGGTCAGTAGTTTAAGCTGAAATGGGAAACACTAATCTTGCATGTACTTGTTGAAAGACAAAAATGCATGGTTTTCTCAGGTGCATGCCAGATTATATGCGTATAGCAAACAGGTAATTGTCATTTCGTAATAAATGAACAGGACAGTCTGTGCAACTACATGAATGACACCCTTCACTTATTATGTAATTGGCTAACATCGAAACGGCGGTGGAAGAAATTAAAGTTTAAGTGGGGAGGTTCTGATCCTTTAGACTAGCTGTTTTTGTCTGCAAGGATCTCCTTTTCCCAGAAGACAACCAGAGGTTTCATCATTTCAGATCCTGAACTTGGAGGACAACAGTTGATCCTGCAAGACTCGACTGCCTGTGTAAGGGAGCAAGCAGAAAATGTAATGACTAGGCCAAGGATGTAATTCTAGCCTATCGACTTAAACATTGGCACTGCCAATTATTAAAAATGCTTAGTAATTTCGATGCAAAACTAAATGAAAGAGCTGAACTGCTTTGTAAACAAGAAGTAAATGGATACGTGTAGCCTGTTACAATGAACTGCTTATCGTTCTGAAAACTGGCAAACTGGCACCAACAATTGTTCCATTAAGAAGAAAAATGTTTTTTTTTAAGGTATGCCTTTCAAATGCCCCAGTGCATGTGGAACACTGACTACACCTAGTATCACGCAAAACTCAGGGCCCAAAGCTAGCCTATGCTTCTCCTCGTGCATCCTGAAAAAGGGATTTAAAATGCTTTGCTTGTAATCTCTTTATCTATAGCAGTAGATTGCTTTTAGGTTGTTCTTAAAGCCCGGAGAAGCCATGAACCTTTTGATTCATTTTTTGTTTTTTACCCATCTCCGCCTAATAGGTTATTTATGGGTTAGTATCTGTATAACATCACCTCTCCTCCCCTCTGGCTTGCCAATTCATAGCATCACGATAGTGAGTATGACATACGGTTTACTGTGCCAAAATGGTTCCACACAAACTGTTGATAGTTTGTAGGTACACTTAGCATTTTATAAGAGAATAGGAGAGTAGGATGCTAAGCATTGATTCTACTACTTCGTTGCTAATATAGGGAAATGTATATTGTTTGACTATCCAATTTGAATGCTCATCTCTACAAGAGAATGAGTATACATAAATGCTGAACAATAGTGAGAGCATTCTTCGTGTGTCTGTTTGCAATTGCAATATAGTATCTTTCATGATCAAATACTTATTGCTCTAGTGATGCATTATGCAGGGACGATATGGGTAGCATCTGTTTATCATACACACAAGGGTAATATGTATTGGTACTGACATTATTGCTGTCCAGTTGTATGCCTGTCGGGTGCTCAGGGTTAGTAGCTTATCTTGCACCAAGTGTAGAGAACTAACCTGCTTCAGAACTTTGCCTTGGGTAAAACGCTATTCTCTGCCGCGAAACCTGCCACAGCCCAAGGTGGCCATTTAGACCTACTTTGTTGTGGAAGTTAGGCTCTGGTATGCAGGCTATGAAGGAAATTATGAGCGGTTTTCTCCCAAATATATTTTAAAATGTCATGTTACTCAATAGAGTTGCCAGTATGCGTCCCAAACATAGTAGAGGGGATAAACACTCTGCACACACTATGTGCACCGAGCCGTAATGATCTACCTCAATGGAATCAAGAAACTGTATGACAAGTCAGTAATTTGTGTTTTTTTGTTACTGTAAGAGAGGGTGATCATGTATCTAAGCCCACAGAAACAAGATGGATTTTCAATGTTGAGAACTCTGCTAACCATTGTCTCATTGTGGAAACAGAAAAATTGATATGAGGCCAGGAAGCCCAAAGGAAACACACCAACACAGGTTACAAAGGACATACAAAGCGCTTTATTCAAAGATACAACAATTACCAAAAGTCAATTGACATACAGATAGCTATTCGGCCCTCAGAGTAACAGGACGAACCATCAACGGTAGTTCGCCGTGTTAGTGTGAGAGACCGAACATTGGGATACTCGGGTTTTTATACTTTTTATCCAGCTCTGGCCAACCCCCTCGCAAGTTAACCATTCTCAGAACCAAACCTAGGGTTCGTTGCCAGGTCAATCCCATAATGTATGCATTTTGATCAGTTCCGCTGATACAGTTGTTCATTTACACATAGGTCAGGGATAGGACAAGGTCTCAGTTCGCGACCCTAACAAGTGGCCTGCGGGCATATTATTTATTCATGTGTGCGGAGGTCACAACGGCCAGAATCCCACTCGAAATGTCATTCGGCCTCCATTTTGTTGTTCAGGGTGACTTCCACACTACAAGAGAACCTAAAATGGCAGCTAAATCCAAGATGGCGATTTACACAATACATTAAGGTCAAGACCTTGCCGCGGAATCTATGTACACGATGTTTTTAGACAACTTGGCGTAGGCCAACATACATTCAAACAATGCGATAGGAGGTACAATATTATTTCGATTTCCACATCATAAGCCTCTCCCTTTCACGCCTAGAGCTCACTCAATGATGGGCTCTGCAGCAATGCCAGCCTCCATTGCAAATGTGCCATTAGATGCTATTTGCAGACCGGCAACTTTGACTTCAGTTCACGCTTTCACGCAGTGCTATAGTGTAGAGAGGCACGTACGGTGGGATGCTCAAGTGTGCCAAGCAGTACTAGAACAGTTGTCTAGTGTTCCTTCAGCGCACCTGCCACCTTCCACTGATACTGCTAGCTAGTCTGCTCATAGTATGTAAATCTAAGCAGATTCACAAGTCTCAGATGATGTACATTACTTACCAGTAACCCCCTTTCTGTGGCTTGTATCTGCTTGGAATACCCACTCAGCATCCTCTTGTAGCTGCGTCACAGTTCAAAGCCTAGTACACTCATGCAGCGTGTCAAATAAGGTCTGCGGACACCGACACATGGGGATCATGGGTGCCTGCACATATAGGGTAGGGAAAGTGTGACGGGGACACCCCGGGTGATGCCCTTTTTCGATTCTGAAAAAAAGGTGTCATACTCAAAACCAACCACTAGGTGGCACCCAATGCCAAGCATGTGACTAAGCAGATGGAAACCACATAAATACTATTAATGGATATGTAATGTTCATCATATAGATGACTGAGGGCCTGTAAATCTGTTTAGAGTCACATGCTTAGCATATTCTGCCAACTACTCATTGGTCCAGAATATAATCTGTTTTCCCTTGAGAGTAAAAGTAGTTGTCGACAGGGGTGTGCAGAATTCCACAATGCCATTGACGCCTACACCCTCGGATTGTTTTTTTTGCCTGCCTTTCATATGGTCTCAGGAAAGGATGAAATTGCACAATGTCATGCACGGTACCAAATGCGTGGCAAACGTTCTGGCGTGGGAGTCAAGGTTTCACCGAACTGTGATATGTTGAAGAATAAGGCTGTTTTGATTCATATTTTGGGCGTTTTCTGAGTTTTTTTAACCATGTATTAGGGTTATTATGTATAATCTTGATACCTAGAAAATGAATGACCTAACATATTTTGGGTGCCATGCCATGGACAAAAGCAAAAATTAATTTTTTTTCTTTGGATATTCACAGGGTGTGTAATTGTTGTTTGCCCAGTGATCAACCTGAGGGCTCTTTCTAAGCTTGTCAAAAGCTAAAGCTGAAGTCTAGAGCCCTGACGCATGGAATGCTGGGAGGCATATGTTATGTAATCCGATCACCATGAACTCGAATAACAGGTACAATTGGTGGGAGAAGGGGGGCAGGCACTCCCGATAGGCTAGAGACTGCCAGACCTGCAGAAAAACACAGGTCCAGCTCCATCTTTAAAGAGCTTGCAGAAAAGCCTGCTTTGCAGAAATCCCACGGTGCTCATTTGGCCAAAGGAAATAAAAGGTCAAAGATACCAAAAACATACACCCCTCTGGCATCTAGTCGGTGGCTAAAACAAGCTCAGGGGGTAGAGGCGTTGCTAGGGGGGCTGAGGGGGCAATAGCCCCTGGTCTTTTGCTTGTAGCCCCAGATAGAATCTCAGGTGCTACAACTAAAAGGCTAGCTAGCCCCCAGTCCCGACAGTTCCAACATTAGCGTAGCCCCAGGTCTTTTCCAGGCCTAGCAACACCCCTGTCAGGGGGTAAACATAGCTTGGAGACCACACAGGTCTAAGGCCCATAGGAAATCGGCACCAACACAGAAATGGCAAAACCTAAATGTGTCAACCATGAAAGCCATTCAGGCAGTAAAGGGATAAAAACATGGTGCTGATAAATGTGTCCTTGACAAACATTTCCACTCCCAAATGTAGGAAAGTAGACAGATAAAACAGATAGCAAAATATGGTGCAGAAAGATCAAGGAAAGGCATCATGCAGCCGCATCTATGGAACAGGCGTTGACACCGACAATACGCACTGACTGGTTAGATATCAAAAGGGGTATAGTTTACCAAAGCCAAGGAAGACTGTTAATTCAGAAACCCATTCACAGCAACACAATTAAGCTCTGGAGTTGGTTAAAACAACTTTCTTTTACTTAGGTAAGGCATCACTCCTGGGAACACAAAGCAGGAAATCTAGCCCTCCACTGGGTACATTAAGTAGTACAAGGGATCATCTCCCAACAAGGAGTGCGGGAGGAAGAAGAGTTATAAAGTGAAGACTTATTTGAAGAAGCAGGACAGGGACAAGAGAATATACATTATTGACACGACATGCAATCTTGGCGGAAGAAGGCCTGGGCACAGACCCTAGCTAGTGTGAACCTGCTGATGTAGGAAAGACATGCTGGAATAAACAAGCTAGGCTCTAATGTGGACCAGTGTTCTCCACCCTCAAAAAGGAGAAGGATAGAACATTCTGAAAATCGATGAGCTTCAGACGCACACAATACATCCATTAGATTATTATAGGAAGAGGAGGACATTAATGATTACCATATAGATTCACCCAATGAGCTAGAGCCTCCACTTTCTGATTCGCCTATAGAAGAGCAAACCTAATAGCGAGCCCTAGTTTAAAAGTACTGCAGCACATTTAAAGACAGTCATGCAACATGAATGGAGGAAAAGGACTCAATGGATGAAACCCGTCTGGCCCCACAGCAACTACATCGAGGCACTGGAGCGCCCCTCTGAGCCCTTCCAGGCATGATCTATATGCAGGGAAAGCCCTGTCTCGCTACACGTTACTACAACAAAGACCCCTTTGAAAATGGGCGTCGTATCGAAGGAGTTGAGCTCACCTGACGAGTACTTGCTTAAAAGCCCTCCCTCGCCTCAGCCTGATAGGCGGGCTGCTCTTGAGAAGCAGCTTCCTCAAGGGAGCTGGAAGGTGATGCTGGCCTCCTTTAACCCTTTAAGTGCCAAAGACAAACTATCTCGTCCTTGGCATTATGTTCCTGTTGCCAAGGATGAGATAGATGGTCCTTTTTGGCACTTCATTTTGTGCGATCCCTGCGGGGACATCACCTTCACACGTCCTGGAGTTCTGGCTGTTCTGAGTTACAGCTTCTCACTTCGTGGGCAAGAACTCCAGGGCGGTTGGAGGTGATGTCCCAGGCTGTGGGCATCCGTTTACCATGTGGGTGTACCGTCCCCAAGCACAGCGGCAGCTCCAGGGAAACCCGGCAGGGTCCCCTTCCCTCCTCCGAGGGAAATTCTGTAACACAGCCCAGCCAGCGCTTCAGGATGGTTGGGGTGATGTTCCTGGTCTTGGGCGGCTGTCTCCCATGAGGTTTGACAACCCCCAAGCCCAGCAGTGGGTCCAGGGAGCCCCAGTACTGTCCCCGACCTTTCCCAAAGGGAGAAGATGTAACACAGGCCAGCCAGAGCTCCGGGATAGTCGGGGGTGATGTTCCCTGGCCATGGGCGGCTGTCTCCCATGTGGTTTGACCATCCTCAATCCCAGCAGCCGGCGGAGGGTGGCCCGGCAGGGTTCCTGACCTTTCACTGAGTGAGAAGCTGTAACGCAGGCCAGCCAGAGCTCTAGGTAGTCGGGGGTGATGTCCTTGGCCTTGGGCAGCTGTCTCCAATGTGGTTTGACTGTCCCCAAGCCCAGCGTTGGTTCCAGGGAGGCCTGGGACATTTCCTGTCCTTTCCCGGAGGGAGAAGCTGTAACGCAGGCCAGCCAGAGCTCCAGAAAAGTTGGGGTTAATGTCCCTGGCCTTGGGCGGCTGTCTCCCATGTGGGTTGACTATCCCCAAGTGCAGCGGAAGTCCCAGGGAGCCCTGGCAGGGTCCCGCTCCCTTACCAGAGGTAAATTCTGTAACGCATCCAAGCCAGACCTCCAGGATGGCCAGGGGTGATGTTCCTGGCCTTGGGCACCCGTCTCCCATGTGGGTCGACAATCACCAAGCCTAGCAGCGATTCCAGGGAGCCCCAGAAGGGTTCCTGACCTTTCCCAGAGGGAGAAGCTGTAACGCAGCCCAGCCCGAGCTCCAGGCTGGGCTTGAGGATGGTCAACCCACATGGGTGGCGGGTGCCCAAAGCCTGGGACATCACCCGACCATCCTTGAGCTCTGGCTGGGTTGCGTTACACCTTCTCCCTCTGGGAAAGGACCAGGAGCCCACTGAGACTCCCTGAAACTGTCGCTGGAC
Organism: Ambystoma mexicanum; assembly: GCF_040938575.1. NCBI lineage: Eukaryota > Metazoa > Chordata > Amphibia > Caudata > Ambystomatidae > Ambystoma > Ambystoma mexicanum. The sequence continues at coordinate 1,297,523,998 of NC_090921.1, read as the reverse complement.
TTGTGGACGGCCAACCCACATGCGGAAAAATCCCCCAAGGCCAGGGACATCACCCCGACCATCCTGGAGCTTTCCCTGGGGAAAGGTGGGGACACTGCCGGGGCTCCCTGGAACCGCTGCTGCCCTTGGGGATACTTGGGGATGGTCTCTCCATATGGGAGACATCCCACTAAGGCCAGGGATATTACCCTCGACTATCCTAGAGCTCTAGCTGGCCTGCGTTGCAGCTTCTCCCTACAGGAAAGGTTGGGGACCCTTCCGGTTCTCTCTGGGACTGCCGTAGAACTTGTGGACGGTCGACACTTTTTCTTTTCCACCCAGGTAGGTGCACCCACAAATGTGAGGTACCGTTTTCATTGGGACGCCTGTGGGAACGGTACAAGGTAGGACATGTGTTGTTGGCAGTGTGTTTTGGTGGGTGTGCAGAGGGAAACGTCTGAAAATTGAGTTTTTTTTCGACAAATTTCAGAATTTGCCGGGGATTGTGGGTAATAAATTCTGGGGCGTTTCGCGCAAGTTAGACCTCTGTGGATTCCCACAGGTGTCTTCTTTTTGGAAATGCATGGGGTTCCCTGTTTTCCTTGGTGGCTTCGACACCCTAGGCCCAAATCTGTACGTTATCCACAACAATGAAATCCCACAAAATCTGCTCTGCCAAAAGACTTGGGTGGGGGGGGGACCAGTGGTTTAGCCTTTTCCCCTAGTCCCCAGGCAGGTGCACCCACACATGTGAGGTACCATTTTCGTTGCAATACCTGTGCAAACGCAGAAAGGTAGGACATGTGTTGTTGGCGGCATGTTTCAGTGGGTGGGCAGAGGGACATGTCTGAAAATTGTGGGGTTTTTTCACCAAATTTCAGACTTTGCTGGGGATTGTGGGTAATATATTCTGGGGCGATTTGCGCAAGTCAGACTTCTGTCTTCTTTTAGGCAATGCATGGGTTTCCCTGTTTTCCTTGGTGGCTTCGACACCCTAGGCCCAAATCTGTAGGTTGTCCACATGAGCAAAATCCCACAGAATTTGCTCTGCAGAAAGACTTGGGGTTACCAGTGGTTTAGCCTTTTCCCTTTGCGGCCAAGTAGGCGCATCCACACATGTGAGGTATCATTTCCATCGGGACACCTGTGGAAACGCGGGAAGGTCGGACATGTGGTGTTGGCGGTGTGTTTCGGAGGGTGAGCAGAGGGAAATGTTTGAAAATTGTGGGGTTTTTTTGCCCAATTTCGGACTTTGCCAGGGATTGTGGGTAACAAATTCTGGGGCGATTCACCCAAGTCAGACCTCTGTGAATTCCCACTGGTGTCGTCTTTTTGGAAATGCATGTGGTTCCCTGTTTTCCTTGGTGGCTTCGACACCCTAGGCCCAAATCTGTTGGTTGTCCACATGAGCAAAATCTGCTCTGCCGAAAGAATTGGTGTTACCAGTGGTTTAGCCTTTTCCCTTTGCGCCCAGGTAGGTGCAACCACACATGTGAGGTACTGTTTTCGTCGGGGCACCTTTGGCAATGCAGGAAGTTGGGACATTTGTTGTGTTTGCATGGTTTTCATAAAGTTTTCGAACATTTGCTGCTGCACTTTGTCACACAACCCTTTCGGGTTCCCAAATGTGACCTACATGTAGCCGCTGCTGTAGGCACTATGCACTTTTGTAATCTGCACAACTCACCTACCCTTCAAAAGATCTGCCTGTGCTCTTTCATAAAAAAATGTATGCGTGCCCTTCCTCACCACATTTGTTTTCTTTACTTACACTTGCTAAGTACTTCTGTTTAGGTCGTAAGCATAAAAAACTTGTGTACCATGGCTACGTTTTTGGCTTGTGGTATTGCTTGTTTTGTGAAAAAACGAAAAATGTGTGATTTTCTAACTGGAAGAGTTGTGGGAATGTAGCGGGGCATTGCTTTTCTCAAAATTCACAGAAGCCTTCGTCTTACCGGGCCAACCATGTCCACCACATAACTTTTTTTCTGTCATTTTCCTGATTTTTCCACAAACTTTGGAATGAGCAAATCACCCTTTCCTAAACTTTTGTCTACTTTCGAAAAGTATGCCTTTCTGTCTTCCCATTCAGTTTTCCTACCCTCCTCTTCCATTCCGCCCACGCATGTCCTATTGGAAAAAAGGACAAAATCGCCTACCTCTCACAAAACGGCTTTTGTTTGGTTGAAAGCCTTGAAAATGGCGAATTCCGCACAGCAAACCATTTGTTCCTAGCTCTTACAAGGGAAAAAAACACAGGCTTCTTCGTACATCATTTTATTGGCATTTTCTCTCTCACCCCCCTACAGCAAACTATGATACCTTGGTGGCGTTATGACCAACTACATGGAGGAAGTAAAGGGGCCAAATTTGGCAGAGATATCTCATGTAACACAAAGGTTACAAGGGATTGAATGGTGACGACATACCGAAATCACCAAAAAAGACCTTGGCACTGGGGGGGGGGACCTTGGCAGTTAAGGGATTAAAGGCCGACTTTTAAGTCCTTTCTTACAGACTCCTGTCTGCCACTGCCGGGACATGGATGTGCTCCCTGCCCTCCCCCTCCCAACAGCCACCGCTAACCAAAGGAACTCAAACCCAGCCATGCAAGAAAAATCACCAGTGTTGCTGCTCTGTTCGGCAGGTAAGACAGCCTACTGCCGTCTATCTTCTCATACCCTACTTTTTATGAACATCCCTCTCCCTTCATCCCACCTTATGCCTCCCAGCCCTCTTCATGCCTGTGATGAATGTATATGCCCACATTAGCCTTACCACTGTTGCACACATTGCCCTAATAGTGGTCATCGCTCACTGCGCCTCCTTGCTCTGCTCACCTACTAAGGTGGACGCAGAGTTGACTTTGCAAACAATCACTGTTTCGGTCTACACTCTTCCGCAATGAGCACATATAACAGAGGTAGCCCCCAATTATTCCATGTGTGGCTTTGCCAGTATGCACAGTTTTTACTGTCGTCCTTCATGATCTCTTCTATTACCAGAGGCTCAATCATCGCTTGATTGTTCCTCATGCTTGCCTACAATGTTCACGTATGAGGTCTGCGTATCTATGCGATTCCAGCCTGTGGGGGTTTGTTCCACTATACTCCACAGGACTATTTCTACAAACCATGCCTTATTGTACAACCCAGTTCGTACTTCACTTGCAACACAGTCCACACCATGAGGTGAGGCTTTACCAGAATGAGCATTCACACAAATGTTTATTTGCCTAATTGTATACCCAATGCAGCCCCTTGCAGCATGAGGTGAGGGTTCACTGGAATGTGCATTCACACAAATGTTTCTTATTTGCCTACTTGTACATCCTATGCAGCCCCCCGCACCATGAGGTGAGGCTTCACTGGAATGTGTATTCTGTGAAAAACCTGAAGGTGTCTCACCCGCTAGCCCCTGGGGATCGGTCATCTAGTTAGGCCAGGACACGGCCATCGCTTTTGGATCCGGTTCCTGTGGGTGGTCCAGTGTCGAAGGATCACCTGGATGAGGGGTCTTCGAGGAGTGGAAGTGAGACACTTGAGGGTGAGATGTGGTATCTCCTTTCTTGTAACACCCTTTCCACCTAGGAACTCAACCCCCCCATCCTGCCCTTCCCGACACAAACACTTTCTCACGCACAGTTCACCGGCAGCAACAACGGACTAACACCAGAGTCATATACCTAACATGTCCCAACACCATGTTCAGTCAAGGTCAGGCAATTACGGATCATTACACACACCTGGCTTCCATCACACTTCCCCACACAGAAGGCAGAGTACGAAAGCACACTCTGAGCAAGGCAAAACACACAAGGCAACAGCAGTTCCAAGCTGGCAATTTAATACAAGGAGAAAGACGGCAAGACCGGAGAGGTTCACAAGGAGGAAAGCACCCTTGACCTGTAAAGACCTTTACTTTCGTGAACCTTGGAAAGCAAGAAACCGAAGACCAGGAACTAGGGCTGATCAAACCTGCACAGTGTATCGGAGGTACCCGGGGCTCTCCTGCGTCGATAACCGAGGCAGGAAGGAGCGATTGTTGTTGTGGTACTGTCTTTGGCTCCTACAACAAAGCGGCGTCAGAGTCGGCGGTGAGACGGAGAGACTGATACCAAACCAGCTTGTGTTTTGAACCAAGGTTGCAAGTGGCAACATTGTATAAAGAGAACAGTGTGTTAAGCATTTGGGATAAGCAACGCAAATACAATTGGAAGCCAAAGGAAATAGTTGAACTTTGTAACTGAACTTTGGGAAACCAAGAAAAGATACCATACACAGAGTGGTCCGGCACCACGTGGGTGCTCATTCGAAAGTCCCTGTTAGGTATCCAACTGATGCTGAGTGTGAGAGAAATATTGAGATTGAAGTGGTCATGCAACGGGTCAAGCTAAACCCTGTGCACATTCGAAAGCCTTCAATAGTTTAAAGGAAATTCAAATTGGTCCGTGCACAGCTGAGGGAGACTAATTGATCCAAAGAAAAAGGATCTGAGCCCGGCTAAGGGGGATCCAGGGTGAACACCCAATTTGAATACACAAGAGAACGTTTGCATGTTGTTTCTGGTACAGCATTCCCTCTGTACCAAGAGACTTGCAAGAAATAAAGAGCCTGGGACACAGAAGGCCCTGAACTGGTAAAATTGAACTGTATCCTTGTGCCACAGAAGCCAGAGTGTGTGCTTTGCTCAAGTGAACCTCGTTGCCCCGGGCTTAAAACATTGGGTAGGGAGGGCAACGGCCCAATCATCCTGACTTATCATTTTGTGAACACTTCTTTGTTTTTCATGAACTTCATCCGACACTATTTGTAAATTAGTAGTAAGGATTGTCAATAGGTTTTTTAGTATAGGCCCTTTTATGTTGACAAGATTCCACTAGGACTGCATTCTTTATTATTTGATGGTTGTAACTTGTTCCCATCTTTAGATTTAGGATTAGATAGGCGTTTATCACACCCTTGCAAAAGTTCAATAGACACTCTTGAACTGTGGTCACTTGTGTCTGTCTTACTATTGCCACCATGCGTTCCTTACAATTCCCACAAATGTCTAATTTGCCTACTTGTGCACTTGATGTAGCCCCCCGCACCATGAGGTGAGGCTTTACCTGAATGTGCATTCTCGATCTACCCTTATGTTGTATCTATATGCTTGGTCCTGCATTCCTCGACTGTTCTACCACACCTTTACTGTAACTAGCACCTAGATGCCTCAGGGATTTGTGCGCTGCTATAAATGTAATAAAAATAAAAAAAAAATCAACTGTTTATAACATATAATGATCTTGTTTAAAAGCAGATGGAGGCATCCATGTAATATCTGGCAACCATCAAGATGGTTCATGCACACATTAAAAAGTAATTTATACCTGTCTCATCTAATGCCATATGTACGGACAGCTGGTAATAGACTCTATGGTGGTGACAGCTTTTAGAAAGTCATTAAATGCACTGACCTCTACAATGAATGCTCCCCCTGATAGAGAAATCAAGCAATTTTTCTTTTTGACAAAAAGGATGAGTACTCTAGCATCTTATATCATTCACATCACCAATGTGAATGATATAAGCAGATAATCCAAATCCAACAAGCAGATACGATGGGGCAGAATGGAATGCCATGCACAAGTTAATTAAGGAAGTGTCCAAGAACATTAAGGTTAGAGCTCAAGGCTTTATCGGGAAAAGCCAGGTGGCTGCTGACAATGTCATCAAAAGCAGTCCAGATGCAGTGAAACTGCTTGCAAGCAGTTAGTACATACATTGCTTTTAAAAAATTTCTCCTGGCTCAGAGTTGCCAGGTTCAAGCCCAGAAACACAGGTGGCTCTTATCAACAAACCTATTGATGGGGAGCTTTTATTTGGAAAGGGAAGGAGCTGAAACCATTAAAAAGGTGATAAAATATCAGGAAACATTAAACTCCCTGGGATACTTCTTGGACTGTGGTTCCTTTTGCAGAGGCTCCACCTCCTTTAGAAGGAATTACAGAACATAGTGACCTCAAAATACATAAACATCATGTGAAGGTCCCAACTTCACACTGGTAAAAAAACAAAAGGCAGTTATCAACACCCTATCAAGTGCAATATAGACCTCATTCTAGAGGATGAGGCACAACGTGGTACCCTGGCAGTGATTACAAATATCACATACCCTTCCTTGCTACTGCAGTAGGCCGATGCATACAAGGCTCCAACCATGCATGGGAGGGGAATAACTTCAGACAAATGGGTGATAAATACTGTGTGGGAAAAAAGGTGCAATAAATCGATACACAAAAATATCATTAAAAGAAGAAATATTGGCACTGTTAGAAAAGGAGGGCATGAGGGTACTGCTGAGCAGCCGACAAGATGGCTGCCTAGGGTTTACCCTCTGTATCTCGGCCTGACATATTTGAGTGTGGTGGCGGCAATATTGGACTGTAAACTTGTGTGCTGGTACCTCAGTCTGTGGGGGAACGCTCTGTGTGAGCGGCGGCTAAAATGGTGGAGCAGGCTGGGAGCTACAACGTCGAGAGCTCAGCGACGGAGGTACAGGGAGGAGCCGCAGATATCTCCCAGCACTGTGTGATCTGGGAGGGAGCTAACATCAGCTGAGGTGAGCGCTGCACTTTGCAACGCATGCATAGGTGCTGGAGCGAAGACACGACACGCGACAGCAACTGGAGGCCTCGACTTGGGTCAGCATAGGCAGTCACATCTACACGCCTGGGCCACGGCAGACGATGAGTGGCTGGCCCCCATACTAGAGTGGTGTCTGCCCGCGACCTCCCAATGGGGGGAGTGTGGTCACATCGCACCACACTGGGATCTCCGCTCTGTGTCTGTGGTCAGACGGATGAGTACATTGTGATTGCCTGGGCCAGACCTTGAGCCGCATGGCGCCCCTGCCCATTCATGGGCCCAATCGGAACTTCACAAAGCTTGAGGTGTGGCCACACAACAACAAAGTCCTATGCACCACTTCTGTGTTTGCGCCCTGAGTTAGAGGGAGCTACTGGCTTCATGGACCACTGGTGAATCCTGGACGTCCCTGAGCTTATCGCAACACAACCTGGTCCCTAATCAACCTGGAGTGGCCCCGGGATACCTGTTAGGGCACACTTCTCCAGTCCCTATGCTTGGACTGGAGAAGCGCCTGGAAGTAGGGTTGGCAGCTCTGGGCATAGCTTTGATACAGGAGCATAGGTGGTGGTGCACCTGGCAGTGGGGGCTCTCTGCTCTGCGGCAACGGAGCCCTTCCCGGTGCTGACTTCCCATACCCATTCACCATGACTAGAGGCACCGGCAGTGGAAAGAAAACAGGGGCCATGGATAAATTGGCTAAGGTTGCCTTCCATGAGAACACTGGGCCTTCAAGTAGCTCCCACCCGGATCAGGCCCAACCCATTATGGCACCACCGTCTGACCTCACACACATGATGGAAGCCATGTCCAAAGGCTTTGCTGCAGTACATGGGAAGCCAGACGGCATTACGCTAACTGGCAAAGGATGCAGTGCACATAACAGAAGCTGAGACAAGGATTTGAGTGATGGAGGATACCGTACAGGGGCTGCAGGTTACAGTGTCATCCATGTTGAAGGAAATGAAGGTAGTGAAAAGTAAATGTGATGACCTGGAATTGTGTTAGAGGAGGAACAACTTTTGAATTGTGGGGGTCCCGGATGATGCACTGTCTGGGGGTATAGAACCGGTAGTTGAAAATCTCAAGGATGTACTAGGTGCCCAAGTGCTCTCCCCTTTCTTTGCAGTTGAGCGCGCCCAGTGAGCCCTCACTCCAAAAACAAAACCAGGGGATTTTCCTCATCCCATCATCGCAAAAATCCTGAGCTTTCGTGACAGAGACCATCTGGACTCCCAGACGATCTGGATTTTTCCAGACGTTTCACTCTCAGTACAACACGAGGGACACCATGTTGCGTGCCCGCGACATACAATATGCAATGCTGTTTATGGCTCATCTGAGATTTCAATTATGTGGCAAATTATATTTTTTCACGATCCTGGATGAGGCGGTGAAGTTCATTGAAGCTCAAATACTGATCCCGGACCAGGAGGAGGCTAATGCAAACGAACAGCAACCGGCCTGATTTAACTGGTCATGGCTGCATTTCAGTTACCTCTACCCGTCAGATGAGTACATAGCATCTAAATTGTAGCCTACATCTGCCACTTATGCATATTGATATGTGATCCCGTAATTGTGTCTTGGTGCAGGCCGGTGCAGCAGCAGTTAGCCCCACAGCAGCTGCTCAGTTAATGTTGGTTCATGTTTGGTCCTTGTGGCCTAGTTGGGGTGGGTTGGGGTGTGGGGTTGGAGAGGGATTTCAAACTGCAGGTTGTGGAGGGCAGTGAGGGTGGAAGGGTGGGGGTTGGGATCTGTGCTAGTTACAGGTCCTCCCAAGTGTTCAAGCACCAGTTGCACATTGTGGGTGAGAAGGAGAAAAAACAAGTTGGCGGCAGAGTACATGGTTGAAATTGGCTTGAGTTGTATAGGTGGAATGAGTATTGGGATGTCCATGGGGCATCCATCAACATTAACCATCCATTTCAATGGGGTTGAAGGTGATGAGTTGGAAAATTCGAGAGTTGGGGAATTTCACCAAATTGCGGAAGGTGATGGCTTATGCAGGAGACACATGTCAATGGGGAGCAAACAGGTTCTTCACCCCGTACTCAACCCAATCTAGGGGGGTCTTGAAGCTAGTCCATAAGTCTGTGAAATTCAATTCACCCTAACAAATAAGTATTTGGACCGGGAAGGGGGGGGGTAGTGGCATTATGTCATTCTTCATCGATGGTATAGAGTTGTTACCAGGAAACACGTATAGCCCAAACATCGATTCTCCTGAATTCGTCAATGAAGTTGCAGCCATACTTACTGGTTATGTAGGGGTCCCTATCCCATGAGGGGTGGGGAGGACATGAATTTGATCCTTGATCAAACCATGGACAGGACTAGTGTGATCCCCAGGCCACGGTAAAGACCGGCCCGGCAGCTCTTGGCCTATATGGAGTACTTGGAACTGGGGGATTCATGGCACCTACTACACCCGCAGGTGCAACAGTATACCTTCGATTCATCAGTGCACAATATCTCCTTACGTATTGCTATGTATCTGACCTCTGGTTCGTTAATGGGCAGTTTAAGGGATGATGTAATATTACCCTGCACTCTTTCCGACCACTCCCCTGTGGTATTGACCCTGAAAATGGACAGATCCCCAGGGTCGGGCACCTCCTGGTGTTTCAAATCCGAAGCACTCAAGACATAGGGCCTCATTACGAGTCTGGCGGTAACCGAGCTGGAAAAACCGGCAGGTTACCGCCGGACTCGTATTACCATTCCACCTCTGTGATTCCCGGAATCACCGGGGCATTACAACCCTGGTGACCCGGTAATTCCGGAGGCGGAATTCGGTAAATCCCCATTCCCGTGGAGTTCCATAGGACTCAAAGGAATGGGGAAGTGGAAACACCGGCACCATGCTGTAATGGTGCCGGTGTTTCCACGTCTGCCTGCAGGCGTGTGGTGTTAAACCCGCCAGGTCAGACCTGGTGGGAGTGACACCTCCCGCCTGCAGAACTCGAGATCAGCCAGTCCGGAAAGAATGGTGGTGACGGATTTACCACCACTGTTCTTTCCGCACCTGCTAACTTGTAATGAGGCCCATAGTCTTCAAGGCAGAGATCAGGTCCGATATGGAACATTCTTCACGTGTAACACGGCGGGTACAATCTCTGCCGATGTACAATGGGAAGCCTTTAAGGTCTATATCCAGGGAATGTTGATCTCCAGAGAAGCCGGGGTCTTAAAAGCTATTAGAACTGACCTTAAACCTGACAAGCGAAGCAACGAGTGTGGGTCTTATAAGCCCCTCTCATCTTGAATGTAGACACCAAAATCTATGCCAAGGCTATCTCAAAGAGGCTTCTCCCATTGTTGCCCCATATTATCCACAGTGATCAGGGGGGCTTTGTCCTGGGCAGGTCCACCTCGCTTAATATCAGGCGCTTGTTTGAGGCGATGGCCAGAATAGATATTGAGGCAGAGGTGGTGGCCGTGACAATTGATGCCCAAAAGGTATTTGACATGGTCTTGTGGGAGTACCTATGGGTGGTGCTTGAAAAGATGGGTATTGGCCCAGAAATGCTTTGCTATATCAAGCTGCTATTTACATGTCCATCTGCCACAGTCCGGGTCAACACATGTGTGTCGGAGCCCTTCGTGCTAGGTAGGGGCACTCGGCAAGGCTGCCCACTTTCCCCGATCCTTTTCGCCCTATTCATTGAACCAATGGCTGATATGATCCATGCCCATCTTGGACATTGGGGATCCGCCTCAGCGGCTCTCCCGAGATAGTCTCGCTATATGCAGACCATTTCTTATTGTACGTAAGAAGCCCGCAGACAAATCTAGATCCTATCCTCCGGGACATAATACAGCTGGGGGGCTTCTCCGGGTTCACAATAAATTACACCAAATCAGAGATATTTGCGCTGAATAGCGGCACTAAATGACCGAATGGCATGTGCCCCCTCCAGTGGTTCCACGAATGGGATTAAGTACCTGGCAGTGAAAGTCTCTGGTGCGAAATCCTTCCTTCTGAAAGACAACTATTGGGCAATGGAGTGTGATGTGGTGGGCAGACTGACTAGATGGGAGGGCACTTCCACTCGCGATGGCTGGTAAATTGTCCTTGGTAAAAATGGTCTTTGTTCCTGAACTTTAATAGATAATTGCCAATGTCTCGGGTTGGCCCGGCAAGCCCTTCTTTTACAAACTCCATGGGCACTGCGCACATTTTTTATGGCTTTCGGGAGCGGTCCAGAAACAGTGGATTCAGTGGATTGATATGACTGCCTCTTACGATAAGAGTGGCTTTACGGCCCAAAACTTTGAGTTATATCGGGTGGCGACACAAGCTCAATTTGCAACCTACTGGTATGACGAGAAGCTGCATCCACCTTATGGCAACCATGAGCGCTTAGCGGCTGGTAGATCAGATCTCAAGACGCTAATTATGGACTGCAAGTACAAAGAGGATTGCCTGTTTGACCCAGTGTCTTCCACGATGCTAGCCTGGCACTCTGTTTTCGCTGTGAATGCCGAGACACATCCATATCATAAATGGCTTCCACTGTGGAGGTTCCTGGGTCTAGGACCTACTTTGGATGCTACATTGGCAGGCACAGTGGGAACGTCTGGTCTAAAGGGCAATAGCAATTAATTACTCTGCTAACGTGGCGGCAGGAACATATGCAGTATTATATTATACGTGTAGCAGTGCAGTCACTGTGGCCACGTTACCCCTCAAAGCCCAATGAAACTGAGGAGTTGGTATATATTGCTAATTCTAGTGGTAGTCGTCTGCTACTTTCAACACTATATAAAGTGCTTGTGAATAAACAACCACCCTCGACCTCAGGGGCACGTAATAGCTGGTCTGGCAATTTGGGGGTTGAACTATCTGATGCTCAATGGAAGCGAATGTGTTTACACACTAAAAATGTCTCTTTAAATTTTAGATTTAGATGTATGCAGTATAAATTGCTGAATAGACTGTATTATACCCTCATGAAACTTAGTACGATGTACCAGGGTGTAGAGCACTGTTGTCCTAGATGCCATTGTGCCCAGGCTGACCACATGCACATGTTCTCGTCCTGTGCTCACCTGGATACATTTTGGGATGCTGTTTTAAAGACTCTCTCGGAAGTGGTGGGCATTCCCATGCAGCACTACCCCTTGGGAGTGTTATTTGGTATGTGGTAGAATCTCCTGAACAATAGACTCTGAACATTTGTGAATACAGCTTGTATGATTGCTGAGAGATGAATATTGCTGCAATGAAAGTATGGCATCCCACCCAATGTCAAAGCGTGGTTGGCGGCACTTACCTGTGCCCAGAACTGTGAGGAGATGTATATGGACTCATTGCCTCCCGCATCCCACCCAAATGATGTATGGTCAGAGTTTAAAACCTACCTGGCCAGCCTTGCCCCTGTTGAATAACTGCCCAAAGGTATAACCAATGGCTATGGTTTCCCAGCAAGAACTGCATCTTATGAATGTCAGATGCATCATGGTTTCTTCCAGGTGTAAATCGCTATGTCTGTGTCAATTCTCCTGGTTTAAATGCTAATCGTAACCTACTGTACTCTATTTATTTTGCCAAATATATAAAGGTTTAAAAAACAAAAGAAAAGGTGGGCATGTAGCAGGTTCATTTTCCGGAGTGAAATCTGGGAATGTACTCCACTTACTTTCTCATTCCCAAGAGGGGTGACCAATAAGTCTTTGCTTGGATTTAGGGTCCGACAAATTCATCAAGCCCCACTGCTTCAAAATGACAACATTGCAGTTATTCATACCTCTATTGAGGGTGATTTCATGGCAACCCTGGATGTGAAAGATGCACACTATAATATTTCAATGGTGCATGGTCAGTACCTTTTGATTCAAGGTGGGCCAAGAACATTCAGTTCAAATTCTTTCCTTTTGGCATAACATTAGCACCAAGTGTTTTCATAAAGGTGTTAGGGCCACATTTGTGAAGAAAGGACATTCCTGTTATCCAATATCTAGGCTGGCTGATAATGACAAACTACGTTCATCAATGCTTCAGAAACACCCAAACTACAATTGCTCTACTTCTCTGATCATGTTTCTCTTTAAATTAAACAACCCACGGGAAAACGGAATGTCGACCACTTCATATCTTCACTACATCTTTGCTCATGGAACACGAGAGAACACTTACATCTTACCACAACGGGTGACGCAGACCTAGCCTCATTCGACATCATTTGTCTCCAAGAGACCTGGCTCAGACAAAATCCAGTTATGGATGGATATGATATAATCCTGGCCCCAGCCAATAAAGGAGCCCTAGGTCGGCCGACATCAGGTCTCCGTTTGGCCTGCCGACAGGGAATTGGGCTGACACTCAAGTCTACCCTTCAATCGAAACTCTCAATATTAGTAGTATTCCTTGAATGGGCCGAAAAACCCTCCTCCAGTCCATCGCAAATAGCGTTGATTAATACCTACTGGAACCCAGCCTCCATAAATCACCAGTCCTACCTTTCAATGATGGAAAACTTGGTTGACGAAATTCAAGCAACACGACGGGTCTCTTCAATCATTATTTGTGGGGACTTGAATGCCAAATGCTCCAAGGAAGCGCGAACACTGGACGCATCCTCTCAAACCACAACAGCAGTGAAAAGAGGTTTCCTATGGTCTTCCTTGATGTCCTCCGTCTTCCCAAATGAGAATCATCTGCCGACCTGGGAACAAGGCTCACTAAATGCGACCATAGATTACATCTATGTATCCAGACCCCTCCTGAGCAAAGTACAAACCTTTGAAGTCCAACAGACCACAGCCAGCGATCACAATCAGCTGACGATGTCTCTGGTAAACCACCACAAGGCGCCTGAACCCTACACCATGGAAGTAGAATCAAACGCCCGTGGAAACCGCCTAAACCTGACAACTCGAGCGGTTAAATCTTTGTTGGCAAATGATACTGGGGAAGAAAGATCTAAGGGTGCAAATAGTCTCGATTATGTACCTCTGCTGTTAAAACACAGGGTGAACTTAAAACAGAAAGCCCCGGCCTCCGCATCTCCAAAGCATGCTTATGATTCCACCCTGGTGATAAAACGAAGGGAGCTCCGAAAACTCAAAAGACAACTAGGTAACGATCCGTCAAATAAAGAAAAACTAAAATCGGCAATCTTAACCTATAAATCATGGTTGAAAGAACACTGACACCGACTATAACAACAAGACGCCGAAATCATGCTAAAAGCCATCAGTGGCAACAAAGCTGAAATCTGCGGTGCCTTCAATAAATAACTCTACAATCAACGCCATGCCGGAGCACAAATGGATCACACACTTCTCTACGGTCTTCCAAGTCCCCGCTCAAACCACCTGCCGGGATATTACAGACCAGACGTCAGCCTGGATCCAACTGGACGATCAACAAGAAATCAGCAACCATATCAAAAAACTGAAGATGTCCAGAGCAACGGGCCCGGATGGGATCTCAAACATCTACCTGAAAAACAACTGTCAGGAATGGCCAGCGCTGTTAGTTTCCATCTTTCAGAAATGCTCCGAGCAGAAATCCCTGCCGCCGTCCTGGACAAAAGCAATCATCGTTCCCATCTACAAAAAGGGGGAGATCACTGATCCCCGAAACTACCGTCCAATTGCCCTGTTGGACTGCATTGGCAAAGTCTTTGGAAGTTTACTTCTGAACCGCTTTCAATCTTGGGCTGAATCTGCCCCATGCAATGACAAATACCAATCGGGCTTCAAGAAAAACACGGGCACGGCGGCGAACATCCTAGCGATCAGTACTCTGAAAAGCAAAGCCTGGGAAAATAAATCTCGAATCTTTATCGCCTTCATCGACCTCTCACAGGCGTTTGACCTTGTCGACAGACACCGCTTATGGGAAAAACTGGAGAGGTGGAGTTGCCCACAAGAAATACTACAACCAGTCAAAGCTCTCCACACGGACACCTCCCTCGGGGTTCGACTTTCCCAAAGAGGCACCCTATCAGACGAAATTCAGATTGGGCGAGGGGTAAAACAGGGATGCCCGCTAGCTCCCGCATTGTTTCTTGCATACATCGGCGATTACGGGGACTCAGTAGATCTGGAGCATACTTTTCCACCGGCTCTCGCATCCTCGAAAATAAGCCATCTGTTGTATGCTGATGACCTAATACTCCTGGATCAGACCCAGATCGGCCTCCAGAGACAGCTATCCAACCTCTTGAGCTACACTGCTGAAAACAACTTAAAAATAAACCAAGAAAAAACAAAAATAATGATACTGGAAGGAGGCCAGAAGAGAAACAAAACCTCTGAAAAATTCAAATGGTTCCTTGAGGGAAAAGAGATTGAGAGGGTCACCGACTATAAATATCTAGGCGTCCAGATCGACCCTTCAAAAAATGAATTATCTATGCAGAGCGCCCTGGAAACAAAGCTAAAGAAATTAGCCTCCCAAGCAAAGGCGATTGATTCAAAATTTGGTAGATTTTCGTGCATCCCGGCAATAGAATTTTACAAGAAAAAAGTTGTCCCTTCAATCACCTACGGAGCTGAGGCTATGCCAACAATCCCAGAAAGAACTTGGCAAAAACTGGAGAGCAAGTTCTGGAAAACGGTCCTGGGTCTCCCAAATTCCACATCCATTGCTGCAATCCGCCGGGAGCTAAGCTTATTGTCACTAACAGCAACTTAAACTCACTCAGATTATTCAGGAAATGTATCACGGCCGACAGTGAGCAAATCTTTGGCCTGTTGAACAAAGAACTACAAAGCAACAAAGTCAAAATGCTAACAAACTGGAAAGGCAAAAATACGTCCCTTTTGGATTCAGTGATGTGCTCGGAAGCTGACCTCATCACAAATCCTCTGAGAGTTTACAAGAAATTGAAAGAATTAGACTGGATCCAGACCCAAGATCTAGCCACCAAAAATAAACTTCTTCTTCATCTTCCCCCCTCGCTCTCTGAACTAAACGAGCCGATGCAATATCTCCGAAAAATTCCCAAACAACGCCAAAGCAGAATCCATCAGGTACCTAATGCTCTCATGCCCAGAAATCCTAGATCTGAGATCGGCCTACATAAAGCACTTCAGCTCAGAGGAATATGGGTGGGACGAAGACACCTGCTGGAAAAGACTGATAGGAGGGGATCGAACCTCCTGGCTCCTAGCAACAATCAAAATACTGCAACATACTCTGCAGAGGATAGAGGGTTGACGGTCTCACCCTTGTGCAGCTACTGGACTTTTGCTTTTGTTTTCTCTGCGCAACTATCTTCTCGTCCTTTTGTAAAGTTCTAAATGAACATACACAAATAAAAAAAAAATATATCAAATTTACTACAAGCTGAAGTAACGTTACTCCTTGGGGCTTAGCTAAACATAGGAAACGCTAGCCTCCCCTTTTCAACAAAGAGTAGTAGAAGCATTTCAGGTGAAGATTCCCCTTCATCAATGAGAGTCATCTCTTACTGCCATAACATCAGTGAAACTAATAGGCATGATTGCAGTGTGCATTTAGTTAGTTCCTCGTGCATGGCAATGTATAAGGCGTTTTCAGGAATGGCTAAACATACAATAGTCTCGGCCAATGGGGGACTGTGAAACTCTAGTGGTCGCAACAAGATCAGAATATCTGTGCAATGGTGGAATGCACATATGTTGAAGAGTCCACCATTTGCGAGGCCATGCATGCGAAGAACCATTATCAGGATGCCTCCATGACGCATTGAGCATGAGAAAGGAGTTTTCATGGAGGCAATGGCTTCCGTTGGATGACAGTGCACTTTTGCCAGAGTATTTGGATTCATTACAATCAGGGTAATTCAAGCCATCAGACTGTCGAGATTGAGGCAGAGAAGTCTGAATCTTATTGGATTATATTGGAATTTCTCCAGCATTGGATCTTTCATGGATTCCCATGCTGTGAAAATTCCCCGTCGTCAGGCTGGTAAATCCTGGTAACTTTAATATAGTAATTTTCCTATGGAAAAAACATTGACACCTTGAGTGTCCCATCAACGTCGTTATTGGTGCTTTTGGCAGCACCAACAGGACGTCGAGTGCATAGCTGCGCCCCACAGCTTCCCCTCAGATTTCAACCGTCTTCCAAACCGTTGGGATTCCTTGCGCTTCTCTCCTGAGAGTATTTCTACATTTACTTGAGAAAACATTTTTTCTTCAGTATCCGCTTTTTCCAGTCTTTCAACACTGAAAAAGCTCAGCTCCAGCTCTATTATGGAATCTTCAGGACTGAAAATGTCCTTGTTCAAGCTATGCGAGACCTGAGGCCTGAAGAACATATAGGAAGGGCATAGGCACTCGGAGTGCCTCTATTGTCTGTACCCGAATCATTCAGCTGAAGGATGTGACATCTGCCAAGTGTTCTTGCAAAAGACCCTGCGAGACAGAAATAGACGCCTAATTGGTTGGCTCAATGAGGGAGCCTACCTGGCGTCGGAGGTCGGCTCATCACGCAGTGGCTGGGCAGCCTCCCCCTCGGACAAGAGATCGCTGTGACGTTAGATCAAAATCTGAGGAACCGGCGACGAAAAAGCAGAGGATAGTTGAGGCTAAATCTTCCGGCCATGATAAGGGCAAGCATTCATGGCCTCCTAAAATCCTCTTTCAAGTGGTGAAAAATCCCACGTAGTTTCTAAGCACTCTTCTCAGGGTACTATGTCAAAGTCGCTGTCAGAGGGACCAGGAGAAAAGGGCTCAAACCCTTCTTCAAGATCCACAGACTCGTCCTGAATATCTCCATCGATAGAGAAGTATAAATCAAGGCCAACATCCTTCTCAACCTTGTCGGTGAAGAAGTCTTCTTCTACGAACACCAAAAAACACCACTCATCATTGGGATCGCACAAGTCTTCTTCCGTACACGAGTCTTCACACCACATGACGTCCAAATCATCATCCAAGCCATCATCTACTTCACCATTGACGGCATCAACCATGACGACGATGTCGACGACAGTCCTGTCTCCATCAACATCTCGACTCCTGTCGACGACTTTCTCGATGATGACTACCCCGTCGACTACATCGTTGATTATCACCTCGACAGCAACCATTCCGTCGACGACCACCTCGTTGATGATGAAGACCAAATCCCCTGTGAAAAACCATGTATGTACATCGTCTACTAGGCCCGACTGTTCAGAAATGGAGACAGAAGTACTGTCTGCCAGAGGCATATTAAAAAACACATATGGGCCCATGGTACTCGACCAACCTCATTTGCAAAGGTCTCCAACTGTATTACCTGAAGAGATTCTGCAGCACGAAATCACATTAGATTTTGAGGCACCTCCTTATCATCATCAATCGATTTTCAAACCAGATCCTGAGGAAGGAGGTTCACAGTCACCCTTTCCAGGTCCTTCTGTGTTGGGCCTGCAGCGGACATCTCAAACACCTTTGCCATCGGCATCAGCAGACATGGGAGGTATTCCATCACAGTATCCTCTCCTAAACCCTAATTGTTTAATATCCATGCAAGTCCTGTCCACTCTTCAGTCTCTACTTGGTCAGCTGGATGGCAGACTTCCTCTGCCTCAGGCTCCTACAATTCAACCATATGGAGACCCACAGGTGACACCTCGACAGAGGACACTTCTGAGTATTTTGAAGACCAGGGCGCTCGCCCTAAAAGGCAATCCCCTTCCAGACCTCCTCATCCACCTCCTAGAGAATTTAGTCCACGAAGGAGAGAACAGGAAGAAGGTGAATGGGTAGACACTGCTCCACAGGACACGCTTTCTACCGTCTCCTCTTCCCCCAGAAGAGCCGACACATGGGACACAGACCCAGACCAGGATGTGCCAGGTAGTCTGGCTCAGCCACCCCCTCTCATTCACCCCCGACGACATCGGAGCATTTCACACTATGATGGCGAAGGCCTGCCAAGAGTTCGGCCTAATTCCAGAGGATGAAAAGGATTGATTCCTCTTTTGATCATATGGGGAAGAGGAGAAAGACTGTCTTTTCCATTCCAATCCTTGATCATGTGTGGCAGGAAGGCCTCTGCACCATGAAGCATCCCTTTAGGGAACCAGCAGTGAAAGGTCGATTGGAAAAGAAATTTAAGGCTCCAGAGTCCACTCCTAAATGCCTTAAATCACAGCCAACGCCGGAGTCTGTTGTATCAGCTGCAGCTAGCCAGAAAGCATGCACACAACATAAGTGTGCCACTCCCCCGGACAATGACAATCGCAAGTTGGATGCCTTTGGAAACAAGGTACTTACCATACGGGCAACAACTGTAAAAGCAGCAAACTCTTTAGCCATTGTTGCAAGATACGATCAGGAGATGTGGCATCATTTAGCCCCACTATTAGACCACCTGCAAGAACAGCAAAGAGAGGAGGCTATGGTTTTGGTGCGAGAGGGGGGAAGAGGCAACATATCACAGCATAAATATGGCTGTAGACCTGGCCGAGACCAGTTTTAAACAGATTAACAATGGAGTGGTTCTCAGATGCCCAACTTGGCTTCGCTGTACAGATTTCCGCCAAGAGGTGCAGCATAAGGTAGTGGATATGCCGCGCGAGAGCGAAAATATTGTTGGTGAAAAGATAGACGAAGCCCTGAAGTCCATGAGAGCTTATTCATACACAGATTGAACACTTCCAACTCTGCAAAGCAAAATATCCTTTCACCCCTTTCGTTCCTTTCATGGAGTCTCAGGAAACTCAAGATTCTCGGGCTCCTGGGACAACAAAGGATACAACAGATCCACATATTATTCATAAGGTTACAAGTGCAACTTCCAATCTACCCAGCGCAACAGAGAGTACCAGGGTCAAAGGAAGGGTGGGTCTTCCTCTTCCCAGAGAGGCCATCAAAATAAAACACAGCAATGACTGCCACAAGGACAGTCAAATTGGAGGAAATGTGGCGATCCACCTCAACGAGTGGCGTTCAACAACTACGGACAGATGGGTACTAGATGCTATCCAGTACGGCCACTTGTTGTAGTTCAAACGTCCACAATTTTCCATTCTGCCCATAGAGCCGTCTCAATCACACCTTCACGTCTTGCGGCGCGAGGTATGTCTCATGATAACAAAAAGGGCCATCGAGAAAGTGCCTCTCTCAGCAAAGGGAATGGGCGTGTATTCAAGATTCTTCATGGTAAAAAAACCAGATGGAAAATGGTGCCCGATTTTAGTCCTTTGGGTGCTAATCAAAAACATAAGATGATAACGTTGTAAGAGGTGACAAAAGCAGTGCAGCCGCAGGAGTTCTTGGTATCCCTACACCTCAAGAACGCATATTTTCATGTAACAATTCACCCATAACACTGAAAATACCTCAGGTTTGTAGTGGGCGGCAGCCATTTCCAATTTCTGTTTCTACCCTTTGGCTTAAAGTTAGCACCCAGGACATTCACCAAATGCCTGACTCCAGTAGCAGCTTTCCTCCGGAGACAAGGCCATCAGGTTTACCCATACTTGGATGACTGGTTGGTTCGGGGAACAACTTACCGACAGGCATTATCGTCTCTCAACAAGACAGAGATTCTACTCCAATGATTGGGCTTTGCCATCAACTACAGCAAATCCTGCTTAACTCTCTGAAAGAGCTTGGTCTTCCTGGGAGCACAATTCCTGACAAACCACAATCGGGTAAAACCCTCGGCAGAAAGAGTGAAAAAGCTTCTAGCTACAGCAGGCTCATTTACACCGAATAAATCCACCACGGTCCGCTCTTGCATGGTCCTCCTGGGAACCATGCCATCTTGCATTCCTCTGATTCCCAACTGTCCACTACACATGTGCCTAGCACAGAAATTCCTCTCAACCAGATGGTTCCAAATCCAGGGCTCCTGGTTGGACCGGGTAATCACCTCCTGGCCACTGGCAGATGCTCTGAAATGGTGGACTCACCCCTTCAACATCACACGGGGCATGCCACTGGTGGAGCCAAACTGCCTATACACTATTGTGACTGATGCCTCACAAATAGGATGGGGTGCTCATCTAGACCAGCACCAGGTCAAGGGCCTGTGGTCACCCACGGAAACCGCACTGCATATCAATGTTCTAGAATTGCAGGCAGTACACTGGGCTCTCAAATCCACCTCATCAAGGGATCAGTGGTGCGTGTCCTCACTGACAACACAACCACAATGTTCTACCTGCGGAAGCAGGGGGAGGAGGACACGCTCAGAAGTCTTATCCCAGGAGGCACAAACCATCTGGCATTGGGCCATCCAGCACAACATTCAAATCCTAGCCTAGGGATACAGAACAAACAGGCAAATACCTTCAGCATGGACTCCTCCCAGACACACGAGTGGCAACTGAACAGCACCTAGGTGGCAAAGATCTTCGCAAAATGGGGCCTTTCTTCTATGGACCTTTTCGCCAGCCCCGAAAACAAGCAATGCCAGCAGTTTGCCAGCAGGATCCCACACTAGAATTCCCAGGGAGACGCATTCTCCTTCCCTTGGAACAGAATGTTTGCCTAGGCATTTCCCCCCTTTCCTCTCATAAGGAAAACTATACAAATGATTTGCAAGGCTCCCTGCAAGATCATCCTGGTGGCCCTGTTCTGGCCCAGGCAGACCTGGTTCTCCGTCCTGCTTCATCAGGCAGTGGACGATCCAAATCCACCTAGGATCCCAGCCGAATCTCCTGTCTCAGAACAAATGGATGATATTACATCACAATGCAGACTCCCTCGGATTGGCTCCTGACCACTCCGAATTCGGAAATCTAAATATCGCTCAAGACTGTCGTTGCATCTTGGCGGTTGCAAGAGCTCCATCCACCAACATCTCATATGGCCGAAATTGGAAGAGATTTTGTGCTTGGTGTACACAACAACCTAATCTACAACCATTCGACATAACTACTCAACAACTCCTTCCTTATCTTTTGTCGTTAGCAAAAGAAGGTCTGGCGGTGGCTTCAATCAAGGTACACCTGTCGGTGATATCAAGATTTACACGTAAAAGAACATCTACCCCACTTTGCAGTGACAGATTAATCAAGCATTTCTTGAAGGACCTCTTTCTAACCTTTCCCCCCAAGGAAAAGGATTCCTCCTGTATGGAGTCTTAACCTAGTTCTAGCAGCCCTTTTGAAACCTCCTTTCGAGCCCATGTCCACAGCCGACATCAAGTTTCTCACTTGGAAAGTGATTTTTCTGGTGGCCATTACGTCTTCTTCTTGACGGGTGTCAGAACTCCAGGCCTTGGTCATTGATCCACCATATCTATGCTTCATGAGGGACAAGGTGGTTCTCTCTACAAACCTGCATTTCATTACTAAGATTCCATAGATTCCATTGGAATTTCATAAAAATGCAACTATCACTCTTCCAACCTTTTTCTAAAGCCTCTACTCCAGCTGAAAAGGCTCTGCGTCATCTAGATGTTAAGAGAGCATTGAAGTACTACTTGGACCGCACAAGATCGTTTAGATCCTCTAATCAGGTCTTTGTGGCATTTGGCCCTTCCAATAAAGGGAAGTCAATTTTGAAACAGGGTATCCCTCGATCGGTGGCTTCTACTATATCCTTCTGCCACACAAAGGCCAACAGACTATTAGAATCAGCACCCAGAGTTCATTCCACGAGATCCACGGCAGCCTCAGCGGCTCTATGGTCAGGGATACCTATCAGAGACATTTGCCAGGCAGTGCCCCACACTTTCAACAGGCACTACTGCCTACATCAACAACATGCTGAAGATGTGCCAATTGGACGCGTAGTCCTCCAACGACTGTTTCAGTAAGGTAAGCCACGCAGCTTCTGGGGTTTGCTCCTATTTTTTACCTTAAGGTTCTATGCTTTTGCTTAATGTCCATGTTTACTTAAGGTTTACTTCCTGCTTGCCTGATATACACCTCCAAGCATTTCTACAGCTACAAAATCTATTCACAGCATGTGAATCCATGAAAGATCCAATGCTGGAGAAGGGAGTAGTTTCTTTCCTGTAATTCCATTTCTCCAACATTGGTATCTTTCATGGATTCACATGTGCCCACCAGCCTCCCCGCTCAGGCAAACATCCTTTTAGGATATCCTCCTTTTGGAGAGGTTCAAATCTGAGGGGAAGCTACAGGGGCGGAGCTAAACACTCAATGTCCCATTGGTGCTGCCAAAAGCAACCACAATGATGTTGATGGGACACTCAAGATGTCAAAGTTTTTTCCATAGGAAAACTACTATGTTAAAGTTACCGGGGTTTCCCGGCCTGACAACGGGGAATGTTCACAACATGTGAATCCATGAAAGATACCAACGGTGGAGAAATGGAGTTACAGGAAAGAAACTACTCCCTTCTCCAACATTGGATCTTTTATGGATTCACATGCTCATTGAATAACTTGTATGTGGGTAGAGTGCAAGCTTTAATGTGAACATCAGTTCATAGGGGAGCACATTAAATGTATCTTTTTTTTTTTAAATAAAACATTTTATTGTCTTTTGGCAACATAAAACTTACGGCCCCGTACAACGGGGTAAACAAAACTTCCTTTTCCCGCCCGCCAATAGTTCCCTGCATGGCCTTATGCTAATGAGCCTCTAAACATGCTCCGACACTTTGTTCCTGTCATATCACACAACCTGGTACACTTGCGAGTCCTTGGGCGACACTTCGGTTTGTCATTATAGACTACTTTTAATGCGCATCTTGCCAGTTCTGCCATATTTTCTGGGCTTTCTCAGGACACCCTCTGGCAGTGTAAACTCTTTTCTCCATTGCAATGCAGATGTCCACATCCGTGATCCATTGTTCATAGCTCGGTGGCCTTTCGGAGCCCCATAGTTGCGCTATATTCCTTTTGAGTATTGCAGTGGTGGTGGATAGGAACACCTTTTCATACCTTGTTAGTTCAATTTCTGCTTCTAGCCCCAACAGTAGTTGTTTTGGATTTACGAGTATTCTCTTTCCTATTACCCTTGACAGTTTGTCGCACCATTGCTGCCTGTTTTGTTGAATGATGGCACATTCCCACAGTATATGATAGTAGGACCCTTCCTCCCTCTTACATCTCAGACAGTTTGGGTTAGTGGTTTCCCCCCAGTTGAACAATGCCATTCTTGGATAGTAAATTCTATGTTATATCTTCAGTTGAATTAATCTAAGCCTGGAGGAAATAGTCGATTCTCTGGGGTACATTAATGCGGTTACCCATTCTTCTGGCAGTATGTCACCTACCTCCCTCTCCCATTTGGCTTTCAGGCCCGACAGTTCTTTTGTGGCAAAGGAGTTTATGGCGCTGTACATAGTGGACGTGACTTTATGTTTAAGCAATTCTGGGAATACATTGCGTTCCAACAGGGAGCAATCAGGCATATCAGACAATTCCGGGAGGTGAGCCTGCAGTGCATGTTTGAATTGCATATAATGGTATTGCTCGTTAGGAGGGAGTGCGAAGGTGTCAGCTAGATCTGCGAATGATCTTATCTCATTCTCTTTTATTACATCTCCAATTTTCGTAATGCCTAGTTGGGTCCATGCTTGCCACTTAGGGAGTTTGCTCACCTCCGGGAGATGTCTGTTGTTCCACAGTGGTTCTGCTAAGGTTAGTTTTCTGTCCCAACCTAAGTATTTGTGTGTGTCTGTCCAGACCAGGGTTATGTGTGACAACATAGATGGGGTAGGAGATTGATCTTTTTTCTGGTAAAGGAGGTTCATAATGGGCCTTTCTTGTGTGTCGGGATCCTGCATTTTGTTGTGCAGCAGTGTGATGTCCCCATTCAGTTTATCATTTACTATTGCCTTTTGACTGGCCCAGTAGTAGGTTTGCAGTTGGGGGAGTCCAATTCCACCCTCCCATATGGATCTTTGTAGGGTAGTAAGTGCTAGTCGTGGGTGACCCCCTCTCCATAACACTTCCTAAGCATTTGGTCTATCCTATGAAACTCGCTGGGCGCAATGGGTAGTGGTGCATTTTGTAATATGTAGAGAAAGCGGGGGAGAGCCATCATTTTGAAGAGTGCAGTGCGTCCCAGTAGCATGAGTGGTAAGGACATCCAATGGCGGACATCCTCCTTGAACCTGGTCGTTATCGGGTGTAGGTTGTTCCCCACATAGTCCGTCAGCTTATGTGTAATTAGTATACCTAGATATCTGAATTGACCCTTTTCAACTCGGTAAGGGCATTCGTCTAGTATAGCATTATTCATCTTCTTCACTGGAAATAGTATGGATTTTGACCAGTTGACACGAAGTCCGCTGAACCTGCCGTGTCCCTCTAGTATACGTGACACCACAGGACAGGAAACCCGTGGGTTCGCCAGGTATATTAACAGGTCATCTGCATATAAGGACACCTTGTCCTCCCAGCCGTCCGCCCACCTGAAGCCACTCCATGTTTGTGTGGATCTTAACAGGATCGCTAAAGGTTCAATTGCTAAGCTGATAGGGGACAGCCTTGTCTCGTGCCCTTACCCAGCTGTAAGGGTTTTGAAGTGTACCCATTCACTTTTGTTACTGCTATCGGGTGGTGGTATAGTAGCTTAACCCAGCTCATGAAGTGTGGGCCTATACCCATTCATCGCATAATTTCCCAAATTGCTTCCCAAAGTCGAAAACCTTTTCAAAATCTACAGACAGTAAGGCCAGCGGGTCTTGTAGCCTAGGTAGTTTTTCTAACGCTGTGTGCAGTCTATATATATTTTGCCTGGTGGATCTTTGTGGCATAAATCCACATTGGTCTGGATGTACGAGTTTATGTATGACTTCCTGTAGCCGTTTGGCCAACATCTTCGCAAGTATTTTGGCCTCACAGTTTATAAGCGAGATGGGCCTATAGGAACTGCACTGGTCAGGTGGTTTATCTGTCTTTGGTAAGAGTATTATCGTGGCTTTCCTAAGGTCTGGGGGGAGGCAACCCTATGAGTGCGAGTGTTGAAATAGGCGCAGTATTTGTGGGGAGATTACGTTTGTGCCTATTTTCTTCCATATTTCGACATGAAAGCCGTTCGGGCCTGGGGTTTTCCCTGATTGGAGTTCTGACATTGCCTGCGTTACTTCTTCCTCAGTAATGTCCTGTTCTAATAGGCCAGCTTGTTGCTCATCTAGGGTAGGGAAGGTGATTTCTTCTAGGATATTGGTCGGTGGCGGTGAAGATGGTGCACTGTATAACTCAGCATTATACTTTGCGAATCCCTCCGCTATGTCCTGATCTGTTATTAGTGGCTCTGGGCCTTCCGTAGCTAGCTTCCTAACTTGGGTGAGGCCCAGGTCCCTGCGCTCTAACCATGCCAGTATTTTCCCCGCCTTGTCCCCCGTTTCGTATACTTTCGCTGGCATTGCTGCGTGCGCCTGTTTTGCGTTATCCAAGGCTATGTGTTGTAGTTGTTTTTGTGCTAGTTGTAGCGCGCGTTGTCTCGGGTTGGTCATAGGCTAGATGATTAACCTCTGCGTTGCGTACCTTTGCTTCAGCTGCATGTAACGCTTCGAGATGTTTTTTCTTATGGGCTGTAGTCCAGGCTATGATTTCACCCCTTAGTACTGTCTTTAGCGCCTCCCATAGTGTTGTTGGGCTATCTACAGAGTCTGTGTTTATTTCAAGGTATGTTTCAGTGGCCTTCTGTATGTACTCCACCAGTTGTGGAAATCCCAGGTAGTAACTATTCAATCTCCAGCTGGGTGGGGGGATTGTTCTGTCCGTTCTAATCATTATCGTGAAAGGGGAATGGTCCGAGATACCTCTATGGAGTAGTTGAGCTTCACATGCTTCATGTATGTTACTTAGCGGTAGGAAAAAGTAGTTTAGTCTGGACAGTGAGGCGTGTGCACCAGAGTGATACGAGTATTCTCTTGTCTTGGGATGTAGTGATCTCCATACATCTTGCAACCTCAGTGCATTAGTGAATGTGGCCAGTTTAGTACGTATGTCTGGGTTCCTGGAACGTACGTGCGTCCTATCCAGGTCTATGTCCATGACTCCATTGAAGTCTCCTCCAATCAACGAGAAGGCTTCAGGGTTGTTGGCAATTAAGGGTGTGATGTCATTCAACAGAAGGGTTAGCAGATTAGGTGGTACATATACAGCGATCATAGATATAGTGCGTTCCCAGAGGGTTCCTGTCGTGTGAACAAACCTGCCTCCTTGGTCCTGGGTGACCGTATTGGGGCTATAGGGAAGTCTTTTATGTACTAGGATTAATACCCCACATGACCCGATGGTGAATCCAGCGTGGAAGGCTTGCCGTTAGTTTGTACGTCTAAACAATGTACACCTCTTGCCCGCCAGGTGTGTCTCCGTTAGGAAGGCTACATCCGGGGAGTGACGGTTCAGCGCTTGTAGGACTAGACGCCTCTTAATGCTATTTCCGAGTCCGTTTACTTTCCATGTCATCACTCGGATGGTTCTGCTTTTGATTACGATAGTGCCGTGTGGTTGGTATGTTGCATTTTTAAAGATGTTTCATGATCCAACAATCTGGGTAGGGTTCGATCTTGATAATAACTATGTATATTAGGTGTCGAGACTCGCTTGTTCCATTGATTTACTGTTCTCATTCTCAAAAGACATATTACTATGCGTGTGGCGGCATTGGTGCGGTTTTCAACATCTAAACAACGAATAAGAGCGTCATCCCCAACTCCCCTCTCCCCATACTCCACCGCCAACTGAAGCATCTGGCGACCCAACATGAACTTTGAAGCAATTAAACTTTCCTAAATTTTATCCCACATGTGCCTGCCCAGCTGTAGCCGGGATCTGCAGTTCGTGCGAAGCTTGAGCCGGGCGGTGTAGCACCCCTTTATGGTGCCTTGGGTTTGTTACCTTGACTGGGGGGGCGGCTGCTAGGTTGGCCGCCAGCCTTAGTATGTCTTATATTTTAGTATACATTGTGGAGCGTGGGCTCTGTTACATTATTTGTGCGGTGTTTTGGTCATCTTCAGTAGTTGTTGCAGCTCTTTATGCGTTTCCTGGGTTTGGATTCTCCATTTGTTGTTGCTGCTGCGGCTCCATGTCTGGTGGGCGTTCAGGGTGTGGTCTATTGCGGTCTTCTCTCCTCCTCCCTCCAGCGCTCCAGTCGCCATCTATATGCCTCTCGGCCCAGTTCCACGCCTCCTTGGGATCTGTGAAATGCACCAATGTGCCCTTATGGTATTTCTTTAGCTGGGCAGGGAGGATTAGCCCATATTTGACACCCATTGAGTTCAGGCGTTTCTTGAGTGGATCAAATGACTGGCGTGCCTTTTGCACTTCTCTGGTGAAGTCTGGGAAGAAGGCGATTTTTGATCCGTTATATGTAGGGTTTCCTGTTTTAGGGGGTGTTTTTCCAGTGTTTTCAAAAAATTTCGGAATCTGTGTTTATCAGTGTTTTCCCATTTGCCCCTTTCAAAAAATCGCGGACAACTGTTTTTCCAGGTGTAAACACAGACATTTTATTTTATTGCTTCATTGCATGCAAATGTAGGGCAATCTCTCAATGTGAGATGTTCTAAGGTCCTGCCCCGTTCTGCTCCTCTGCCACGGCCTTGTTTTTTAATTTATTTGGACAATGTTTTTCGGGTCAGCATTGCGGAAATACATAATTAATCAGGTCCACGGACCCGAAGAACATTGTCCAAATAAATTTTAAAAAAACAAGGCCATGGCTGAGGCCTGTAACTGCCGCTGGGCACCAGTGGCAGTAACCGCCCTCCCCACATCCCGCTCCTCTGCTGGTGGGGGAGCTATCGGGGGCCAAGAGCATGGCTTGCCTCTGGCCACGGCATGGTTTATTTATTAATTTGGACAACGTTTGTCAGGTCCACAGACCCGACCAAATAAATAAATAAACCAGGCCGTGGCGAAGGCCTGTAACTTAGGGTGACCAGATTTCCAAAACGAAAACCGGGACAACCAACAACATAAAAGAGGGACTACCACATCGCTGCCCACCAATGACCACCCCTCCCCCAATACGTCCCCACAACCACCACCCAATCATATTTCCAGCTCTTCTCCTTTTTATAAACTGTATATGATCTCATTAGTGCAGTTTTGTCTCTGAATCTTGGCATGTTAATTCAAAACAAGTGTTTGCTATAACTGATATTACATGGCCTGCTGTGCAATGATTTCCAAGCCAGTCTCTGTAGCACAGTTAGTAAGTGTTGCGACTTGCACCTGAAAGGTTGGGAGTTCGAGCCAATCCTCCAACTCCAACATTGTGAAAAATAATTACAATTTTAATTACCACAGTCACCAACCATGCAAACCCCGGACGGGGTTTCTAAAATGAAAAAAAACTCCCGGGTCGCGGGACGGAAAGCGATTTCACCCAGGAGAACCGGAACTTATGGTCACCCTACTGTAACTGCCTCTGGTGCCCTCTTGCAGGGGGCACCAGAGGCAGTAACAGTCCTGCTCTTGTCCTGCTTCTCGGCCACGGCCGTGTTTATTTCCCACCAACATTGTGTAAAAAAATTAATTAATCGGGTCCACGGACCCGAAGAAAATTGTCCAAATAAATAAAAAAACACGGCCGTGGCGAAGGCCTGTAACTGCCTCTGGTGCCCCCTTGTAGGGGGCACCAGAGGCAGTAACAGTCCTGCCCCCGCCCTGCTTCTTGGCCACGGCCGTGTTTATTTATTTATTTGGAAAACGTTCTTCGGGTCCGTGGACCCGATTAATTTATTTATTTCTGCAATGTTGGTCTCCACCAACATTGCAGAAATAAATATATTAATCGGGTCCACGGACCCGAAAAACATTGTCCAAATAAATAAAAAAAACAAGGCCGTGGCTGAGGCCTGTAGCTGCCTCTGGCAGAGGTAGTAACCACCGTCCCCACGTCTGGCTCCTCTGCTGGTGGGGGAGCTACTTGGGAGCCAAGGGCATGTCTTACCTCAGATACTGAAGGCAGGTTGCAAAATGCAATTCACCATTCAGCCACAAGGTGGCAATGGTGCATAATCATTTAAGGCACTAAATCCAAGTCTTTCATAGAGCTGCCATGATAGCTCACTGGCAATGCTTCTGTCTTGAATACAAGACATCACATCTTCAAATCCGGGGTTTATCGGAGTCGCTGAGTAATAAATAAATAATAACGGGGTCTACCGAAAACCGGACTCCCTAGTTATATGTGACTGTCCCTTTCGATCTCGCCAGTTGCAGCACCGTGTCCCTATCCCTATAATTTCCCTATCCCTATAATTTAGGAATCTCTCGATGACTGTGCGCGGCGGTGCCCCAGGGATGATTTCGCCGGTTAGAATGCGATGGGCCCATTCAATTAAAAAGAATTTAGAGAAGGATTGTGCGTCAGTATGTGTCCACAAGCCATTCCTCAAGGAATAGTTCCATACAGTCCCCCTCTGCCTTCTCGGGAAGGCCGAGTATACGAATGTTGTTTCGCCTGGATCTGCCTTCACTATCATCCGCTCTCGCTTCCAGGAGCTTAATGCGTGCCATCATGCCGGACATATTGCGGTTTATCCCTGGTAGATTGTCTTCCGTTTCCGAGATCCGTGCCTCCACCTCCCCTGCGTGAGGTCAACTTTTGCAGGTCGTGCCTTAGCAGGGACACGACCGCACCAATACTGTCCATCTTCTTCTCCATTGAGGTTCTAGAGCTGGCAATGGCACTCATTATATCTCTGAGGGAGATATCTTCCTCCATGCAGTCTGACTCAGATATTGGCAGCCGCTCCGGGGAGCGGGTCGATGGTGTTGTAGCGTACTGCTCAATTCTGCTTTGCGTAGAGGTTTTTCTGGGTTTGTTCTTCCCCATTTCTGTGTATCCAATGTGGTGTCAGTAGAGGGTCATCCCCCGTAAGGAGGGAGAAGTCAGTGATGGGGTGAGAGGGCAGCCGAGGTTGCCGGGCCGGGGGCGATCCACCAGGTGAGTAACCTCTTAGTATAGCTGTGCCAGGGGCTGCTACGATTTGTAGGTCGTTGTCTATGTCTATGCTTGCTGTGGTGTGCACTCCACCTCACTGCCTGGAGCGCTATGCTTTTGTTCTGCCTTGTTATCCACTGACGGGAAAATGTTGTACTTCTCGCTGCAGCTCTGATCAGTAGATATGCATAAGGGCGGTTTTGTGCAGGTGTCGCAGTTCCATGGGGTATATGAGTGCCTTGCCTGTGCTTATATTACAGGACTGCCGGTTCCCTTGGTGTTCTTGTGTGGTACAATTACAGGCACTGCAGCGCCCTCCCACCTGCGCACCGGTCCTCTCCCTGCGTGGTTATTAGGATATTGCTTATTTGACTCCTCGGATGGTAGATGGTCGTAGTTGTTTCAGTTTGGCAATTCGCCGCCGTTGTTCCCAGCCACTCGGTGCTCACTGCCTCTGTCCGCGCAGGAGCGAAGATTCTGGCAGCAGTACAGTTTCAGGGACCCTGCACCACCTTCCCACCTGTGCACCGGTCTTGCCTCGCTTGATTATTAGGATGTTGCTTATTTGGCTCCTCGGGTAGTAGGTGGCAGTAGATGTTTCAGTTTGGTAGGTCACCGCCGTTGTACCCAGCCACTCAGCGCTCACTGCCTCCGTCCGCGCAGGAGCAAGGATTCTGGCAGCAGTATAGTTTCAGGGATCAAGAAAGCACTTTAGGTTGTCGTTCTCAGGTGATTCCTGGTAGGGAGGAACTGTTGCTTGTGCGGGGTGCGGTTATTCCGCACTTCCACAGAGCTCGCACTGGACGATCAAGCAGGTCTCCATGCAGTGACTGGGTTGGCCCGCACCCATCCGGCAATCTCTCAGCGCGGTATGTCCCGCGCTATGTGCCCCAGTATGGGACGGGGGGCTGCTCGCGCAGAATTAGGGTCGGGAGACTCTTCCTGCACAGTTTTTCCCAGCAAGAGGGACAGAGTTCAGGGACTGCCCTCACCTCTCCTTACCGGGGCTCACGGATGTCATCTCCCAATGTTCACATGTAGGGAAGCAAGCCGGCAAGCGCTGAACGCTACGCAGAGCGCCCGCGTCCACTGGGGGTTGGGAGAGGGCAGGGAGCCAGGGGCCTCAGCACAAGTCTCCTCCTGTGGTCGATCCTCTCCTGTGGTCGTTGTTGCACTCCGGCAATGTGTTGGTCCGTGCACAGAGGTAGAGGAGACAGTCAATGGGCACCAGGATATGCAGAGTTGCCGGGTTCGCGCTCAGCAGCTCCCGGCGGCCATCTTGGATTCTCGTCGGGCACCGCCACTCCATTCTTCGTCGGCCGATTTCTCTGGGAATTGGTAGTCGGATACACACATCAACCCTCAGACGTGAGAGCAGTGATATTCCGACACTCAGAAACACCCTTTTTTCTGCATGGGCAGTTGTATTACTGGCAGGATATTTCAGGATATGGATGGCAGCCACGGGAGCACCGAAAGCTCACGTCCTCATGCCGCGGTCGCTGGCCACGCCCCCCCATTAAATGTATCTTGATGAATTTGAATATGTCCTGATGAAGGCTGCATGATTAAGTTTGGTGGTACAGAGGAGGTGTCTGGATTCACTAGGAATGGCAGAAAGACAGAGTGTCGATATTGTTGATACACATTTAATGATGACATGTGAAGACATTGAGATGAGACAAATCCCATAAAAACAGGAATTGACTATAGGATCCAGTGAATATGCTCAGAATCTTCATGAACTATATTTCAAATGGCTTGTGTCCTCCCATGTAGTCCTCATCTTTGATATATCCACAACTGCTTGCAGCTTTCTCCAGAATTCTTTTTTCATAGTGTTGAGCGGCGTGCAGTGTATGTAGATGTAGAGCCATGGTTTTCAACGGCCTCCGTAGCGTCCCTCGCTGTGACATCGATGCTGGTATATGAAGCACGTGTGGTGACTGTTACCTTAGTTCTGTTTTTTCTGCATTGCTGCATGCTTCTGAGCTATCACCTCAGTGAAATTCTTCCATTTCTTAAGAAACCCTGAGATTGCCCCCGAAATCCAAATCTACTTTAGTTCCAGATCCTACTCCTCCAACAAGAGATTCTCATCGTGTTGGAGAAAGGTGCAACAGAGCTGGTACTTGCAGGGGAGAGAAACCAAGGTTGGTACTCTCCCTACTTCCTAAAATGGAGGAGTGCGACCAATCATGGACTTGAGATGTTTGGCCAAGTTCCTCGGGAAGGCCAAGAACAAGATGGTAACTCTTTCGCAGATTCTTCAAGCCCTTCAACTCAGGATTAGTTAGTGTCATTGGACCTTCACCAAGGGTCTTCACCAAGCTTATGGCAGTGGTGGCAGCAAGTCCAAGAAGGGAGGGGATTCACATCAACCCCTACCTGGATGACTGGTTAATCAGGGCTTGTTGCCCAGAACAGTCAGTCATCTCAATCGCACCTGCCACTTCATCCACGGGCTGGGGTTCTCCCTGAACTTCAAAAAGTCCCACTTGACACCTTCACAGAAGCTTCAATTTATTTGAGCAGTCCGTCTGGATTCAGCCTCGAGTAAAGCCTTGCCACCTGAGTTTAGGGCTCATCATCTCTCGCAGATGGTCCAAAAGTGAGTGCCCAAAATCTACTGGCTTTACACTTCCTAAGGTTTCTCTGCCTCATGGAATACTGCATTTTTCTGGTGCCAGAAGCCCGTCTGAGAATGAGATCCCTTCTGTGGGCTATCAAAATCCCAGTGGTCTTAATTTTCCGGCAGAATGACAGACCTTCAGGTCCCGACAAAGGTCGCTCAGGACACCTGAGAGAGTGCAATGAAAGAAGACCCCTTTTGGCAAACATTGCCGGTCATGACATTTTTGACAGACGCCTCCCTCACAGAATGGGGAGAACACATGAAAGATCTTTCAGTAAGCGGACACTGGTCTCAGTTGGAGTCCAGACTCCATATCAACCTATGGGAGTTGAGGGCACTCAGACTAGCGCTGATGGCCTTCCTGCCCTCGATATGGGGTGGGGGAACAGTGTCCTGGTAATGACAAACACAGTGGCCATGCACTACCTCAACAAGAGAGGAGGTATAGACTTCCCCTGTGCAGAGAGGAAATGCAGCTCTGGTTCTGGGCACTCAGAGAATGAATCATTCTTCTGGCAGTTCACATAGCGGAGACGAAAACACGGCAGCTGACGCTCTGAGCAGGTAGAGTACGATCTCTCATGAATGGGCACTAGCTCAGGAAGTCCTTCTAGAGATCTTCACCCTTTGAGGAACCCCTCAAGTTTATCTGTGCGTGATCAGTGTCAACAAGAAGTGCGTGCAGTTCTGCTCCAGGGAATTTCCTCAAGAGGAGATCTAGGAGATACGTTTGTAGTGTACTGGGAGTTTTGACTGCTGTACGTGGTTGCTCCAGTCCCTGTAATTCATTGCGTAATAAGGAGGTTGAGGAAGTTTGGGAAAACCATGATCCGGATTGGGCCGGGAGAACGCGTTACCCTGACCTTCCAGAGATGTCCATTTGCCCTCCAATTTGTCTTCTCCAAAGAGAGGGCGTACACTCACAAAAGGGAGATTGAATTCTTCACCCAGATATCAGGACTCTCAACCTTCACACCTGGTGTCTGAAAGGGTGAGATATATGGATTGGGACCGGCAGGAAGACGTGTTGCTTTAGGGTCGAAAACCAGCAACTAAATCCCTACACCGCTGCCATTGGAATACGTTTTGCAGCTGGTGCAGGGAAAAGAAATGTAATCCTTTTGCATGCAAACTTCCCACTGTTCTATCTTTCTTGCTCCACTTAACTCACTCGTGTATACAAGTGGCCACGGTGAAGGGCTACTTGGTGGCACTACCAATTTTGAAGAGATCTTCTGATGAGGGATCGTACTTTAAAGTGCTGATTGTAGTAGAATTTGTTAAGGGTCTATCACATGTGTTCCCACCTAGTCCATGTGCCAACATGGGACTTGAACCTAGAATTGAAATATCTTATGGGAGCTCCTTTCAAGACCTTAAATTCTTGTCTGAGAATTCATACAATAAAAACAGCCTTGTTGGTGGCTATCACATCTGCCGCAGGGTGAGTGAGCTACAAGCCCTGTCTTCAAAGCCTCCTTTCATGTTCTTTTTCAAGGACAAAGTTGTTTTATGCTTTCAACCATCCTTTCTTCCGGAAGTTGTGTTAGGGTTTCACATTTCACAATGTATAGTATTGCCAACCTTTTATCCTCCTCACCCATCAAAAGAGGATATTATGTTAATATATCACACAAACAGCAAATGTTCGACAGGATGACCAGATTTTCGTTGGATACGCTGGACAAAGATTAGGTTTAGTGGTCACAAAACAACCAATTTTCAGATGTATTGTCATGTATATGTTATGTTATGTTACTTTGCACTTATATAGCGCCTTATATACCATTGGTATGGTCTGAAGGCGCTGGTAGGTTGAACACCCTCGGGAACCAAAGTTCAGGTCAATAGAGAGAGTAGAGAGATTCAAGGTGCATGTGAGCACCGGATATGTGTGCAGCTAGTGCGGTATTAGGTTAATAGCTGCTTCTTAGCGGTAGGTGTGGTGGTTGAGAGGTCAGGAGTATGTGTTCATTCTGGCAGGATTTATCCAGATCGAATGTGGCTGCGTTAGGCCTGAAGAGAACGCCTGGCTGGGGGTGGGTAACCAGCAGTGTTTATTTAGAGTGATGGGCAGTATGAGGTAGAATGTTGATATGAGAACAGTTATACCGAATGGTGTCATAGTATCTCTGTGTTCTAATTGAGTGATGGTGTAAGGAGAGAGTAAGCGTGGTGGTGTGTTATGATGTGATATAAGCTTTTGAACATTCTCTGCATTTCAGACCATACTATATATGTCATGCATTTCTATCACCTTCTTGCACCCCAGATGGCTCCATACCCTCGGCTCGCTCGAGCAATGTATAACATTTGTTTTATCCATATAGACTCGTTCTATATTCTTCATTCATTCCATCTGCGTTATGTATTCAGCATCTCTACGCTCATCACCTCTATGCACTCAACCCCTCCTACGCACTCAACCCCTCCCACGCACTCATCCCCTCCCACGCACTCATCCCCTCCCCCGCACTCATCCTCTCCCCGCACTCATCCTCTCCCCGCACTCATCCTCTCTCCGCACTCATCCTCTCTCCGCACTCATCCTCTCTCCGCACTCATCCTCTCTCCGCACTCATCCTCTCCCCGCACTCATCCTCTCCCCGCACTCATCCTCTCCCCGCACTCATCCTCTCTCCGCACTCATCCGCTTTGTGTACTCATCGGCTTAATGCACGCTTGATTTCACTCATTCAACAGCAATAAGGTCATTCTCTGATATGCAGTAATCCTGTTCTATATATTCATCTGCTCTCTACACTCATACGCTCATCCACCCCATACGCTCATCCGCCCTATACGCTCATCCGCCCCATACGCTCATCCGCCCCATACACTCATCCGCCCCAAACCCTCACCCGCCCCAAACCCTCACCCGCCCCAAACCCTCACCCGCCCCAAACCCTCACCCGCCCCATACACTCATCCGCCCCATACACTCATCCGCCCCATATCCTGTTCTATATATTCATCTGCTCTCTACACTCATACGCTCATCCGCCCCATACGCTCATCCGCCCCATACGCTCATCCGCCCCATACACTCATCCACCCCAAACCCTCACCCGCCCCATACACTCATCCACCCCATACACTCATCCGCCCCATACACTCATCCGCTATACATACTCACCAGTTCTATACACTCCTGTGTCCTATACATTCGCCAGGGCTGTACATTTGTCTGCACCAGTGATCAGCACATTCCCCGCATTTCTGTATTCATCCGCTCTCCACACTCCTGCGCTCTGCATACTCATCCGCTCTATATACTCATCTGTTCCATACGTTAATCCGGTTTACTCTCTACCGTTCTGCCCAGTCCTCAGTTTTATGCACTTCTGTGTTTTATTCGATTCTTTGTTATTTACGCACTCATCTGTTCTACACGCTCCTCTGTTCTATACACTCAACCATTCTACACACTTATCCGCTTATTTTGATCATCTATTCTATACCCTCATCAGATCCGTTCACTCATTTGATTTATACACTCGTTTGAACTATATAGTTATCTGTTCTTCCACTCCTGCATTCTTCCATTCAGCGCATTCATCTGTTCCACAGGCTTCATCAGTTTTATCTTTTGCATCCACGCAATTCACTTGAGTCATTCCTTGTGCATTAAGTCCATTTCACAGAGTTTTAAATCTCTTTACTGTTTCCGTATGGTTATTCTTATTAACCAATTCCCCGCTTTTTCTCGTTTAATTCTGTTTGTCCTTCTAGCTTATATTATGGGTTATTGGCTGTCCATTTCTTGCATTTCTTGCATCAGGTAGTTTATTGGATTGGTGTCATTGAGATGTTGTTGGTCTGTTGGGTTATCTTGGTAGGGTTGGTTTTAGGGGAAGAGCCAGGTTTTCAGCAGTTTGCGGAAAGACATTAAATCCTCAGTTAGGCGGATGTGGGGTGGGAGAGAGTTCCACAGCGTGGGGGCAACGGCTGGGGGCACTTCCAAGTTCAATTTGTACAGAGATAATATTAGACTTTTAGGTGTACTTCTAGATTTAACTGTACACAGAGATGATATTAGGCAATTTGGGTAATATTAGGTATACTTCTAAGTTGAAACCGCACACAGGGATGATGGGGCTATTTGGGTTGCTTCCAAATTCAAGTTCTGCATGCACTTCTAGGTTCAACTTTTACAGAGGGGCTATTGGGACACTTGTAAATTCAATTCTAAAATTACGTCTAGGTTTAACTTCTAAATTCAACTTTCAATGAGCGGCTATTGGGCGCACTTCTAAATTCAAAGAGATGTTATTGGGCACGCCTCTAGATGCAGCTTCAATGAGCGGTTATTGAGCACACTTCTAAATTCAGCTTTCACAGAGGGGCTATTTGGGATGCTTCTAAATTCAACTTCTATATGCACTTCTAAGTTCAATTTTCACAGAGGGGCTATTGGGCACTCTTCTAAATGTAACTTTCAATGAGCGGCTATTCGGCACACTTCTAAATTCAAAGAGAGGCAATTGGGCACATTTCTAAATGCAACATTCAGTGAGCGACTATTGGGCACACTTCTAAATTCGACTTTCAATGAGCGGCTATTGGGCACACTTCTAAATTCAAAGAGCGGCAATTGGGCACATTTCTAAATGCAACATTCAGTGAGCGACTATTGGGCACACTTCTAAATTCGACTTTCAATGAGCGGCTATTGGGCACACTTCTAAATTCAACTTTCAATGAGCGGCAATTGGGCACACTTCTAAATGCAACTTCAATGAGCGGCTATTGGGCACACTTCTAAATTCAGCTTTCAGAGAGTGGATATTGGGCACACTTCTAAATTCAACTTTCAATGAGCAGCTATTGGGCACACTTCTAAATTCAACTTTCAATGAGCGGCTATTGGGCACACTTCTAAATGCAACTTTCAATGAGTGGCTATTGGGCACACTTCTAAATTCAACTTTCAAAGAACGGCTATTTGGCACACTTCTAAATGCAACTTTCAATAAAAGGCTATTGGGCGCACTTCTAAATTCAATGAGCGGCTATTGGGCACACTTCTAAATGCAACTTTCAATAAAAGGCTATTGGGCACACTTCTAAATTCAATGAGCGGCTATTGGGCACACTTCAAAATGCAACTTTCAATAAATGGCTATTGGGCACACTTCTAAATGCAACTTTCAATGAGCGGCTATTGGGCACACTTCTAAATGCAACTTTCAATAAATGGCTATTGGGCACACTTCTAAATGCAACTTTCAATGAGCGGCTATTGGGCACACTTCTAAATGCGATGAGCGGCTATTGTGCACACTTCTAAATGCAACTTTCAATAAAAGGC
The DNA here is from genome assembly GCF_040938575.1 of Ambystoma mexicanum. NCBI lineage: Eukaryota > Metazoa > Chordata > Amphibia > Caudata > Ambystomatidae > Ambystoma > Ambystoma mexicanum. The sequence goes on along the minus strand of NC_090921.1, from coordinate 1,297,485,675 downwards.
TATTGGGCACACTTCTAAATTCAATGAGCGGCTATTGGGCACACCTCTAAATTCAAAGAGAGGCTATTGGGCACACTTCTAAATGCAACTTTCAATAAAAGGCTACTGGGCACACTTCTAAATTCAATGAGCGGCTATTGAGCACACCTCTAAATGCAACTTTCAATGAGTGGATATTGGGCACACTTCTAAATTCAACTTTCAAAGAATGGCTATTGGGCACACTTCTAAATACAACTTTCAAAGAATGGCTATTGGGCACACTTCTAAATACAACTTTCAATAAAAGGCTATTGGGCACACTTCTAAATTCAATGAGCGGCTATTGGGCACACTTCTAAATTCAATGAGCGGCTATTGGGCACACCTCTAAATTCAAAGAGAGGCTATTGGCACACTTCTAAATTCAACTTTCAATGAAAGGCTATTGGGTACACTTCAATAATCAAATTTTACATGTACTGGACTGAGTTTCCAAATGCAATTATATTACAGATATGGAATTCTAGGTTGAGTGATAGGGTAGTATGGTGAGAAGTAATTGCTTCTGTCCCCGCCCTTCCCACACTTACTTGTTGTCGGTTTCTTGCTTCTCCTGCTGATACCTGCGGATACTGCCTGGAGCCGTCAATGAAGGAGCCGTCCTTCGCCTTGGGTCCTTAGCAGATGGGCTGCCGGGCAGGGGGCTGCCCTGGGAGGGCTGGCTATGAATGGGGGTCTTCTTGTCAGGACCAATCAGAGTGCTGGGCGGGGAGAGAGGCGGGCTGGGGAACCAGGAACCAGGAAGCGGGCAGCGGTGGCGAGGGCTGCGCGTGGGGGAGAGCCAAAATACACAAAATGAAGGCGCACTGGGGGTCGCTTGCACTCACCATCTCTGATCCAACAACACTAGTCTCATTTTACAATTTTTGCCCCCTAGGCAATAAAGCAGGGGGAAGGTGTTTACATCCAACCACCTAATGCATGACAGGCACTATCCTATCATGCTATACGATGGGTTTCAAGGGATGGCAAGACCATACACATCTACACTCAGTTACCATTGTTGAGTACATGCAGTTATCAAGTCACAAGGTGTAATTTGATCCACGTGTATCATCACCCCGTGTTTGGGATACAGGGAGCCACATCCCTTGTGTAAGTTGTGTCTAGAACTTCACTGATATGGTACTTGTACAATTCAGAATAAGCTAACTATTGGGATACATCTGTGTTGAAAACGGAAGCATTCAGGGCCCAGGCACATGACAATGTGTCTACTTTAAATTCTATAGAACGCTCATCTGTGGCCCAACGATAGCCCTCAAAGGAATGGGTTCCATATTTCTTTTTGAGTTATGATTATTTGTCTTAATATGGTTTAATCATTTGTATGCGATTACTTTAAACTGCAGTGATTCTGCGGTTTTGATGAATGTTAATTTTCTCCTTCATTCGTTTTCCTTGCTATTGGTCACAACAATGAACTCTTGTGCTGTGCATTTTGTTTTAATACGGTCATGGGCGATGTGTCTGAACAAAACTACATTTTTTTTCCTTTGGGAACTTTATTTTTATTATGGCTACAATTCACTGTTTCTTACCTATATTATATTGGTCATGTAACTTATCATGCAGCCTTGAGAACGACCGTGTGGTCGACTGTCCCTTAAAGGAATTTGAGCAACTGCACATGAATAGCGATTGATTTACAATAGATGCCTAACAAATTTGTGCTGATAAAAGTTCAGTAGGCTGAGCGAATCTTGCGGCACACCATATTGTTTAGGACCTGCATATAGTGATACCCTCTTCCCCTTTTCAACCTCTTCCTTTTCGCCTCACTTCAAGCTCATCTGCTACCACAATCCTCGCCTGCTACGACATCTTCAAGATTCCCAACTCCATCTCACCCCCACCCAAAACTCAAATCCTGCCTCTGACATTGACTTCTGGATGACGGAACAATCACCTGCTCCTGAACACCAGAAAAAAAAGAAATCCTAATCTGCGGCAAAACAGCTCTCCTCCCCAACCTATCCCATGGCTGCATTCATTAGGACCCACCCCACTGATTTCCCCTGCCAAAACCTAGGATGCACCTTAGCTCAGAACTGACGCTCCCTATCGCATCAATGCAGTCTCCAGATCTGGCAGCTTCCACCTCCTCAAGCGGATCCCCCCAACCCCCATCCCCTCTCTCGTACCCCTATAGAGTATATGCAATCATGGCCACCAACCTCTCGTGCCTAGACTACTTTAGCTCACTTTATCTAGGCGCGCCGACCTACCAACTGAGAAAACTCTGGGTTTCAAACTCTGCAGCAAGGCTCCTCCTTGCACCACCCGCACCCAGAACACCTTTCCCCTGCACTCAGGACACGCCACTGGCTGCCCGTCAGTCGACAGGCAGCTTTCAAGGCCATATGCACCCCCCACTGCACAATCCACAAGGGCCGAAATTCCTCCAAAACAACCTCTCCATCTAAAAACCCACAAGAAACCTCAGATCAGGATCTGCACACCTCTTGGTAGCCCCTGTTTCAACTCCCTCGCGCTCCGCCTCAGAGGATCACCTGTCCTTCAGGAAAGCCCTCAAAACCTGGCTGTTTACATACCCCCAGCCCCCCACCTCCTGTGTCCTGATCCCACCCCACCTCCTTCGTGCACACCTGTTGCAGGCAGCTCCCCCCCGCCAACCGCACTCTCCCCCACCTGCCCACCTCAGCCACCATCCTCTCCTTCCTTAAACAGCCTCGTTCTGCCATCCACCCTCCTTGTGGAATGCAAAGCACACATGGAGGACTCAGGCAGTCACTCCAGCAACTTGCACCTGGAACTAACCTGGACAGTGGGGGCCAGGTACTGCACCCATATGGGTTTGGAGGATGGCAATACATCACACTCAAAATGCACCAGGGTATCACAGATTGTGCTGTATTAGGACAACCAGGTACCTCGGACCCCTCGCTCATCACTGGCATAGCAGGTAACTGCACAGGAGAATGGCCCAGGCCGCCGCATGTAACCAGGAAACAGGGTCCTTGCTTTCACATTGGAAGGAACCAGGGATGGCAATCTCTCTAGGAGAACCTCTCAGAGGGAGAATATTATGCATTCCCTAAGAGCTTCATCACCTGTGAGACGCAGCAATGCCCATTGTACATAGATGGAAACCAGGAATTAGTATTTTGTACAGCCAACTAATTTCTCTGCTCACACACCGCACGTGATATGGCATTTGTAACGCACCTGTACACAAGTGTTTCAAGGCGCGACGGGGCAAGGGAGGGGGAACAGAGGGAAGACAGACAGCGATCTTACTAAGCCAAGTGTCATTCAGATCGCGCAAGTGCGTTTGGAGGGTGGGGAGGGGCGTGGGACAGTGCGGGGGAGAGGGACAGTGCAGTGCATGGGATAAATAAATAAGTACAAGTATGGCCAGCAGGCGGCAAGTGCAAGGGTAAGTGCAGAAATCAAGTGTCAAGTGAAGTGCTGGTAGTGGGACTTGTAGGGATACAGAAACTGTCCCAAAGTGCGGGGGTTGCCAGGAAGGCAGTGCAGGTATGCAACTGGCAGGTGAGGGGACCTGGGCCATAGATCAGAAGGAGGCCAGTTAACCAGTGCAGTGTCAGATTCAGCCAGGAAGTCAGCAGGGGAGATAAGGAGAAAAACAGAAGCAAAGAAAGGTTCTGAGGTGTCTCTGGAACCGGAGATGATTCTCCTCAAGTTTCAGGGAGGCTGCTCCAGAAGGAAGTCCCAGAAAAAGGAAAGATCTACCACCAACTCCTTGCTTGGAGAAGCGACTGACCCTGGGGGAGTTTGAGGCAGATGAGCAAAGGGCTCGAGAAGGAAGATATTTAGGAAGAGAGTTGAAGGTAATGAGGCCACAGAAGGCTTTGTAGACAATGCAGAGGGTTTTAAACTTAATCCTTGCAGCCACTGGGAGCCAGTGCAGGGATTTCAGTCCTTGAGAGATACGATCCCTGGGCTTGAGGCCAAGGACAATTCTTGCAATTTAGTGGCAGGCAAGGCTTCACTCGCACAACACTATTGCACACCACATCCGGCATGAGATGAAGCTACTTAGAACAACAAAAACCCGAACTGTAGCTTCCCACATAGCCATCACCTTAACACAATTACCCTCTCCCTTTAATCCATATTATTCCTCGACTGCACCCATATACATTCCATTTAAACATGGGTGACACCAGGGTCATGGCCACACTCGCTTCACTTTAATGGCTGAAATGCACATGCAATAGCTCCCGCAAACCATCCCAAATTTTGGGCGGTGGTCCCTCAGCGGACTATCAAAGAACAGCGCAAAAGGCGCTATAACAAATGACAAAATGGAAAAATAAGTGACAATACTGCACCAGCAGAGAAACTAAATACAATTTTATGGCCAACTGAGAAGTTATGACAACGCGTCCTGCCAACCCATTTTATGAGATTGCCAACCAGATTTCCCCTTAGGTTTATCTAGGAGCACTGTTTTTTGTGTCAGGGTAACTTAAACTGAAGTCCACAACAATCCTTTTTATTATATGGTCCTATGGTAGCCTATATGGCTCCTACGATGAGTGTGTTTTTCTTTGCACCTCTTTTTGGCATTAGGGTGAAATTATTTTGTGCAGTATGCTTTTACTTCAGCTGGTGTACCTTTATGGAAGTCTACTCTGCCATCTTGTTTTCGGACAATCTTGTTTAGGGTAAACATGATGTAGGCCTAAAAAGGGCGTTGTGTAAACAGGCTCACTGCGGGCCCCCGCTGTAGTGGTTTAGGCTTGGCCCTAAATAGGCAAAAAAAAAAAAAAAAACTGGGTGGATTTTAGCATTTAGCGAGGGCCAGCCCAATTGGCTAAATGCCAAAAACTTTGTGAGTTTGTGATTGGAGGCGTAGCTTAGGCCAGCCCATGAGCGAATGGGTATAGGTAGGAGAGACCAGAACCATTCTCAACTCTGCTGGGATTTTAGTATGTTAATTTTACTTGCTTATTGAGGACATTTTCCATGAAGACATGCTCCTCCTGTAAAGGACCAGGCCTGGCCATACTGGATGTGTGCAATGTCCTTTTCCTTAGTTTTAGCTTTCATGCAACGGGTGGCCATCATTGTTGTCCTCCTCACTGCATGTGCTGGATGTCCCATGCTGGGACAGTTTTCAGGCAGTTTTTTCCGTATTACCAAATTAACCTTGTGCTTGTGGTGCCTTGAGGTAGGATGCCTTACTCTCTAAGAAGGGATACGCTACCCACCCCTGCATCTTTGGGTAATTGGGTCACTGCCACTGTTGCGGGAACCTTTTTAGATGGCTGCTCCAAATTTCCGCCGCTAGCTGACTGGGTCTGCTTTGACAGGTTCCTCTATCATTCTGGTACCTTCTCTTTCATGGTGCTCAATCCTGCAAGGTGGGTCACCCACCTTGGAAAGGCATTCTTCTTTTTGGTCATATGGATTGTTGCTGTTCGAGTAGTCTCTGGTTGACCGGATCCTGTAACTACCTTAAAAGAACATTGGCACTCAACTCTTTGTTTCGTCAGTGGCAGTGGCACGAGTACCAAACTTTGGCCCATGGGCTACTGGGTTCTTTGCATTTACCCCAGGGGGTCCCCTGGGTCCGTGTATTGGGTTCCTGCAGATTCCCAATGTTAGGAAAGATTCTTTTGAAGCTTTCCATCCATAGTTTTCTACGGAACCCCATTTTTTTGCTTTGTTTTTGATCCTGACCTGAGCCTTCAGCTTTACTTCCATCGCCGTTTGCTCATTTGTTACGGTGGAACCTGACTGCTCTTCAGACTACCCGTTCTAGGAAACTGTTTCCAGTTTCAATTTGTGTATTTTTACATTTCACACAGCACCTTACAAAAGCCACTACCATCTCCCTAACTTTTAGCTCTTGGATTTTTGGTTACTTTCGTCTGCACCTAAAGACAAACTCGTGGGCGTAATTAAAATAACGTTTTGCTTTTTTATGTGCACATGTGGCCGTGCCACAAAATGTTTGCTTGTTCTTTGGCCATATTGTAGTTTGGCCTTCTTCTTGCCTTCACGGGTTACAAAATCACAAAGAAAGACACTTCCCCAGGAAAGCTACTGCAAATGTGCACACCAAAAACAGTAAATGCCGCTGCAGCCAACAGCCATCTAAAAATCCTGTGTAAAAGGCTATGGTGAATCCTCATTGCACTGCATTGTAAGATGCTGTGTGCAATTTTAAAATACAAGAATTCAAAAGGGGAACAAGGTTTCCCAGTACTGATTGACTCCTTCAGGCTGTTTCCCCATAACATGTGGGCAAAAAGAGAAGTTCCCTTAAAAAAGTCAGGACAGGATTAAAAACTGGAGGAAAAGAATGGGGTTCAGGTAAAATTTCAATACTTACATCTATATATGTGCACCCCACCTACACCCCTCCATCCCACCCCCTCCAACACGTTGCTTGTGTTTCAGCCTCCTGGCCTCAGTCAGTGAAGCACACTCCTCCGCTAGACTCCACTGGTCTCTCATTATGGGGAATCTGATTTGTTCTTCAGGCAGTCAGTACTTTGTTGCCACTTTTGGAAGATATATTTCAGTGTGCAAAGTATATACCGCACATTGGGGTGGGGAGTCCTCGCGTTTTCAGCCCCTAGTCAACCCCCAAGGATTTTTTGGTAACTGGACAAAGTGCCTAGGAGTAGCCTGGTGGCAGTAGAAGCCTTTTCATGTGCGTTTACATTTCTTTACCAAGCCATACCGTGCGTACCTTGTTTGGCTCATGACTGGCTAGTGTCAGTCATGGTCTCATGCCACAAGGTCTTTCGTCGTCTTCTTTAGCCATTTTGTCCGTCGGCCTTCCTCATGGTCTTTGTGATTCCACGAGTCCTTACTTGGGCATGCATTCACCCTTCCAAGCCAGCACTTTTCGTGGGCTAATGCAGGTCATGTGTATAGGTACCCAGTAAGTGGGCTGGGACTAGTCCCAATCCATACTACTGATGCAAGGATGTCTGGTGTGCACGAGAGCATGAGAGCCATGGTGGTCCCGGATGGGACCACTGCTGGCATGCACGAGTAGGGCAAATCACATTGCCAGCTGGGCGCAAGCATATAACAGAATGCTACTCTCTGGTAGGCAAAGGTTCGCCCGAAGGTTTGAGGGTGCATTCCATTAGAGTGGTGGCTGCTTCCTTGGCTCTAGAAAGAGGAGTGCCAGTGCAGGACATCTGCAGAGCAGCAACCTGTTCGTCCCTCCATACTTTCAGTACATTTTACTGTATAGACTCTTTATCAGGAGAGGAGACCACATTTGGCGAGGCTGTTCTCCATCATATCAACAATTAGAAACTCTAAGCACCCAGCTCCTAAAAGCAACTGCTTTGGGAGTCTATCAAAGATGAGGAATACGTGGGAGGACACAATCCATTCCAAGAACAACTTACTTACCTCTGATAACATTCTTTCGACTGCGCCATCGACGCCGTTATCGAAGGGTTCTTCGACGCATCCGGCGATCGAGTCGACGCCGACATCGACGCCGATAAAAGAAAGACCCACGGCTACTCCACAGCCAACGGTTACTTCGAGAGCCTCCGACACGATGTCGAGAACGTCGTCAACATCCTCGAGCAGGATTCCAATCCTCTCGAGTTCTTCGAGGCCTCTTCCAGTTTTCTCGACGCCTTTGTCGGCGCCTTCGAGGATTTTTACATCGGCGTCAACGACATCGACCTTTTCAAGGCCACTGATGATGGCTCCCTCTGCCTTAGAGATGGGTTTTATACCATTCACAGACCAGAGCATCCCCCCTTAACTTCAATTTTTGAAGAAAGGGAAGATTCTGATCAAGAAAGGCCTTTTGGGCTGCAGAGGACCACATTACCTGAACCAGAGACTTTTGCCTCTGAGGAAAGAAGGTTGAAAGACCTTCAGGATGCATTACAGGAAGCAAGTGGCCTAGACACTTCCCCAGAAGTGCAATTTGTCAAAACAGACCCAGGGGAACATGCTGATACCCCTTATAGAACCCTAATGTCTAGAATTATGGAGTTCATGGGTTGGTCTGCGCCTTCACCTGTTTTTCAACAGGATGACCTCACAGATATTCTGGATAAAGGTCCACAGGAGGATCCTGTGGTTCCCTTTCATTCTGCTTTACAAAGAAAGATTTTGACTAACTGGGAAACTCCTGAAGTTGTCCCTGCGGTTAACAAGAAGTTGTCAGCGAAATATAGGGTATCTGCTGCTGACCCTGAATACCTATTTAAGCACCCTACTCCAGAGAGTCTTGTGGTCCAGGCTGCAACTTCATCAGGCAGTACTTCTGCTTACCCTACTGCTCCTCAGGATAGGGATGATACAAAATATGATTCCATGGCTAAGAAAGCATGGCTTTAAAATCTATTAATGCAACTTGTACGCTCGCTAGGTTCAGCCACACCCTTTGGGAGTGTGCTTCATCGGCGGCTGACTGCATTCCGGAAGGAGAACAAAGGGACGCATTTTTAAATATCATCAGAGATGGTAAAGATGCAATGCGTGAGTCCCTTCAAACTGGCATTGATTCTGCTGACAGTATCAGCAGGGCCATGGCGGCAAGCACCACAATCCGCAGGCATGCATGGTTGAGAAAGTCCGGCTTTGCTTCTGACGTACAGGCCAGACTTTTAAATATGCCCTTTGACGGTTCTTCCCTATTTGGTAAAAAGGCGGATGACAGTTTGGAAAAACTACAAACATCTAAAGCAGCAGCTAAGTCACTAGGAGCTGCTATCCGACAAACTAATTTTCGTCCCTCAGGATCCTCTTGGAGAGGAAGGTCCTTTCGCTATTATTCCTCATATGGTAGAGGCAGAGGACGACCGACTCAAAGAGGCCAAGGAAAATTTACCCATGGTGGACAGGGTAAAGGAAAGAAAGCCGCATCAGCAGGAGCAGGAGCCGCTTTACCTTCGGCAACTGCATTAGCCGCTCCCAAACCACTCTGAGGTCTCCCATCACAAGACACCTGTAGGGGGCAGGTTAACTCACCATCTGACGGAATGGCAGGCTATTACGTCAGATGCTTGGGCATCGGAGACAGTTGCCCAAGGTTACTGCCTGCCTTTTCTATGCATCCCTCAGAGACATCCACCGGGGAACAGCCCCCTGAAAGTGCCGGATCCGCTCCTCTTGCAGGAAGTTGTAGACCAGCTAGAGAAAGGTGCCATAGAACCGGTACCTTTAGTGGACAGGAACAAGGGCTAGTACTCCCCCTACTTTCTCCTACCAAAGAAAGACGGAGGACTGAGACCCATCCTGGACTTACGAGAATTGAACAAGTTCCTCAGAAAGGACAAGTTCAAGATGGTAACCCTCTCTCAGATCCTTCAGGCCCTCCAGCTTCAGGACTGGTTGGTATCTCTGGACCTTCAGGATGCTTATGTCCATGTGCCTATCCATCCCAAGCACAGGAAGTACCTGAGGTTCGCAATTGGCAACTCTCATTATCAATGTCGAGTTCTGCCATTTGGGCTGACCTCCGCCCCGAGGGTCTTCACCAAGCTAATGTCGGTTGTGGCTGCAAGTCTAAGGAGGGAAGGGATTCACGTCTACCCCTACCTGGACGATTGGTTGATCAGAGCAGTTTCTTCGGAACAAGCTTGGATCCAACTAGATTATGTCTGCCACTCCCTTCACAGGCTGGGCTTCTCCCTCAATTTAAAGAAGTCACAGATGATACCATCACAGAGACTCCAATTCATTGGAGCAGTCCTGGACACGTCCCTGGGAAAAGCCTCGCCACCAGAGGTGAGGGCTCAAGATATTCTGCAGATGGTCACCAGGTTTCAAAAGGCCCAACGTCTCCCAGCCTACGACTTTTTGAGGTTGCTAGGCCTCATGGCATCCTGCATATTCCTTGTGCCAGAGGCCCGCCTGATAATGAGATCCCTTCAGTGGGCACTGAGGACTCAGTGGTCACAATTCTCAGGGAGGATGACAGATCTCCTCCGGATTCCGGACAAGGTAGCCCACGACCTTATATGGTGGGCCTCTCCAGAGAACATCTTGAAAGGAGAACTGTTTTGGCAACCATGGCCGGAGATAACAGTAGTCACAGATGCCTCACTCACGTGGTGGGGAGCCCATGCCAACGACTTGACCATCAGCGGTCGTTGGTCTCCATCAGAGTCCATACTACACATCAGGGGCGTTGCTAGGGGGGGCTAAGGGGGCTATAGCCCCTGGTCTTTTGGTTGTAGCCCCGGATAGAATCTCAGGAGCTACAGCCAAAAGACTAGCTAGCCCCCAGTCCCAACAGTTCCAACATCAGCTTAGCCCCGGGTCTTTTCCAGACCTAGCAACTCCCCTGCTACACATCAACCTGTTGGAGCTGAGAGCCATCAGACTGGCACTGAAGGCTTTTCTGCCGTCTGTACGGGGGAGAAACGCCCTGATAATCACGGACAATACAGTGGCCATGCACTACCTCAACAAAAGAGGAGGCGTAGGGTCACTGCCACTGTGCAGAGAGGCGATGCAGCTCTGGTTTTGGGCAATTCAGGAAGGAATCTCTCTATCAGCAATTCACCTAGCGGGAGAGAAGAACTTGACAGCGGACGCTCTGAGCAGGCAGAACACAGTCTCCCACGAATGGGAGATAGCTCAGGAAGTCCTTCAAGAGATCTTCGCCCTTTGGGGAACCCCTCAAGTGGATCTGTTCGCCACCAGTATCAACAGGAAGTGCGACAGATTTTGCTCAAGGGAATTTCCCCCGAGAGGAGCTCTAGGAGACACGTTCGTAGTGGACTGGGAGTTCCCACTTCTGTACGCGTTTCCTCCGGTCCCTGTCATTCCTCAAATGATTAGGAGGTTGAGAAGGTTTCGGAAGACCATGATCCTAATTGCCCCGGATTGGGCCAGGAGAACGTGGTACCCGGACCTTCTGGACATGTCCATCTGCCCTCCAATTCGTCTACCGTACAGACAGGATCTTCTCTCGCAGAAGGGAGGTCAGGTTCTCCATCCAGCCACCAAGACCCTCAACCTTCACGCTTGGTATCTGAAAGGTTGAGGTACAAGGATTGGGACCTTCCAGATGACGTCATGGAGGTGTTGCTTTCGGCCAGAAGACCAGCAACTAATACCGCTGCCGTTGGAATAAATTTTGCAGCTGGTGCAGAGAGAAGAATATCGAACCCTTTTCATGTGGTACACCTGCAGTGTTATCCTTCTTACTTTATTTGGCAAATTCGGGCCTTCAAATTGGCACTATTAAGGGCTATCTCGCAGCACTATCGATCTTTAAGCGCACTGCAGAGGAGCCATTGTATTTCAAAATTCCATTGGTAATACAATACCTGAAAGGTCTAACTAATGTTTACCCTCCAAGACCATTCCAAGTTCCCTTATGGGACTTAAATCTAGTTTTAAACTTCCTAAAAGGTGCTCCTTTTGAACCACTCCACTCTTGTTCATTGAAGTTTCTCACCCTCAAAACTGTTTTATTGGTAGCATTAACATCTGCTAGAAGGGTTAGCGAGATACAAGCCCTGTCTTGTAAACCTCCTCATACAACTTTTCACAAGGACAAAGTAGTGCTACAGGTGAAGCCTAACTTCCTCCCAAAGGTAGTTTTGGAATTTCACATTACTCAGAAGATTACTCTACCTTCATTCTATCCTCCTCCCCATGCGGGGAAAGAGGAAGAGAGACTACACAGGCTGGACCCTAAGCGAGCCTTGAGTTTTTACATCAGTAGACTTGCTAAAATTAGACAAGCAGACCAACTCTTTGTAGGTTACGCAGGACATAAGTTGGGATTACCAATAACCAAACAAACCATCTCCAGATGGATTATTTTAGCCATTCTGGAATGCTACAAATTGGCAGGGAAAGTGCCCCCTCAAAATCTAAGGGCTCATTCCATCAGAGGTATCGCAACATCCTCAGCTCTTCAAAGAGGGGTACCAATTAGAGACATATGTGCGGCTGCCACATGGTCGTCCGCACATACCTTTACCAAATTTTATAGCCTGGATTCCTCCTCTAGTCAAGAGACTAGATTTGGCAAAGCTGGGTTACACGCTGTTCATTCTTAAAGGGTAATATGGCATCTCTTACTCCCGCCTCCAATCACATACCACTGCTATGGGAGTCTATCATAGATAAGGAATACGTCGGAGGAAACAATCCCTTCGAAGAACAAGTTACTTCTTACCTTGTAACGTACTTTCGATGGGATGTTCCTCCGACATATTCCTTATCGCCCCTCCCATCCATCCCCGCAGTAACATTTCCCCTGGTGGTTGCAGCTTACGCTCCTTCAAGGGTAGTAACCATTCATACAATAACTACTTTACTCTACAAAACGGAACTGAGCAACGGACGCTGCGCGTGGCCATTTATAGGCATGAGGACGTCGGCGTCGATACGGTGGCCGTCGAGGAGCACCTACTCGACGGACGTCGACGCACAGCGCCCTCTACTGGGAAAAAAAATTTCCGAGGCCAGCAAGCTGGAGATACAAATATCATCGATAAGGAATACGTTGGAGGAACATCCCATCGAAAGAACGTTACAAGGTAAGTGTCATGAGCGCTACTCCCGAGGAGCCAAGACTGGCCCAGCGTCCCCGGAAGCAGGCTCATCATCCACACCCCCGGTTCCAGCAGACCCCTACAAGGGGCCCTTTGGACCATGTCCTGGCGCCTCTGGCGCCAGGATCATAAGGAACCACAGTCCCGGCGCCATGGGCGCCGGGCTCATATTCTTAAAGTGTGCAGTAGTGATTGGGTGGACTTACCTGTGGCAGACCATGCTGCATACTCACCTAGAACAATCCAAGCTGGGTGAAGTCCCAGCCACTGGCTGGGAGGGACCAATCCTCTGTTTCAGGAACTCTTTTCTTACCTGGGTGGGGCTGATGCTAATCCTCTGACACTGGAACTCTTTTCTTACCTGGGTGAGGCTGGAGGAAGAATATGCACCAAAGCACTTCTCCACTATTTAAACCACGCCCGATAGAACTCACGTGCTTCGCGTTATTCTGCAACAGCAGCAGGACGCTCACCGAGTCGGCTCCTGCATTCCAGGTCCAGACACACCCTCAGCTTCTCGAGCAGCAACCTGTGGATGAAGAAAAGGCACAGGAACATCTACTCACCAGAATTCAGCCACAAGAGTCCAGTCTCCAACAACCTGCAAATAAAGACATAAGGTTAGAAAACGGGCAACACGCTCGCAGCTGCGCTCGCTTACCTTATCCATCCGTGATCACACCGGAGTTCACCGCGGCCTTCGCTTCGGCAGCATCCCAGCACCTGGAAGGCAAAAGACATTGTTAGTGGTGTCCGAGCCGAAGTGGCCACAATTCAGTAATACTTACGCGCTTCTTCACGCGCAGCAGCGGCAGCATCGCCCTCAGCATTTCGGCACCTGAAAGGAAGGAAAAGACATTATCAGAGGTGCCCATTTGGAAACGGCCACAATTCAGTTATACTTACGTGCCACCGCACGTGCAACAGCGGCGGCATCGCCCACAGCATCTTGGCACCTGAAAGACAGAAAAGGACATTATAAAAGGGTGCTCCTTCAGAAGCGGCCTCAGATCTTCTATACTCACGAGCCTCTTCTTGCACAGTAGTGGTGGTGTCACCAACAGCTCCTCGGCACCTGAAGGACTATTACAAGTCACAAAAGGACACTGAGCCTAAACACTGAAATCATCCAGTGACGTAACTGGATTCCACGCGCCCCTGCACCAGAAGCAGGATGGAATTACCCCTTTTTCTTCCACCTGCAGAAAACTCACCTTACAAGCCAGACAGTCAATATTCGGAGGTCCTGCCCAGAGCGTCTTCCGAGTTCTACGCCTCATCACAGTCATAGAAGCAACTGTAGCAGTCCAGTTTGGGTCAGCGCCTCCGTGGGAATCAGGTGAGCGTTACAGAACGCGAAGACTACCCATAATCTCCTACCCAGGCGCTATGGAAACTTCTGACACAGACCAATTGGCCCAGTTGTTGGGGGAATTAAGAGCTGAAGTCCATGCTGCTCGCCAGGAAACAAACGCCCTTAAGAGGGAATTGATAATGTCAAAAGAACGAACTGACGATCTCGCCAGACAGTTATTACAGAGTCAAGCGGGGCAAACTCCTCTACCTAACTCAGGGGGTAATTATACCCCAGTTACTTCAACCAATCCCGTTCAAATCAACCTACCTGGAAATGTGCCATTGGCACCACCTGAACGCTTTTCTGGTGACCCTAAAAGATTTGCAGTGTTTATAAATCAATGCCGACTGCACTTTCTTTGCAGACCCGCAGCCTTTCCAACTGACCAGACCAAGGTAGCCTTTGTACTTTCGTATCTTAGCGGCTGCGCCGCTGATTGGTCGATCCCTCTGGTTACACAGGATGACCCAATTCTTCGGAACTTCTCAGCCTTCCAGGCGAGTATGGAGAGACTTTTTGCAAGACATTCCCAAGGGCAGGCCCTGGACAACGAACTCCTCTCCCTGCGACAGGGCAACCAGGACCTCTTAGCCTACATTGCATCTTTTAATTGGTTAATCGTGGAAACTAGATGGCCCGAGGATAAAAGGATAACGCTATTTCACAGAGGTCTGCGTGGTGAACTTAAAGACTTCCTTGCCCAGGTCGTGAATCCTCCTCAGGACTGTTCGGAATATATTGATTTGGTGGTCCAATTGGATCATAGGCTCCAAAACAGAAAGGCGGACCGATCCAGGTTTGAAACCCGAGTATTCACGAAAACACAAAGCAACGCCAAAGGGGTCGACACCGTTGAACCTATGCAGATTGGGGCCGTAAAGGGTCCCTTAACCCAGAAAGAGCGTGACAGAAGACGACAAATGCAATTGTGCCTCTATTGTGGAAACTCTGGACATTTTCTTCGAGATTGCCCGGTAAAACCACCTAAGAAGACAGTAGGAGCTTCTGACAAGAACTCGGAAAAGCCTGGGCCGGGAAATGACCTCGCCCGACAAGTGTAGAGGTCCGCTTGCCGAGCTTAAAAACCAGTTCTTTGACCTCGCACTTCATAATGCCTATGGTCCTCGTAAACCCAAAGCAACCAGAACGTTTGCATGCTATTAAGGCATACATTGATAGTGGAGCAATAGGAAATTACGTGGACCGCGAATTGGCTTCCAGGATGAACCTACCTCTTTGTCCAAAGGCGGTTAAAGACGTCATTACCACGGTGGATGGGACCGAAATCGCCTCCGGACCGGTAACCCATACCACTGCTGAAGTGACGTTACTAGGCCAAGACGGGCATCGGGAGGTAATTGTGTTCGACGTGATCAAGGCTCCTCAATTCCAAGTCATCCTAGGAATCCCTTGGTTGGAGAAACACAACCCTCAGATTGATTGGCGAGCAAAGACGATAATGTTCCCTGAGTGTGCACCAACCTGCTATCCACGACCCAGCAATGGCCTAGCGTCAGCAACGACTGACGGTCCACAATTACCTCAAGAGTATTGAGAGTTCCAAGATGTTTTTCAAAAGGAACAGGCTAACATCTTGTCACCTCAGAGATCATACGATTGTCAGATAGATCTGCTACCCGGTGCAACTCCCCCTTGCAGTAGGATTTACGCCCTCACCGAGCCTGAGAACCTTCATCTGCAACAGTATTTAGACCAGTATCTGGCCAATGGCTTTATCCGTCCGTCAAAGTCTCCTGCATCCTCGGCTCTGTTCCTCGTACCAAAAAAAGAAGGTGACCTCAGAACCTGTATTGATTACCGTGCTCTGAATCAGATAACAGTAAAAAACAGATACCCCTTACCTCTGATCCCGGAACTCCTCGACCAGGTGAAAAACGCCTGTATTTATACCAAGCTTGATCTCCGGGGAGCTTATCATTTGGTATGGATCAAGGAAGGTGATGAATGGAAGACGGCATTTTGCACTAAGTATGGGCTATTTGAATACCAAGTGATGCCCTTCGGACTATGCAATGCGCCGGCCGCCTTCCAATATTTCATGAATGACGTCCTCAGAGAGCTCATTGATGTCTGTGTTGTCGTGTACATAGACGACATTCTTGTGTACTCATCTTCGGAAGCTGATCATCGAAATCATGTTAGGGCGGTCCTTGAAAAACTTCGCCAACATAAACTCTTTGCCAAGCTCGAGAAATGTGCCTTTCATGTCACCGAGGTCGAATTTCTGGGATTTATTCTGACACCCAAAGGAGTCCACATGGACTCGAGAAAAGTTGACGCAATCCTCAAAAGGCCATCTCCTACTTCCGTGAAAGGCGTTCAAAGCATGCTAGGCTTTGCCAATTTTTACCGCAGATTTATTCCAGAGTTTTCACGAGTGGTATAACCCATCATATCCCTCTTAAGAAAAAATAAGCGCTTTGAATGGTCTGCAGAAGCTGAACAAGCCTTCCAAGAGCTAAAGGCCAAGTTCACCTCGGCGCCAATACTAAAACACCCACGCCCGGATCTCCCTTACATCGTTGAAACCGACGCCTCCAGCTTAGCAATGGGAGCAGTTCTATCACAAAGGGATCCAGAGACTAACCAACTGCATCCTGTGGCGTTTTGGTCTCGAAAGTTCTCGGCGCCTGAGATTAATTACACCATCACGGACAAAGAGCTTTTAGCTATTAAATCTGCCTTTAAGGCCTGGCGGCATTATCTCCTCAGGGCCAAACACACCCTTACGGTGATCACCGATCATCGAAATCTACAGTATCTGAAAACCGCCAAAGCTCAATCCTCCAGACAGCTTCGCTGGGGTCTATTCTTTGCTGAATTTGACTTCGTGATCACTTACCGCCCGGGCAACAAGAACGGCAAAGCGGATGCTCTTTCCCGAATTGGAATGGGAGATAACGTTGTCAATCCCAAACCCGTACCAATAATTCCTGAACAAAGGATCTTGGGTCTGATTTCTTCGCAATCCATCGAGGATATTGAGGCAAAAACTAAACAACTTGTGACCCCATCAGACTTACAGAGCTGGTTACAAAGAGGAGAGAACTTCGCTGTAAACAATGACTTGCTTTATTTCCAAGGACGATTATTCCTACCACACGCCGATTTACAAAAACAGGTAATCTCCTGTTATCATGATTCATTAATGGAGGGTCACCCTGGCATCGCCAAAACCACAGAAAAAGTGAAGAGACACTTCTGGTGGCCTTCATGGAGAAAAGACCTAAAAGAATTTGTGATGTCCTGTGGTGTGTGCGCTCAAAACAAGGGTCAAAAGAAAAGGCCAGCTGGTCTTCTGCAACCATTAGACATTCCCCCGTGTCCCTGGCATACCCTTTCCATGGACTTCATCACAGACTTACCCTCTTGTTCCGGGTACAACACTATTCTCGTTATTGTGGATTTGTTTTCTAAAATGGCCCACTTCATTCCGCTAAAAGGCTTACCTTCAGCTTCAGTACTAGCCAGAGAATTCCTTGAAAACATTGTCCGGTTACACGGCTTCCCGTCGGTACTGATCACTGATAGAGGAAGCCAGTTTATTTCTCACTTTTGGCGTAGTTGTTGTCGGTCAGCTCAAATCGATGTAAGACTTTCAACCAGCCATCACCCCCAGACCTACGGGCAAACCGAGAGAACAAACCAGACTCTCGAACAATATTTACGATGCATGCTACAACAGTCTGAAAGCAACTGGAAGGACATCCTTTGGATAGCTGAATATGCATACAACAATTCAGTTCATTCGGGAACCAGGAAGAGTCCCTTCCCATTTGTATGGAATTCATCCTCGAACCTCCAACCTCGACCCACCTCAAGATCTTGGAACACCCGCCGTAGATCAGTTGCACTCTGTTATTACCCAAGCTTTCAAGGAAGCGACTGCACATCTACAACAAGCTAAAGAAAGGTACAAAAAAGGAGCAGACCAACACCGAAGCAATGCCCCTCAATACCAGGTTGGGGATCAAGTCTGGTTGTCCACCAAACATTTATCGCTAAAAGGACCTCACACCTTCAACCCCAAATACCTGGGACCATATTCAATTACGGCCATAATTAATCCAGTGGCCGTTAAATTAGATTTGCCAACCCATATGAGAATACATCCTGTGTTTCACGTATCTCTTTTGAAACCCATGCAACCTGGAACCAGACTGACCAGACCTCCAGAACCCATTCAGGTGAATGGAGAGCCCGAATTTGAAGTTAAAAACATTTTGGACTCCAAGATCATCAAATCAAAACTATTCTACCTAATCGACTGGAAAGGCTATGGACACCAGGGAAAGATCCTGGGAACCCTATGACTACGTCCATGCTCCTCATCTAGTCAGGAAATTCCATCGAACCTTTCCCGATAAACCAAAACCCCCGGGGAGGACAAGTTTGGGAGGGGCCTTGAGGGGGGGTGCTGTCATGAGCGCTACTCCCGAGGAGCCAAGACTGGCCCAGCGTCCCCGGAAGCAGGCTCATCATCCACACCCCCGGTTCCAGCAGACCCCTACAGGGGCCCTTTGGACCATGTCCTGGCACCTCTGGCGCCAGGCTCATAAGGAACCACAGTCCCGGTGCCATGGGCGCCGGGCTCATATTCTTAAAGTGTGCAGTAGTGATTGGGTGGACTTACCTGTGGCAGACCATGCTGCATACTCACCTAGAACAATCCAAGCTGGGTGAAGTCCCAGCCACTAGCTGGGAGGGACCAATCCTCTGTTTCAGGAACTCTTTTCTTACCTGGGTGGGGCTGATGCTAATCCTCTGACACTGGAACTCTTTTCTTACCTGGGTGAGGCTGGAGGAAGAATACGCACCAAAGCACTTCTCGACTATTTAATCCACGCCCGTTAGAATTCACGTGCTTCGCGTTATTCTGCAACAGCAGCAGGACGCTCACCGAGTCGGCTCCTGCATTCCAGGTCCAGACACACCCTCAGCTTCTCGAGCAGCAACCTGTGGATGAAGAAAAGACACAGGAACATCTACTCACCAGAATTCAGCCACAAGAGTCCAGTCTCCGACAACCTGCAAATAAAGACATAAGGTTAGAAAACGGGCAACAGGCTCGCAGCTGCGCTCGCTTACCTTATCCATCCGTGATCACACCGGAGTTCACCGCGGCCTTCGCTTCGGCAGCATCCCAGCACCTAGAAGACAAAAGACATTGTTAGTGGTGTCCGATCCGATGTGGCCACAATTCAGTAATACTTACGCGCTTCTTCACGCGCAGCAGCGGCAGCATCGCCCTCAGCATTTCGGCACCTGAAAGGAAGGAAAAGACATTATCAGAGGCGCCCATTTGGAAACGGCCACAATTCAGTTATACTTACGTACCACCGCACGTGCAACAGCGGCGGCATCGCCCACAGCATTTCGGCACCTGAAAGACAGAAATGGACATTATAAAACGGTGCTCCTTCAGAAGCGGCCTCAGATCTTCTATACTCACGAACCTCTTCTTGCACAGCAGTGGTGGTGTCGCCAACAGCTCCTCGGCACCTGAAGGACTATTACAAGCCACAAAAGGACACTGAGCCTAAACACTGAAATCATCCAGTGACGTAACTGGATTCCACGCGCCCCTGCACCAGAAGCAGGATGGAGAGCTCGGCTTTACTAAACCAAAGGTGAGAGTTCGTGGAGACCAGTCGAGAACCAAGAAGTGGGAAAAGCAGAAGATTGGTGGGAGAACTTATCCAACCAGCTTGTAATTACCCCTTTTTCTTCCACCTGCAGAAAACTCACCTTACAAGCCAGACAGTCAATATTCGGAGGTCCTGCCCAGAGCGTCTTCCGAGTTCTACGCCTCATCATAGTCATAGAAGCAACTGTAGCAGTCCAGTTTGGGTCAGCGCCTCCGTGGGAATCAGGTGAGCGTTACAGTAAGAAGTAACTTGTTCTTCTGGGGCTTGTGTATCAGGTGCAGGACGTTTTGGCATGACCATTAGGGTGCCTGACGTTCTGCTGGCCAACAGAGCCCGGGGACCTTTCGGTGCACGTTTGTATCGGCGCACAGAAACATGCCATTAATAAGACATGTACTTCCTCTAGTGCTCTTAGGAAAATAGGACCTCCATTCTGAGAGATGATTCTCTCAAGCTGGCGTCCCATTTATAAAATGGGGCGATGTGTGTGAAAACAAAAAAACTAAAACTAAAATTGTTTTCGCGTGCAACAGCCGGGGCACTCTTCCTGTCGGCACTGGGGGTGTTATTTAGGGGGGATCGGGAGAGGGCGGTGGTTGAGTGCACGTTTTTGAACATTTCCTGCATTTTATATCAGCTCAACAGATGAGTTTTCTTCTTTTTTTTTTTAAACACTGTTGTGCAACTGCACCATACAAAGTTGTACGTGCTTGGGGATTCAGCTGTTCCACGGTATATGTACTGTACAAGGCATCAGTGGAAAAATAGAATCATGCAACAAGGGTGTCATGATTGCTTAGTGCATAACGTGGGGAGCTGCACAGTCCCGCCAAACCTTTACATTCCGAATGACTAACACAGTGTGAAGTGTGTATTTTTTTATAAACTGGTATCTGCACATTTGTATGTTTTTGCCTCATACGTGTGTACTTCCATACATGCATGCGTTTGTTAAACAACCTACGTTTATGTGAAGATTACGGGTATGTACGTGTGCACATTATGTATACACTTGCATGCATTTTTTTTTTTTTTAAATCAAAGTGACAAATAACTTTATTCGGTCACATGACCATCAAAGTACATCCTAGAAAAACAGTTCTAACAAAACACTTCCATGTTTACAATCGAAAAAAGGACAGATAAATTCCTGCATACTAGTGACTCTCTGATGACAGTAATACAAGAGAGTTAATCAAGACCATTGTTAGGTGGCATGGGACAATTCTCTGTTCCACACTTCCAATACCAAAATGATTGCCAGAACACGGAGTGCCCAGGGGGGGGATATTCGCACCAGATAGGGCATTGTCGGTAAGAAGGTGTTTGGACGGGACCACAGTGCCAGGGTCAGGGGACTGGGTGCCTGCAATACTACTATCAATGATAGTCCGGCCATAAAGTTTGAGTCTTCCCAGTACTTCCCTGGCCATTTGTCCCTCCCTAAAGACTAATTTAACAGAGTCCTCAGGCTTATTGCTGGTCAGCCTGATTCCCTACCATGGCCTCCCGGGTCACGAAGGCGCAATCCCCATCTGAGTGGAGCCAATGGAGGCATTTGTTCAAGAGGGTGTCCGTCAGTTCTCGCCTGTCAGGGGGGCAGTTTGAGTACCCCATGAAGAAATACGATGGGCCCACTTGGCCTCCCCTGTGCTTGTCGCTTGGGCAAAGCCCCCCACCCCCAGGGCGATGATTACAAGCATCAGTTGCCCTCACCATGGGGCGCTTAATACTCTCGATACTAGTGGCACAATCCGCCAAGGCTCTCCAGGTGCATTACATTTTACTGGCTGATCAGTCTGGGGCTAGCTCATCAGAGTAGAGACATTGTGGACATCAGGAGCAATGTTCATATTGGGGACAGAGGATATAGCCCCACAGCGGCAGTGGTAATATCTTGAATATCTCTCAATGGCCCCTCTCTGACCCGCGCCCCGTCTCCAAACCCCCCATCCCCTCCAACCCTCTCTCTGGGCCTCGATTTGGTCTAATAACAGTTTTTTGATAACTACCAGTTCTGACATCACACAGTCGCAGGAACAACCCCGGGAAGTTTGGGCCTCTGTATGCGGGGGACCTACGGGAAGTGAGATTCCTTGGTTGGGGTGCTTAGATGCCCAAGGGGGGGCTAGTCAGAGGAAGGAACTAGCCCCCGAGTGCGCTGCCAACATATTCTCACTCCGGGAGGTGCATATGGAACTGCCGATGGAACTGGGGGAATGCTTTTCCTCTATGGATCTTTAGTGACCATGTCCATAAGGTCTGAGGCAGGGGGTACAAGGGTAGACAGGAGGTGAGCTGTGTGAGAAACTCATGGTGACACAAGTAAGACAGACACAAGTGATCACAGTTCAAGGGTGTTTATAAAACCATGAAAGTGGTTTGCGGGTTGGAAATAGACGCCTAATCTAGGCCTAAATCTAAGATGGGGACAGGTGTTGACCCTCAAATGGAAGAGTAAGGCAGTCCTGGTGGTGTCAAGTCACAATAAAAGGTCCCGTACTAAGAAACATATTACCAGACCGTCAGGATGTGGTGGTTTGGGTCTCCCTTCCCCACGTTTTAGCACAGGGTATGATGGGAACTGGTAGAGCACAGTACAGTCTCTCGCTTCTTCAGCATGAGATGACAGTTCCAATAGCTGTTCTCAGGACTATCGATGGCCAAGTCTCGTTTCCTCAGAAAGTCTCTTGCCTTTTGTGTCTGATGAATCGAGATAACCAATAACTCAAAAGTTCCTTTAACAAATGAAAGTTTTTCCCCAATATTCGTCTCAATATTTCTTGGAGTTATGGGTTCCCCCCTCTTCTGGGCTGACCCTTCTCAATTGTATTTCAAAGTTCAATGTGGGTGATGGCTTCACCACTGGGCCCCCCACTTCTGGGCTGCCCCTTTCTCACTTACTATTTCTTTGTGTCTCTTATTCTTTTCTCCTTAATTTTTGGGTGATAGCTTAACTCAGATCTCCCTCAATCGGGCTCAGATCTCTCTTGACTGCCAGCCGTTGGGTGACGGCTTCACGCCTGGATCTCCCTCATTTTGGGCTCTGACCTCTCTCAACTACCACTTTTGAGTTTTAGCTTCACCCCGAATCTCCCTCATCCGGGCTCGGACCCTTCTCAGTCTCTTAATGTCTTTGAATATCTTTATCAAACAGTTAGTTCCTCCGGCATCTCTTGTCTGGGCTCACTATTGCCTTTTTACAAATTTACAGTTTGGGGTGAGGATTTTTCACCCTTGGATCCCCCTCTTCCGGGCTCTGATCCTCTCGATTCTTAGCCTTCCTTCACCGGATTTACTATGGCTCTCGAGCAGGGTGATAGTGGCTGACCCCCTTCTAAAAGGTTCATATGTACACAGGATTCACGTCCCTTTCTTTTATTCACAATGCAGGATTCACTTTGGTTGCTTCTGGCCAACTTGCATATCAAAGTCTTTCGATTGTACACAGCTTTTGCTCGACCCTCACGTATGACCACTTTGAGTTCCTTTAGCGGCCTTCCTATGGCATTCTGGTTTCTGTAGTTTCTCAATATGGGTCTCAACCAGAGTCTCTCGAATTAGCACCCACATGGTGCTGCTTTCCATCTGTAGCTGGTCTCCCCCTCACACTTTCAACAGTTTCTTTAGAGTTCATTAACCTTGGATGAAAACTTGCTACTTTGTGATTCTCACTCAACACAGCCCGGTGCTTATCGATTCTCCCTTCGACTCACCGGCTGTGATAAACTGCTTGTCTTTTGGCTTCTCTGGAGTCAAGGTTGGTACCAGGGGCGCATGAGTCTCCTCTGCTCTGCCTTATAAGCATCGGCTTGCCCCGTGTACCGTTGACATCTGCAGAAGGACACTTGCTCGATTGTAGGTGGTCTCAGATCCCTCTCCACAAAGGTTCCACTGGCCTGGGTTGAAAAGAGCAAGGCTGCCTCTCTCCTTGACTCACTCTCACCTTCCGTTGCCTTTTTCCTTCTATTGAAATACTGCCTTCTATTAGCCGTCTCCTTGCGCTGCTTGTCGTATCCGTCTTTCTCGTCAGATCCAACTTTTATCCCTGAGGAGACGGGAAAAGGGCCATCGGGTGTGTGTGATTGGGGTCAATTGCCTGACTTTGCCTGACCCTGGTACTGGAACATGTCAGGTAAACGGCTCTAGGGTGAGTCTGTTGTCCGTTGTGTTGTGCGAATGGATTCATGATGGAAAGGGGGGGGGCAGTGGTTTGGTATGTTCTACGTGAGAGAATGGGGAAAAGATGTTAAAGGAAGGGGGATACCGTGTCTCACCCATCGGTATCCCACTCTCACTCTTCGAGGACACCCCATCCAGGTGATCCTCCCTAACTGGTCCACCAACAGGAACTGGATCCTTGATCTAAGAGAAATATGTTGTGCGTTTGTAGCATATCCCTTTGACTCCACTCGTACCTTCAGTTGCATCTTGTTTTGGCATCCTTGCTCCCAAGCCAAACAGATATTCTTTTGTTCCTTGCACTAAGCTGTTTTCCAGCACCTGTCAGCTTCTGCAACCTTGGCCTCTCTCCTTCAGGCTTTTTAGATAACTATTGTACGAAACCGACATCCATCTTTTCACCATGGCCGCTTTATCCGTGTTATATTTTCTACTGCAGCAAGCTTCTATATTTCTCATCTACCTTGAGTTTTTGTGTATGTACAGCTACTGCACCTCTTATCACCTATCTTTTCAGTGTATATCATTTTTTTGGTATTTGCATAAATGTTTACTTTGTTACTTTAGTCACATCTTCCTTCTTCAAGTATTCAAATATCCCTTTCAGTGTCCCCTTATATCTTGTCTTCATGACACCACTTTGCACTTATCAGATTTCATTTATAGCTCTTCTATGTTCAACGATGTATGCAGACCTTCTACCAAGTTAGTTTGAGGGTACATCCTATACGGTTGTCTGAGTGAATAACATCGCTCATATCTTCGATGCAGTATTGGGATGATACCTGGTGTCATTCACAGTGCCTTTTTGCTCTTCCAATATGACAGAGGTGTTGGGCGGGCACTAGCGATGTGTACATGTGTACCTCTACATTTCCCCCCTCTGGTCGAGTCCTTGACCACCTCCTCAATCTTCACCTTTTCTTCACACTTTGGTTTCTTTGGAATCCATATCTTCATCACCCCCCTCAGGTCAGCTGCATTCTTTATGTGCTCATCCACGCTTCAGGTGATATGGCAACATTCCCCAGTCGGTTGCCAGAATGCCCAACGTCCCTCATAGTTTTCATGATCCTTTGGATAATAAAATGTAATTTCTGGGGGTGCCAGGGGACTTCTTTTCAGGTGCTCACAGGTGGTACTTTCAGTCTGCATGCTTGTGGGTCACGTCAATCATTATCTTCATCCCAATAGCTTTCTTTGCTGTCTTCTTGCTCTGTCCGATGATTATTCTTATAAGGCAGAATCCTAGCTATACTAACACTTGTATTGCTCCACGTAGCTTGGAGGCATTCAATAGCCAGGTTGCAACCTATGAGAACAGGGATGAGAACCAGTCAACTTTAGTCTCATCTACATTTTTCCTCCATGTCCGTGTGCAGAGTTGAACGCATAGTTATTGCCTCTGTCAGGGTTCAATTTTCTCAATCGTGAGCAGGTATGTACAGCAAGAAGGCCCGATCTTGGTGCACACACCACCTTCCATTGTTGTAATCAAGTCCAGAACATGCCTGTTATGGAGGGTCATAAGTGTGATTGTCCTCAATTCTTCTCTAGTCGCATTGAATTGTTTTATTGTTGTGTTTGTTGTTTGTAACAACTCCAACCTGGTTATTTGTAACTACTTGGTGTTCACTGCAGTCTGAATTCCTGGCATGAATATGGCTGTAAATATCACTGCTGTTCTACTGAACAATTTATGCTCTGCTGAAATGTCGTGATAGGATTCTATTCATTTTGCTGAGAAATAGTTCTCTCTCTTCAATCGAATGCAGTTAAGTGACCTCTTTTTTCTTTGGTGTGCATCCATTTTTGGGAAAATTCTTCGATATGGAGATCACTTTGCAGAATCGACAATGCAGGAACATGTATGATCACTATAGACCATATAACTCCCCAATTTTTAGGCAACTGCATGTAGGCTTTGGATCCAGAGGCACAATAGTGGCCCATTAGCATAGCAGTTCCTCCATTCATTCCTGGTACATCCATTATTTGCTTGCATCCTCTATTTTCTCCAACTTTGTTCAAACCTTTGTTCCTGAAGCATAGTGTGATATTCTTCATTGGCAGTATGGATACAAGCCCTGCTTCATTTTCAACCCATGTTAATAATTTTGAATACTTGGCCCATTCTTTCAGGCATTCATCATTCACTATTTGCACTATATGTACTGGTGCTGTCATCAACAAATGTGCACTGCATGCTAGCATTCCATCTTCCCATCCTGTGCTGCTTGCTACTCATCCATATACTAATAGCTGAGGTCTCTCCGAGCATCCTGGCATTTCCCATACATCTGCACAACCCAGTCTCTTTTGTTCAACAATCCTTATCTGGTCTCCAGTCATACCACTGAGTGAGTATATGAGCATTCTGATTTTCAATCTGTGTCCTTTTCCATTTTCTGTGTTTTTATATATTCATCTTCGTATGGCAATGTCTTGCTCGAACTCCAATTTAGGGTTGCCCATCTTACTTCAATTTGTCCTTTTGTTGTGCATGCTGCTAAAAGGCTGAGACACTGCACCATTTACAGGTATTTCTCTTGCGATACATGTTCTGGCTGTGCTCATGGCATAAGGGGTGGGAGAACACACATAGCAGCTGTCATCTGACGTTCTCCTCCCCACCTCCTTCATGTGCTGATACCACAGGTTATTCTTTAAATGGGTATCCTAATGATCTTCTCCAGCATCTCTCTTGAGTCGGATAATTTGCTTGGAAATATCAGGGAAAATATCACTTGTGCCTTTGTTTAGGATAAAAATAGATGAATCATTGCTCAACACATGTTTTGCATTATTGAGTATTATTTGACGAAATGCCATATTAATAAGGAAGAAAAGACAAATCATTGTACAGAATGAGGTTACAAGAAGTATTCCAAATAAACTTTTTGATATTCTTGCTGGCAATGTCTCTTATAACTTGGAAAATTCCCACTATGTAATTCTTATTACTCTTTATAACAACCACACTCTTTTATAATACAAATTATAAAATGATTGCAATGATGATCCTGAAAATAATAGGACTGTTTTTAGGATTTCCCAAAAATGTAACAACAATGTGTCATTTTACTAAAGCTTGGTAAGATTGTAGTATGCAAGTAAAAACAGCATAAAGGAATGTGTGCAATGTTATTGTTATAGGCAACATAGCGTTGTGTGCTCTTCTTTTGGTTTATCTCCAATGCATTGTCTTTAGCCTAACTGGAATTGTACAATAGATTCTTGTAGAATTCATTTCATTTCCCTTTAGACTTGGGATTTTTTTGAAAGTTGAAATTGTCTTTATTTTGTTTGTTTTGGCTCTTGGTAGCCGATCCTGTCATCATCCGTGCAACTTCTTCACTGTCAACGGCTGCAGAAGGGGTCAGGATCTCTTCTTTGTAGAGTTGTACATCATCCAAATGTAACCAAGCTTTTCTTCGTTCGATTTTCAGTGCGGTGGGAGTGACCCCCTCTACTAGGTACTTTCCTTCAGAACGGGGCTTATTCCAAGTGCGGACACAGCTCCTCACAAGCACTTGGTCCCCAGGATAAAAACTAGGTTGTTTTAGCAAGTCTGTAGAATCCATTGTTTCGCTGTCTTCTTCAATCTTTTTCAACCCTTCCCTTTGATTTTTGATCTGTTGGGAAATAAAAGAAACACTAGCGGTCATATTTCTTAAATAATCATGAATCTCATCACCTAATGTTTTTGATACATTGAGAGCATCAGTTTTTATTCGAGTGAGAGGAGCAAGGGGCACTCTCATGCACGTCTAGTCACCAACTCATGAGGAGTCCGTGATTTTTCAGAGCAAACACAGCAAGGGGTAGGCAATTTAGCCATCCCTTCTTTTTTAAAATTTTTTAATTTTTTATATATTTATAACGCCCTGAAAACTCGCAAGCATCAGGGCGCGACATTGACACGTGGACAGAATGATTCACAGGACAACAAAAAGAAGAGGAACGACAGAAGTGTCGAAATATGAATTAGTATGGCATAATTCAGAGGTTATCTAAAGAGAGTGGTTTTGAGTTGTTTTCTGAAAGTTTGAAGATCGCTTTTGAGTCTGAGATGATGAGGTACCTCATTCCAGTTGGATATGGCTTTGATAGTAAACGCTCTGCCTAAGCCCATAGCTTTTATTCTAAGAGGGCCTGGCTCAAGCAGTCCTTGCTTTTCAGATCTAAGGCTACGGCTTCGTTCATACCATTTAAATTCCTGCTTGAGATAGGCCGGGGCTGTTCCGTATAAGCAACGATAGACCAGTGTCAAAGATTTGAATATGATATGTTCTTTCATTGCTAAACAGTGAAGATATTTTCTGTCACTTGTTATGTGTTCTCGTCTGGATTTGCCTGACATGGACCAAACTGCATTGTTTTGTATTATTCGACAGTGTTTGATACATTTACTACTAGCTCCCAAGAGCAGGACATTTCCGTAGTCGAGACGTGACAGAATGGTGGCTCTAGCTATTGTGGTGCTATTTTGTTTATTTAGTAGAGGCCTAATGCGGCATAGAAGCCTTTGATAGTATTGCAGTTCCGCTTGAGGTACGAGATTTGAGCCTCGGCTCTTAATGAGGGTTGTAAGTAAATTCCGAGTGTCTTAACTTTGTCTGATACTTTGATAATGGAATCCTTTACACAGACCCTCCAGTTTATAGCGATTTTGCAATCCCACAAAATGTTGCGAAAACTGCCGTTTTGCGCAAAATGCTGCGAAAACGGCATTTTTGTGCAAAAACAGCACCATTTAAAAAAAATTTTTTAAAATTAATCTGCAAAAATTACTGTTTCAAAAAGAATTACTCAGGGTGCCAGGTTCTCAACTTTTTTTTCTGCAAGAAATGAAATGCGCCAACACATCTTATCACTTGCGCCCAAAAAAAGAGCAGCCCAATCCACATGGGACACATGAATGGGCCATTTTATATGCGCGCCCATTCAGATGGCCTTTTTCACCTCCTTGATCAAATAAAGTGGCGTTTCTGCCAATTTAAAATCACATCACTCATTTCCAAGCAAGATGCACTTTTAAATGTGCAGAAATTGTAGGCAACCCTACACACACGTGATGTGGGGGTGCCACTGCATGACAGGGTCTTTCCTGACCCTATCATGCATTTCTTTTAAGGTATGAACCGCTGCTGTGTCGCTTGCATTTCTGTGCATCAAACAGGATAAAAATGCATTTTTTGGGTCGCATTTTATAGTGGCAGGCCCATGAAGGGCCTGTCCCTGTGAAAGGTGCTGGGAGTTTGCAGAACACTGTCGGGAGAGCGATTCTGTTCAAGATACTACCCATTTTGATGACAAAAATCGATCGAATGGTACAATTTGACCTATTTCGTCCAGTACTATTCGATCGATTTTCATAAATACAAAACATGTGTTGCAAGGGTGTCACCCGCTCCCCAAGTTCAGTATTATTTGGGTTAGGGGGTTGCAGGGGTGTTCCCCACTTCCTCAAAATTGGAGGTGGGGACAGAAAAAAATGAAAATAACGAAAAAGGGACCCTGCGGAGTCAGATCTGACCCGCGTTAGAGGCACGGATCTGACAACGCAGGATTGCAGGGGAAGCGGCAGCGACCAAGCAGTTAAGTAGGGGAGGGGGTGGTGGTGAAAGGTACATTTTGGGTTGTTTGGCTGAAGGGCAAATCAATTTGTGACGAAATGGACTACGGTAAATTCCGCTGCAAATAGTTACACTTCGGTCAAACAACCCAGAACACCATTCAAGGCAGCTGGCCAGCGCACAATTTGAGCAATAGCTCAAGCCTGTGGAAATGCACCGGTCACCTTTGAGAATAAGGTGACCTGCTCATTTTCAAAAATGGGTTGTCTAAAAATAGCATATCCTCGGCTCTATTTTTAAATTCCCCATTTTTTGAGGATCTGGGTCAAAATCTACATTTAAAAAATATAAAAAAAATGGTTACACTATGAGAGGGAAAGGAGAGAGAGGGAGAGTGATGGGTGAGATGTGAAGTGATAGGCAAGAAAGCAGAGGGAGAACAGTGGGTTAGAGGAGGAAGCGCTGCACAAGAGAGCAGAGGAAGCAGTGATGCGGTGGGCCTGAAATCTGAGAGCGAGCGGAGGTACAGAAAGTAGAGGGAGCGTGTGGTCAGTGAGCCAGAAAGCAGAGAGGAAGTGGTTGGCTAAAAGAGGCAGTGAGCTGCAGATTGGGTAAAAAGGATGAGGCAAGAGTGTGATAGAATGGGAGAAAGGATGCAAGATGCAGAAGCAGCACAAAAGAATGAAGGACTGTATATTGCGGGAGGAATTGAGTGTAAGTTGTGACTTGGGAGTATGATTTGGAGTGTGGCAGGGGATGGGCAGTGCAAATTGTGACTTGACAGTGTGACATAGCACGTGAGTATTTGTATGACAGAGTGAGAGGTTCAGGAATGCAAGTTGTGATGGGGAGTTGGTGAGATGTGTGATGTGTGTTGGTGAGAGAGGTTTGTGGGTTTTTGGGGGATTGGAGAACATAAAAGGGGAATATTTTCAGCAGTACAACTGATAATGATCAATTTAGTTAATACTATTAAATAGGTTCTGCCAAGCCAGAGACATCTGGGACTCTTCCTATTAAATTAATACAAAAGATACATAATAATGATACCCTGGCTCTCTTGTAGCCTTGCACTCTGCCTATTTCCTGCAATGTGTCAATCTTACACCCTCCAGTTAATACAAAATGTCCAGCAAAAATGCTGCAATAAATAAAGGTTTGTGTCGCAAAATTTGCCATTTCATGCCGCAAAATTTGCCATTTCATGCCGCAAAATCCTGCAAGGTCTGTAAGAAAGAAGGAATAAGCTGGGCCTAGGTTGTTTAAGGCTTTGGTTGATCCAAATGTCATAAACTCCATTTTAGAGCCATTAAGACACATCCAGTGTGACTTCATCCAATTTTCATTGGAGTGTATGATCACCGCACAGTTCTAATATTAGTTGTGTGTCATCTGCAAAATTTGTGAAATAAATCCCAAGTTGTGAAAGAAGGGAGCAGAGACAGCAGAAATATAGATTGAAAAGCAGTGGTGAGAAGCTGGCTCCCTGCGGAACAACACAGTCCACGGGTCTAGATGTGGTGCAGGGACCTCCCCAGGTGATTTTGGAGTGTCTATCTGCAAGAAAAGATGCAATCAATTACCTCTTCAGAGCAATTTCCTGCAGTGTCCAGGGCCTCTCGGAGGTTCCAGTGATCTAATAAATCGAAAGCTGTTGAGAGGTCCAAAAGGATTAGCAAGCCTGCTTTTCCTTTGTCCAGGATTGCAAGCATTCTGGTTTTCAGGTCTAACGGGGCAGATTCAGTGCTGTGTGCGCTTCTGAATCCTGACTGTTGTGAATGTAAAAGATTGTTCCTGTCAACATATTCCTGAAGTTGGTGGGTGGCTATTTTGTCAAGTATCTTTAACAAAAAGTTACAGTTAGTGATTGGTCTAAGATTGTAAGGATCTTGTTGATCCAGACCTGTATTTTTTTTTTACGTTTTTATTTCCACAGGGACTTTTCAGTCCCTAAATGACGAGTTTGTCAAGCGGCATAGATAAGGAGCGAAGATTTCTGCATTATCTAGAATAAATTTAGGAGACAAGATGTTCTCAGAACATGAGGTGCAGTTTATTGAGGAGAGGGTATTCAACATGTCTTCTTGTGATACAGGCGAGAACTGGAACTTGGATATTTTAGGTTCTGTGATTTTCTCCTTAGTGGTGAGTCTGTTACTTTGCAGTTTATTAAGGTTCCTCTGGCATTTTTTAATCTTATTTAAAAAGGTCGTTTGAACTTTTTCGCAATCTTCCATGGTTGGCTGGAATGGTGGGGAAAGAGTAGATGATTTTTCTATAGATTGTAATATTTGAAAAAGTTTCCCGGTAGAGTTTGTGGCAGTGGAAATCTGATCATTGTAGTAGTTCCTTTTCAATTATGTTAGTTTGGCTCTATACAATTGGTCAATTTTTTCCCAGTTTTCTTTATTTGCCCCGGAAGGGTATTTACGCCACTGTCTCTCAAGTTTTCTTTTGGCTTTTCTGAGTTTATCTGTTTCTATCGAAACCAGCTTTGGTGATTCAAATTTGGACAAACTTGTTTGTTTTTTAGTGGTGCGTGCTTATCTAGTAGCTCCTGAAAATGATCGCTATAAGTGGATGCAATTAAATCACAGGGGTCGTCATCTGTGGTTGTGTTCATAATATGTGTTATTCCATTTGATAGGATAGATGGTGTCATTTTTTTCAGGTTTCTGCTCTGAGTTGTTTTGGGTGTGTTGTCGATGTGTCTGATCTTGAATGCTATGGAAAGCTTAGCTTCACTTTTATAGTGGTCTGTCCAAATACAGGGCAAAGTATCTGTCACTGTTATTTCTACATTGTTTGTAATGATCCAATCCAGTTGGTTGCCAGTTTTGCTGGTGTGGCCTTTGTTTGCTATTGAATAACTGCTGTTCAGTAAGTCCTTTTCCAGGCTTATTGCTTCTTTGTCAATGGGATTTCCTCGCCATGTATTTAAATTGCCTAAGAGTAGTGTGCCGGTATTAGAACCTTTTAGACTATTCAAGATGTGGTAGAATTCGTCATTGAAATCTGAAGTTAGTGAGGGGGTTCTATAGATGACAATAAAGTTGGTGCAGTGATTTTGGCTAGGGGTTAATTTTAGATGAAGAATCTCACATCCAGAACATTGTGTGGTGGAGGGAAATAGCTTAAGATTTTGTTTTGCTATTATAGCTATCCCACCTCCCTTACCTGACTCCTTATTTTCAAAATAAATGTTATAGACTGGGGGCACTATGATGTCAATGGTGGGACCTGTTAGTTCTTGCAACCAGGTCTCTGTGATAAAAAGAATATCTAGGTTGTCATCTAGGATATAGTCATGAATATCCTGAGCATGTTTATTAAGTAATCTTGTGTTGAGCAAAGCAATTTTGATGTTGTCTAGGTTCGAAGGAGAGTGCACCATTGTGTTTGTACCTTTGTTGCTCATATTGGTAGTAATGGCTGATGGTATGGGTGGTAAATTGCTTTTTTCCCTCTGTGTGGATGATGTGTATGCTCTGCATTGGTCGTAGTGGACTTTTGTTTGAACTGTGATGTGATCATAGGGCTTTGTATGTCCTCTAATGTATGGGGATTATGTGTAATGTCCTTGTAAAATAAACATTTTTGACTAGGTGTTCATTTTGTAACTGGTTAGCTTTTGCAAGCAAGTGTATTATTTTTGTGTGACCCATTTCTTACCTGAGTATCCTTTCCTGGGAGATAAAATGGACAGAGTGGAGGGCCGATATGCCAATGTCTGCCGTGGACCGGCATAGACCGGCTTCGTCCCAGAAGTGCCGGCGATGAAGCACCTGACGTTTCTTTTTCAGCGACTCCGGTGCTGCTGGGAATTGTAGTTCCCAGAGTACTGATCCACAACAATTTATTAAGGACAGCAGAAGTTTGTCCCAGCAATCAAGTATTGCCTAATGCAAAATCAAATGATCTAACACAAGTTGTTTTCCAGCAGAGTACAGTAGTTGTGAGATTAGGCAATAGTTATGCTTCTACGCGGGCAGCTGATGTTTATAGATCCTTCAGCTCTCACAAGCAGAATAAAATAGAAAACAGTGTGTAATAGAAACATCTAGGCAATATCACACTGCTAGTATTCCTTTAACACAAACAATCTTGCAAGCATACTTAAGCAACGTGAGAGTGGATGTGGCTAATACTTAAAGTACTTCAGGGTACAACGTAATCAGTCTGGCAAGCCTGCTTCAGTAGAATCAGATTGCGGCTGTTTCACAGATTCAGTTCAGGTGCTATTAGGTATCTATAAAATGGCGTGTCTATCTGACAGCGTTCCCCCATCTAACCTTGTTGTTATTTTAGCTATCCTTTCTTTAAGGAGTCCCTTTAATCTCTCACATATACCATTTGTCTGTGGGTGATGGGCAAATGAAAACTGTTTTATGTCTAATACAAGAGTTTTCTGTTCAAACAATTTGTTTACAAAATGCGGCCCATTATCTGACCACAGGACTTTGCACACACCCCATCTAGGAAACATCTCAAGTATGAGAAACTTGGCAGCACATGTGGCATCGGGATGCGTGCATGGACATCCCTCAATCCATCTGGAAAAGGGACATACTGTCTGCAACATATCCACATAATCTTTATGTAAATGCTGAAAGGGACCATTGGGTCTAGGGTTTGCCCCACTCAATGTTCGCAAAGTGTGTCCTGCTGTGAACCTCCGGCATACAATGCAGTTTACAATACACTGCCAAGTGTTCTAATACATTTGGTTAAAAAAACATTCTTCTGCAATCATTCCAGCAAGACTCTAGTTGTGTGCACGGGGTAGTGAAGCTGCTACAGCGCCACCTTCAATAATGCAAGAGGCATAACTGGCTTTCCAGTGCAATCCTATCTCCATAGAGCCTCAGTAGGGGATAAAGAACACCCCTGTCTTTTCCATAAATCCTGCTCTTCCTGTGGTGTTCAATCTTGTAACTCAATTAGGTGTATAATGGATAACATATTAAAACCTTCCTTCACCATCATACATCATCCTGACATTTGCTTAAAACTTTCTACTTCAAAATTGGAAATATTTGAGAAATATGCTGCCCTCTTCACTTCAGCATCTGCGGCTTTGTTACCGTGTGAAATCATGCCTGCCCTCTTAGCATAGGCTGCGCATTTCACCACGGCGATAGCCAATGGGAGCTTTAGTGCCTTAATGAGTTTATCCAATAGAGACGCATGCTGCACCGGTGTGCCGTCTGAGCAGAGAAAACCCCTGCTTTTCCAGTGTGACAATGCTGCATGTATGGTTGACTTCAGATAAGTGGAGTCAGAGTACACTGTCGCTTCCGCATCCTCATATCTTTGGAGTGCGGCGATAAGGGCCACTAATTCACCATTCTTTGTTAATTTTTGCTACTGCCGATCCCATATGTCTTTCTCCTTTCATTTGGTACATTTTTGAAGAAGCGTCAACTAGGATTCCCCCCCACCCCCCAGAGCATTTTCTCTAACATGGGAAATATCGTCATAAAGCTCAGTATATTTTGTGCAGTCAGGTACATACTCCTCCTTCCCTGCTGGTTCTGCTATGAATGCTGCTGGATTCACTACTCCATAGCTAACAATTTTGATTGCTGGGTTTGAAATAATCCCTTCATACCCTGATGCTCTTTGTGTAGTCTATTTACTTTTGGGTTTCTCTAAAATGATGAATAAGGAATGCTCGACAAACAACGTCACTGAACACCCCATTGTAATACTTGCAGCTTTTTCAGTCGCAAAAGCAGCAGCAGCTAATGCTTGTTAACAATGATAATGTCCTTTCATTACTGGGTCTAAAATCCCACTATAGTAGGCTCATGGTTTATGTCTATGTCCTTATATTGTCTTCTGCATGTGGACTGCTGTCGTTACCTCTCCTTTTGAATGTAAGAATTAGTAAAACTCTGTTAAAGCCTGGAATCCCTAACGCAAGGTTCTGTACAGATTGCCCTTTTTAATTCTTCAAATCCTTCCGTCATCTCATCTGTCCATGTTATCTTACTTTTACCTATCTGTGCCTCCTTGAGCCCTTTGAAAAGTGGTTGAATATGTATGATGTAATCAAAAACCCAGACCCTGCAATAATTACATAGGCCGAAAAATGGTTGCATTTCCCTCACTGTCTCAGGTTTTGGAGTCTTCATGATTGCTTCTGCTCTCTCAGGTGTCCCTTCTTGAGAGATCAGCTGTCCTGTGTACAGGACATCTTCCCGGCAATACTGTAATTTCTCTTTGTCTACTTTATATCCTTTCTCTGCTAGTATGGTCATTGGTTGAACCAAATCTTTTCTACACTTTTCTTCTATCCCTCTGCACACTAGTATATCATCTACGTACTGAATTATTGTACTCAAGTTGTGCATTTCCTAGTTCCATCTGAAGGACCCAATTAAAGATTGAGGGGAACTCACAGTACCCCTGAGGTAATCGTGTATGTTTTGTGAGAAACCTGAAGGTGTCTGCGTAGCTAGTCCCCGGGGGTCTGTCATCCAGGTGGCCAGGACAAAGCCATCGCTCTTGGATCCAGTTCTCAGGGGTGGAGAAGTGAGGGAGAATCACCTGGATGGGGGGGTCCTCAGGGAGTGGGACACTGACGGGTGAGACGCGGCATCCCCCTTCCTTGAACA